>NW_009970714.1:1475697-1544473 GCF_000747805.2 Chaetura pelagica | reverse complement strand
CAAGATTATTGCTATTAATCTTACAGTCTGTCAACAGGATCTGAACATGGGACCTTTACAGTTAGAGCCCAGATCCCCTGAGATAACATTAATGGCTGCAGCTGTTTGCCATTAGCAAGTCATGCTCTCTGGGGATGGCTTCTGGGGTAGCTGGGATTTCAGCTTGTTTCTTCTAGGGTCAGCTGTGAAGCATTTGCAGTAGAGACAGGAGGTGGGAAACTGAGTCGGACACAGCAGGAAGCTGCCATTGTCTGTAATGCTTCATAATCTTCAAAATCAGGCTTTAAACTGAAGAGCCTGTGGGAGGGGATCCAAAATGGCAACAATCACTCTACCATCACCATTACAAGTGACTGGGGAATAAACCAGGCCAACCAAAGTAGCATAAAATGTGCCTCAGCTGTGTCCTTAAATGAGAACCAAAAGATCAGCTTCCTGAAGTGTATCCTCCTGAAGTGTATGTATACAAACACACACACAGTCTGGGAAATAAATAGGAGGGACTGGAGCTCTGTGCCCAGTCAGATACTTATGATATAGGAATAACTGAAATATGGTGGGATGATTCATACGACTGGAGGATAGTGATAGATGCTATTGGCTGTTTTGTGAAGACAGGCAGGGGAGAAGGGGTGGAGGAGTCATGCTCTATGTTAAGGAAAAACTTGGATATATAGAAATCAACTATGGTAATAGTGGTAGCTCTATTGAGTGGCTCTGGGTCAAAATTAGAGGGGTTGTCTCCAAGGGTAACCTTACAGTAGGCATCTGCTACTGACTCCCAAGACAAGGTGATGTGACCAATGAAGAGATATTCAGGTGGCTCAGGCAAGCTTCAGGTCAACAAAACCTGGTCCTGGTGTTGGGTACAAGTTGCTCCTGGGGAGATTCCGTTGGGACACAAAAGGTAAATTTTTCACATGAGGACCATCAGACTTTGGAATAGGGTCCCAAGAGAAGTGGTAGATTCCCCCACATTGGACAGTTTTAAGTCTCAGCTTGACAGGGTGCTGAGCCATCTCATTTCAACTATAGTAGTACCTAGAAAGGTTGGGCCAATTGATCCTTGAGGTCCTTTCCAATCTGACATTCTATGATTCTGTGAAAATGTGGCAGGTAATGGCTTCCAAGTCAAGGCAGCTGACACTTGGTGGGGCCTGATGGAAAGAGAACTTCCTGAATCCAGGACAAGCATCTTCTGAAGCTTTGAAACTCTTTTGATGCTTGGGTGTGGGAATATTCCAGCTGCACAAGCAGGTGGAGGTTGGCTAAAGAGCAATGTGTCTCCATAAAGACTGCTTCATTTTGGCTCCCTTCAAGAGATAAAATGATGCTCCTTGTCCAAAACCTGCTTCCCTGCCCTCAGCAGGACAAACACGACTTCCAAGGCTGGGGAGGTGGGCTGCCCCAAGGAACAGCAAGCATCCCCTTCAGCACTGCTCTGCTGTGATCTCCTCACACTCCCCTCTCCCAGCAAGGGGAAAGGCTGCACTGCTGAGCCCAACACTGGAGCAGGGATGAAAGGATGTGGTTTCCCAGCATCTTTGTTTTGTCCTCTACATTCCCTTCCATTGTGCTTTGGCTTGTTCAGTCTTGGTTCAGTTTTTCTCTTGGTTCCTCTCGGCCAGAAGAGAGTGGGAAATAACAAACAGCCTGAGGAAATATTTCCAATCATGTTGCACACACTGCAGTGCACAGGGATGGTTAAATGGGGCTAAACCAGGGAAGAAACAAGAGAAACAGCAATGATTCTGATTTTATCTCAAAATGCATCAATACCTTCCTAGGAAAATGTTGAACAGTACTCTAAGGTTCCCAAAACTTTGGATAATATCTACGAAGAGGTGTCAGTTTAGAATTTGTGCTTTGCATGAGGCTGGAATATATAATTGTCTATTACGTGATGATGGCATCAAGAGAAACTCCGGACCAAGAACCTTCTTATTTGTTGCACACCATTTGCCTATCATGAAATATGAAATACACTTGCTGTGTGCTGCAGCCTTGAGAAATCATTATAAAAATCTGTCATTGCAATCAAAGCCTCTTGCTTACTCTAACCACAGCAAAGGCAGTAATGAAGACATGAATTACATTACCTAACCAAAGGGAAAAGTTCCTTGCCCTATTTGAACAGACTAGTAAAATTTTTCAAGTTGCCGTGTCTAACGCTAAGTGTCTGAACACTCTCAGGTTGTTTAGAATCAATTGGCTTAAATTTTGTGTAATGAAAGTGTATTTGCCAAATAGGCTCAAGTTTATTGCCATGCAAATTACCATTTGCAGGGACAAATTTCTAAGTCCTTCCTCTCTTTGTTGCTTCTAAGATGTAACGGATATAGTTTTGCACTTGGAGTTATGTGTGGGTGCAGTTCGTGTCATTTAAACTTCTAATTACAGCATCTGATTGCACCCACGTATCTTATCAGCTAGTTAGACACGTCAATGACACGCACCATAACTGCAAATAACTGGGGGTACAAAATTGCACCAGCAATTATTTGCACCCGCTGAAAGAGAGGATGGATATAAAGCAGGCCATTAAAGTGTTTAAAATACTTTTCTTACAGCAGCATAAATCACTGCTGCAAGGATATTACCTGCAGGAATGTAGAACAAACATTAGGCTGAATTTTGAGCAGCAGCTGAGTTGGCTTTGTAGCACAGATCTAACCAAGGTTCCCTTCATAGGTGCAAAGTGTGTCAGCCAGGTCTGAGTTTACTTATCTGGCTTCCTCTGAATTTTGCTCAGGATCCTGATACTACCAGCATTGAACCACTTCCTTCAGTCCAGCTGAAGCCAACAACGATGCCTACACTGCACCCTTTAGAAAATGTGCTCTGGCAGTGTCTGAGCTGACACCTGCAACTTCACTGCCAGCACAGTCTGGTTTTTTAAGCAGCCTGAGGGCTTCTCTCAGCAGCCAGAGGAAATATGTCGATGAGGCTTGTGCTCATATTTAAATTTAAGCTTGCAAGTGCTCTGCTGAGTAGGGGTGTAAATGGAGTGAGGACAGTTTAAGTAGAAAGAAAGCAACTTCACCACCTTCCTATTATTAATCTAAATAACAAGTTATAGTAATCTTTGGGACACATCCCTCTGCTGCAATCTCTGTGATCTTGCCAGTGTCTCCTGGAACTCTCCAGGGATGTCACCAGCACCATGGCAAAATGTGGTAAATTCTGTGTGATTGTCCTGCAACTTTGTGTCAGCCCAACCCTTTGGTACCTGGCTCAGAGACTGAGCCTCCACTGGTGTGGTACAGAAGGATGGTCCCTGACCCGGGAACATTCCAGGCTGGTTTGATTCCCTGTGCCAGGCATGGGATGTGCAAACAACATTTGCTTTCATAGATTCATTAGTGGCTGAAGGTGGTAGAGTTACTAACAGGAACTGAAATGCTGGTGCTTACATTTTGAGTGCAGCATTGTGAAACCAGATCTGGTTTAATGTCTTTTTCTTTTCTTCTTTAATTCATTTTGTTAAAAGGTGACACTTAAATGATAGAAGTCCTCACTCAGAAATGGTGTGTATTTTCCCATGGATATCTTACTGTCTGACATGAAGTCTCCCACAACAACCTAGGTGTATGTGCCTTCAGATATATTTTTTTTTCCCCTATCAAAAAGACTTGCAAATATTCAGGATTAGGCCTGAGTTTTGCCACACAGCTGGCAACATTACAAGACATGACCTGGAGGGGGGTTTCTCTTAGAAAGGAGCTTTCTCAAAAGCAGGATACTGTTGGGAGCACGAATACTTGCATCTACACAGATACCAGTGGTGATGAAGCACTTAGACATTGGAGCTTTACTGATATTGGCTTCTTGGAGTCTGACCCTGATTTGTCTTAGATAGAAAAGGAAAGAAACGAAAAAGAAAATCTGGAAGGATTGTCTTCTGTTCTCATTTACCCTGGGGTAAATCCAGAGCAAATTCAAAGATCCAAATGAAACTAGTCCAGATTTCTGCTGGCCTAAATGAAAACATTGTTTTCATACACAAGTGGGGAATTCTGCCTTCTTTAATACCATACTTTTAAATTTTGCTGTCACCATGGGACACTGTATTTATATTTTTTGGCTTAAATTTTACCCATGGAAGAATTAATTGCTTCAACTTCCTAGAAATCACTGCATGATTCAAGTTGCTCTTTTTCATAGCATGTTCAAAAATTGGTCTTAGTTTTCAACACAACCTCTCCCTGCCCTAAAAATTTATTTGTATCCGTAAACTGCTGCATGTAGGGAACAGCCAGTGGAAATGTAAAACAAACACACTATTGCATTTTAGCTGGAGATGCACTCTGCTCTCCAGAAGGGATAACATTTATAAATCAAACACAGGTTTAATTAACCTTCTGTCTTTGCACAGGATTAGGAGGGTGGGCACACACACACTGATTTGAAGATGCAAGGTGCTTACGAGATTTCTTTACGGAATTGCAGGGATTCAAAACAATAAAACACAGTTTAATAAACTAAGGTCTGGGTTCAGGGCTCTGCCAATGTGAGCCTAAAGCTGTAAGAGCCCTGATGAACTAATTTCAAAACAGTGTGAGAAGAGAACATGGTGTCCAAAATTAGTAGTTCTGTCTTTTACATGGCAAAAAAATATTTACTTTTTTTAAATTTTATTTTTTTTTTCCCAGATGAAAAGACAGAGATCACATTCTGGCATTTGAAAGGGGTTTGCATATACTTTACCATGTGCAGTCTGCAATCATGCACATGCATCCTTCACCTGTCACTTCAGTGGGTGACACTACTGTAGTCAGACCCTCATCTCTTCCTGTTGAGAAAGAGAGAGGAAATTCTTCTTTGCTTTGATAAAATGCTGTATCCTAGTTGAAAGGCACCCTTCCTGGGAAGCCCCTCTTTGTGCAAGTCAGCAGTTCATTCATAGCCTAAAATTAAGTTAGTGTAAAATCAGTCAAAGAGGATAGCAGCCCCTTTTGCAATGAAGTTAATTAACCACATTAATCAAGATTTGGGTGCCTTTTGAGAAGAAGAGCTCGAGCTCAATCACAAGGTGTGAGTCTTTGATGCAAGAAGTGTGGAGTGCATTTCTAGGCCTACAGTAAGGTGGTTGTGTGTGATGTTCAGACTCATTCCTGGGGCCTTTAAACTCCAAGTCTACCAGCTCTGCCTGTGCTGGGAACACTTTCCAGAACATTTGTGGTATGGATAGCATAATTTGAATGACATTATTACTAGTGGCAAAAGAAAAGACTTGCTAGCTACAGGTCACCCCTTTACATTCTTATTTTCCTTCTGATACAGCTACTGGGGACTCAGGCTGTACAAATCTTCCAAGCTTTGCCAGTCCAATGCATGGAACTGGTGCTAGCAGGGTAGGAGACACAGGAGCTTTGTCTGATGTGGATGGGGCATGGATATTTCCAGAATCTTACTGAAGAAGTCTGAAGGTGAAGATGAAGATGGATGGAAGTGTCAACCTCAGTTTTCTAATTGACCCAGAACTGATTTCTACTTGGCAAAGCCTGTTATGAAATTGAGCTGAGACCTTTCCCCTGAAGCCCTGTTCCCTGGGCTGCCTTCATCCCCCTGCACACAGTGGTGACACAATAATATCAGCTTGGGAAAAAGTTTGACACTGCTTGGAATCCCTGACAGGGTGAGAGGCTCTGCTTTTTATGGAAAAACATGATGATCTGGGGGGATTTGCCTGGGCAAAAAGTCTAGGTCTTGGTCCCCAAGGCTAGGGAGAGCCCCACTACTGAAGGGAAGGAGGGGGCTGGTGGCAGGTGAGAAGGGATTTGCTCTTGGGGAAGAGTTAAATCCTGCTCTGGTGTCCAGTTGGGGAGAATGAAAAAGTTTCCAGTTCCTCATTATTTTGTCCCTTTTATTTGCATTTAGAAGAAAATCCAGTTGGGCATTTCACATAGCTTTTGTTGCAGTAGCCTGGCAGGACACAAGATCAACCTTGCTTGACCAATCTCTGAGGACTCAGGGCTGTTGCTGCAGACACCTGAACGCAGTTCCTAGCTTTGCTGAAGGACTTTTAACAAAGATTCTCCCTTTTCAGTGCTTCAGTTCCCTTCCTCTTACCCATTGCAGTGCTGCTGTGTTACTGAGTTTGAGGAGCATCTAACTGCTCCCCCTGGAGCACCCCACTGTCAGCTGAAGATCCCAGCCTCCCTGGTGAATCAAGTATATGGTGTGCAAAAGAGTGCATTGCAGAGCACAGAGATGAGGCATTGCTAATTCAGCCAGGAGTGCAGATAGGGAAACCACTACACAAATTGCTCTGCAATGCATGGTGCACACATGTGTAAAGGACATTAATTCTAACTCCATTTTGTGTTTCTTCTCCGCAGTGAGCATTGCTGACCTATCTATGTTCTTCACTTGCTATTTCTAAGGAGTTAACAAGTTTAAGTGCTCTCTTTTTCTGTCTTACAAGAACGGAATGCTTGAGCCTGTTGACTGAACACATCCCTTGCTCTTCCCTGCTCAGGCACAAATTTCCAGACTCAGACTCTGTAATTTCTATTCCTCCCACACCATGTGAGTGTTGCAGAATTTTACTGTCACGTTCCAAATCTCACAGTGAAAACTTTTGCAGGTTATTAGCAGACAGGATAGGTGCTTCAGCTTTGACTACTCCAGTGTTTTGGAACGGGATGGTTTTGTTGTTCATTTTTTTTGGTGGGTTTTGTTTTGTTCTTAAACATTTTTTAAATGAGGGATTTCAGCCCTTGAAAATCTGGAGAAAAATAGGCCGAGGCAGGATTGTGTGGATCAGTCACGCTTCTTTGCACTGTGCTATCAATCAAGGTAAAACAGGGTAGCCCAAATGACCTTGTAGAAGTTTATATACCAAAATGGACAGGCATGTCACTTAGGTGAAAACCAGCAACTACAAAGGTGCTGAAACTGTCTGTATTGCTCTGCTGTTACACACACACGTACGTGGACATGATGGTGAATTATTTTTAATTCAGGGAGACATTAACTGGAAGCCATTGGGCACAGGGCAAAACTTGCAGTGTGCATATCTGTGAGCAGAGAAACGATTGATTGGCTTGCAGGGGACCTTCTAGAGTCTTAAAGTAATTCTCAGGACCAGGCTGTCAACCTCGTTCTCCAATGTTATTCACACATGTAGCTTCCTTGGCTTCACTGGAATCACTCATGGAAAGGCTCACAAGTGGGAGTAGGTGAAGCACAGTATCTCTGCAAATGCTTGTTTCCCTGGGTTTTCTGCAGCCAAGCAACACTGATAACTGCAGTCACTCACAGATTTGAGACATGGAAAATTAGGCCCTCAGGAGTTCTTCATGGAGTAACTATACTACAGGAGTTCCAGCTCCTGCTATATTGAACATGGGCTTCAGGCTGCTTTCTGGCCTCCCACGTTCAATCTGGACACTGATATTCCTATTCCAAGCCATGACTTTGACACCTTTCTAACTCCCCTGCCATGGGCAGAAACACCTCCCACTAGATCAGGTTGCTTCAAACCCCACCAGCCTGGTCCTGAACACTTCCAGGGAAGGGGCAGCCAGAACTTCCCTGGACAATTTGTCCCAGTGTCTCTGCACCTCACACTAAAACATTTCTTGCTAAGAACAATGTGAATTGTCCACCTCTTACCTGCATTCCAAATGCAGGTAAGGGTATTCTGGAACTGATAAAATGAACTTTTTAGCTCAGGGTGGTGGGGAAGCAGGGTGCTGAGAAGCCACCATACCCCTTAGATAATGAACGGAGAGAACTACACCAGCAATGCCTGTATAGCCACAGCCTAGAGTGGCTGAGCTGGGAAACCTGAACACCATCAGGAGATGACTTCTGTCCAGCATCTCACTGATGTTAAAACCCCTGATCCCTTTGTAGGGCTCAGCACAGTAGGGAGAACTTTGGAGGCAGTGCTGGACACCTCTGAGAAAGTGTCAGAGCTGACACTACTCCTGAGAAGGCCACAGAGAGCAGCAACCCCAAAGCTGGTCTCTGTGAAGGACCCTTTACTCAGTCCTTCAGCTGAGGAAAGCACAGAGCTCCTGGGTCTACACTGTCCTGTAGAGATGGGGTTGGAGTCAGGGCCAGGGTGCAAGTATCTGGGGGATCACATTGCCTAGTTTGCTTTTCAAGACTGGAAGAAGACTAATGTAAAGTCTGCTGCCAGGGCATCCTGGAGTTAGAGTCTCCAAATGAGAAGTTGCACATCTACTCAATCCTGCTTCATGATGACTGTCCTGGCTTGACTCTGATTTTCAATCTTCTGACACTGTTTTGGCATAAAAAATGCTCTAGTTCTTTTAACTCTTTGCACTTAGTACTTGGGAAGGAGAAAATACTGCACATCAAAGAGTCTCCAGGAGGAAGATGTCTTCTCTGGAATAGCACTGAGGTGCTGATATTTTTCTGTCCTTCTACTGAATATATTCAGCCACCCTGAGTCTTCAGGCTGAAGTCACTGGCCACCCCAACCCTGTTCTTCCCAGGACAACAGCCATTCAGCTGCATGAGTTATTGGGGAGGACTATTTGGGGAGCAGGTGGAACACATGTGCAAATCTTCAGCTATGCTCCTGCCTGAGCTTTGGGCCAGAACAAAATCCTGTATTTGAGCAGCCTTCTGGCTGTGGAGGTGGCATAGACAAGAAGCCATGCAAACTCAGCTCACAGAGCCAGAAGGCAAAAGCAGGATAGGTTTCCTCACTTCCCCTTGGAAACCTCCATATTTCTCTTCTCTTTATTCCTCTTCTCTATTATGCTGCTTTTGCCTCCCTTCCCAAGAATCCCGTGCAGCCAAGGGGTGATATCTTGGGTACCTTTCTTCCCATCAAGCTGCAGATATGAAAAGAGGGAGACTCAGTGCAGTCTGGATTCACCCATCAAACTTCAGGCACTTCACCCAGGTTCCTAAATTAGAAGCCTCGTTGTACTGACTTACTGCTGTTTGTGCCAGCAGCATCTTGAGAAATGGAGAAATACTGGCATCTTGAGAGCATGATTCACCCTGCTCAGATGCGAATCCCTCTCCTGAGGTGTCTCTCTCTTCTCTGTGACTGTAGCTGGCACCCAGATAATGACAGTCCTAACTTCAGCCTCTCTGCCTGCTATCAGATGGGATGCATCTCAGCCGAAATGCCAGATAAGCAAAACAACCTGTCAGAAGCACCACCACAAATACAAACAACACAACTGATTTAGTCTTTCTTGTGAGAGGAAAAGAGGTTATCAGAACTCTCTAAATCTGCTTCTATAAAGACATTGATCCTTTTCTTTTTTTTTTTTTTTTTTAATTTTTCCATCTACCCTCTTGCAACAACTCTCTGGTAACCCCCTTTGAGTAAGAGCAATAGAGCAATGACAGTTCCTTAGTGCTTACCTGTCAGGACAGCCAAGGAAAAGCAGTCTCAATCAAAGAAATCAAAACAAGCCAAAACAAACTCCTCCCCCCTCTGCCCCAAAAAACAACAACAACAAAATATTAAACACCAACCACCTACCAGTAGTTAAAGTTTAAAATAAATGGTTGCTGCTTTCCAGGAAAAGGACCTAATAGGAAAAAACCCAAACCCTTGCATGACAAACCTTTCCAAAATATCAGTGCTTTTAAACCTAAATCCATCTGTCAGAGGTGATAAGATACTTTTAAAAGGAAAACATTACTCCAAGGTACTCTAGGTGATCTTGCTCTAGCAGGGGGTTTGGACTAGATGATCTTGCAAGGTCCCTTCCAACCCCTAAGATTCTGTGATTCTGTGTGATTCTGTAGTGGGGGCAAAATGGAAGGCAGTGTGCAAGCAAGATGTTACCTGTCTTCAGATAGCTAATGTACCTTTCTTCACATTGCTGTGTCTGTCCTCTTTTGCTGCCAGATAAAAAGAGAATCATTATGGATGTCCCCAAAGACAGCTTGGTAAACATCTACAATAAATTAAGTTCTAGATTCTCCTGGCAGGACCTTGACACAGAGTCTGTTGGGGTCCAGGTACGTCTGCTCTGTGGTTGTGTCTGAACTTCAGGAGAATGGCAGGACCTTAGAATGAATTAAGGGGTTCTGTCTTATTTGGAACACTTCACTCTTTTGCCTTTTTTTAAGGCAGTTCTGCTTGTGTGCAAGATCTGCCTAAGTCAAGGTACCTCTGACTTTTAAAAGCCACTTTTGCCATTTTAAGCAGAATGGATGAGCCATTCAGATTAAAGCACCAACCACACAATGTTATGGTTGGGGAAAAGCAAGACAACAATTGGAAAAAGTGATTTGGAAGAAGTGAAGGGGAAGCACACACGTTTGCAACTGGAGGAGGAAGAAGAGGACCTACCACCAAGAGAACTTAGAGCATTTCTTCAGGTAACTCAAGAAAAGAAAATTTTATTTTTTAAAAAAACATTTAATTTGTGGTAAGAGAGTGTGAAATCTTACAAATATATCATTCAGAAGAGGACAACTTGAATTTAATCATCCAGATAATGGTTTTGCATCAGCTTCTTGCACTGAAGATTAGGGTTCAGGGAAGACTGAGGAAGAAAGAGGCTATGCCAACAGAAGTGATGTTTCTGTTTTCAGGAAAAGTTGCTCTCAGCACCTCCTCACAGGCAGCTGGTTTCAGCTGCATTTTTCATTATCCACCTGCACAAGTTTTCAAGAAATTTACACTCTGTGATTTGTGCTGCTGCCTGCTTGAGGGCATGGTCCCAGGTCCCAGGCATGTGAGATACAGGAAAAGCAAATGGTTCCTCAATGAGATATAAAGAAAATCTCAGACTTGCTTCCACCAAAGAGAACTGAACTGTGTCCTTGCAGGTCACCTGCTGCAGTAGGACATACAGATGTCCTTGGAGAATTTCTAGAAATTTGTGCTATTTAGTAGATCAACTTAACTGATTTTCTCAATGTTTTCTGGCCTTAAAATCTGTGCCTTGGCTTCACATTCTCATATTCTTTTCTTAAACCTCCCTTGGGCTGCACAATAGGATAACACATAACCATTTTTCAAGCTGGATTGACTTTGTCTTTATGGATATGATAAAAACTCTGAGCAGGGGTAAATTACCACTGCTCCACTGTAGGGAATAATGTAAAAGGTCTTACTCACTTAAATAGATGCAAATCAAGGGTAGTTTAAGACAAGTTAAGTAGGGAATTATGCTGGTAAAAAAGTAAATACAGAGAAAGAGGGAAGAAAATAATGTTATGTATTGCCAGCAGACAATGGTATGATGATGTTTTAAGTGGACTCACTTATTTCCAACCTTGTCCCAGTTATTTCCACCTTTGCAGAATGCACATAAGCCTGGAGCAGTTCAGGAAGGTCCCTTTCATGTCCAATTATCACTGCATTACAAAATGCTTTGAGATGCAAGATGGCAGGAAATCCCTTCACTGGGAAGTCTTTCCGTTACATCCTGGCTCTTGTCACATTTTTTGAAGGCAGCTAGTCCTCCACCTCCTTCTCCATGGCCTCCAACAAACTTTCACCAGCTCAGCTATCCTGTTGCCCTCCTGCTCTCCACTTGCAATGAAGCTTCTGTGTGGCTCCTATTTGCTTCCCCACCTCAGCAACTCACTCCTATTCCCAAGCTGCTGTTGGAGAACAGCCATGAGAAATCCTCCCACTAATATATTGACACTTGATCTCTGAAAATCTTGATATCTGATTTTCTTATAGTGTAATTTTTTTTCTTCCTCATTCTCCTCTTTCTTCCAGCTTTTTACACATCCTTAAGACCTTTACTTTCCCCTTTTATATCGCTCTATGACAAGTTTCCTGGTTTCTGGAGGAATAAATTAACAATGCAAAGCCTCTCACACTGGATGTCAAGTGATTATTTTTTTTTCCCCTTTCAGCCTCAGTCTTTGACTTAAAAAGAAGCTTCTGTGAAGGCTACAATTCCTGCTAGAAATGCAAAGGGTTTTTGAGTAGCAGAGCAGATTTGCTACTGATTGTGGCTTTCATGTTTCTACACACACACACACACAACACTGTCCTAGAGACTATTCCTTGCACACAACCAAAGCTCAAGTTAATGTTAAGGGCAGCACAAAGGGCCCAATATTGTAGGAGAACAGATTTTTAAGACATTTTGAGGATACAATCTTTAGACAATGTTTTGTAAATGAGGAAAGAACCTGTCTGAAAGTGGTTATTACTCCTCTTTTGTACTAGCAAGACTGGTCATATGTGAAGGTAAAGCTGTCCTGAGTGTGTGACCAGCAGATTTCCATGGACTTTGGTTCCTACCCTCAGGGATGTGATCTTGGTTGTAAACACGATCTGCAACAGGGGGAGACAGTCAGTCACAATTGAATGACCACTTCACTTCTGGGGCTAAAAAAGACTGAAAAATCAGGGAGAAGAGAGATAAAATCCACAAATGAAAGCCTCCTGGAGTTTTAGCATCCTTGAACATAAAGGTGGAAAAGAATCCTTTAGAGCTCAGAAAAAAACTGGAGTCCTCCACAGTTTGGTCTTCTGTCTGCTTGGCACGTGTCTTTACAGAAAAACCCACTGAATGATCTTTTAAAAAGAGAAAAGATTTATGGGTAAGTGGCATTATATCCTTCTATTCATTCTTAATGAGGTCAGAACATGTTTAAAAGTATTTCCTGAGGCATCTTGTCTAATGTGTAGTGTGTGTGCTTAGACCAAAGAATGGTCAATGGAATCTACAGTTTTCCACCTCTTGATCATTTTTGATTGTTTAGAGGCATGGGCAGTTCCCATAAATATTGTGCCTCTTTGGTTGACTTCATGCCAGAAATACTCAAGTATTGTGATTTCTACTCAGCATTGTCTTCAAAAGCTTGGGTAGTGTCCCCAGGTCACATTTAGCCCCACTGTGGGAAGGCAGGGAGCTGGCAGCAATGGCTGTTGGGACACAGCAGCTCTCCTGCTTCGTTGTTGATTTTCTGTAGCAAGCTGCCCTCCATCACTCACATTTTCTGTTTTGCTTTTCTTGTCTATGGATTAATGCAGTCACTGAAGTCCATACTAACTTGTTTAAGTCCACAAGTTCATCAGGACAGGGCTGGTGTCCACAGGTACTGAATTTTAAACACTTGGCACCTGCTGAGAGCTGTACTGTGGTGCCTGGGATTGCCTTGAACTGAATTGTGCTCCTCTTCCTAGTGTCTCTGCCTGCCTTTCTACAGACCCTTTGGGATTTGACCACACAGAGAGTGTGAGCTTAATTAAAATTAGCTTAAAAACAGAAGCAGTTGAAAAGATGCAAAAGATGCTGGGGACACAGCTGGCAAATGCAGAGCCTCAAGTTAAACTGAATTTTAAAAAAATAGATTTAAATCCACTGAGAGTATCTACACAAGGGTTTCTGCTAATTTAAGTTAATTGGTTTAAAATAATGCTTTTAATTAATCCTGTGTGCTCCTATAGGTGGATGTGACATTCCTTGGAGGCAGTAGAAAATGGCCAGTGTTCTCAGACAAGGATGGCTGCGAGAAAAAGCATTTATCCATCCATGTCCTTCTCCCGTGGGAGGAGCAGATAACCCAGCCCCTGCACCAGGGATGCTGATTCAGATCCAGGAAGTACCATAAAACTTTTTGTGTCACCTGGGGCTTCCTGCTTAGCATTTTAACCCATTTCTCTGCCAAATGAATTAAATTGTAAAAAAAGGAATAATTACATCTAATTCTCTGGAGTGCCTGAGAATAAATATATAATGCATTGTGAGGGGACAAGACACTGCAGTAATGGGGGCCATGTTAAAACTACCTCTTCCTTTCTATGAGCTGGTTTTAATGATGTATATTGCTTTGCAGGGGAGCTACAGGCCATCCATTACTTTTCAGACAATGGAAGCATTAGATGTGTCACCAGAACAATTACTGCCAAACTCGTGCTGTGTGGTGTTTTGTTGTTGGTTTTTTTAAATGAAATTTAAACATTTATGTTGTTTCACAAAAATATAGCAAAAAAAAATAATTAAAAAAAATCTACAAGCCCTTCACCCTTAACATCTTCTAACAGATCTTGTGGTGTTGGATGGAAAATGAATTTAACAGGATATTACTGTTCTGTTGCAATATTTCTGGTGTACAACAATATTATAGTTTGTGTTAAACTTTATTACTAGCCCTGTGATAAAATTAGTTCAATATTGGCTGCTTTTATAATGTGGTTTTACAATTGCAACATGGGATAATGTGATAGTATGAAGAAAAAAACCCCAACAATATTACAAACAAACCCAAGCCCCCTAAACCCAAAAGCATGGAGTGGAGGAAAGGAACAGAAAGTTACCTAGTGGGAAGGTACAGGACAGGGGTTGCATTTTGATGTAGGGTGCTGTGAAAATTCCTTTCTGGAACGGCTTGAGGCCAGAACCAGCCTTTTGATTATATTAGACACCAGCTGACGACTGTCACAGTGAAAAGTGTCAAACAGGGAGCAGGCAGGAAAGGCAGGAGAGAGGCAGGAGAGCAAGTAACAGTTTCACAGCAGTGACTAAGCCTACTTTGCCCGGAGGTGAATTTACAGCAACGTCATCGCTCTGTCAATGGCTTCCCAAGGAACGGAGGCTTCGGAAATGGGGCTTTTGGAAGTTATTTGTATTCCTAAATTGAGGAGCTTAACCTCAGAAGGGTTCAGTACATTAGGTTGGAAATACAAGTCTCAGCAGGGCTGTAACAGCATGATCAGTGTGTGGCGTTGAGACACCCAACCAGCAACACTGTGCCATGTTCAATCAGATATCTTCCTTTCACTGCCGTGCCATTTGCTCCTTCATTTACAGAGCCTGTGAGCTCCTCTGGGCACATATTGTCTCTTATTTTGTGCTCCTGCAGAGCTTGGTGCAACAGGACTTATTCCCTGCTGTTATTGCAGGTTATTGGGCTAGTATAAATCCTAATAAAGCTTGGAGAGCCCAGTTCTTTACAGGTGCATAGCTGGGGAGCTCCACTGGAGCCAGGACCAAACAGGCAGAGAAAGAGGGTAAAAAGGCCTGTTTATGGCAATTGGAAATACACATCTGGAAGAAGTGACTTCAGAGTTGTGCTTAGGATGATGTGTCGTGGGTATGTTGTAGCTTGTGTCCTCCCATGTCTCCAGGTTACCTTTGTCTTAGGGATCCCTTTGGGAGCCACTGGCCCTCACCACATCTTGTCACAGAGTAGAAGATTAAATCAGAATCATATACTGATTGACATTGTACTATTATACTATTTATTAATTTATTTATTTGTGAGAATAGGAATTTTACCTATTGAGAATTATGGCATCTACTGAATGCTGCTATTAAAAGCAGGACTGGAGTTACACAAACTGAAGAGCTGTGCTGTTGTCTGTGCAGAGCTCTGTGCTGATTTTCAAAGAAATTTCTGCTATAAAACTATTGAGCCAACCTGGCTTCAATGTTTCTTCTGCTTCAGCTTAATCTGTTCTCATGTTGGAGCACATCTCCAGTAAAAAAGAGTGGAGGGTGGAAAGAATCTGGAAAATGTATTGCCTACATGAGCTGTGTATGCAGCCAGCTATTCCTAGTAAAAAGAGCTGGAAATAGGTAAGAACTCTTAGTGGAGGGTATAAAACCCTTTGGGCTCTGTTGTAAAGATGTGATACAGATATGTGGTAGTTTCCAGAAGGAAAATACAACTAATGAAAAGGCACAGCAAAATGTTAAACCTGGAGGTGAAGTCCAGACATTCCCAAATTAGCAGCTAAGCTGTTAACTGCCTGTGGAAGCCTGGGCTGTTCTAACCCTAATCTGACCCATTGGGCTCTGAAACCAGGGTGTGTTTTGCCCTGGACACCAGAGCTAGACCACACTGGCACAGAGCTGGTGTGATACCTACTCCTGAGACAAAAAAAAGGGATCAGGATAGAACCTGCCCAGCAGAAGGATAGCAGAATCCTTGTTTAAAGAAATTGTGACAGTTTCTGGTGGTTTTCACATGCTTTAAACTGACAATTACCCTATTTTTTTGTTCCTAGCTATGCAGGCATTTTTTTTCCAGACCATGCACCCTTGTGTCTTCTCTCACCTCTTCTCTCTGAGACTCTCTTCCCCTGATTTTCTCAAAACTAAAAGTGGCTGAAGGGTCCATGAGCATGTAGGTGGGAAGGATTTGAAATTATAAATAGTGAAGGCTTGCAGATAAACTGTCTCTTTATTGCTGAAACGGACTTGGTAGCTAAAAGTACTGCTCCCACCCATGGCTAGAATTGGTGGGATGCTTAAGGTACACTGAAGCATGGAAAAACTTCTTCAAGTGCATGGTCCTTCACCGTAGATGTTTACTTGACTTACCTCGCAGCACTTTTTTGCTGAAAGTACAATATAAACTCAGCCTGAAGGACCCCTTGGTGCCCACTGGTGGACCTGAGCTAACTGCAGACCAAGGCTGCTGCTGCTTGCCACCATCCTCTTGCTGCTGCTGAATGTGCTTCCAAGAGCTGTCTGACTTCACCTCCAGATGTTGTCCTCGAGTAGACTATCTCCATCTGTCACTCTGGTGACCAGAGCCCATCCCTGTTCTCTCTACCATCCTCCAGGCTTTCCTGGAGTGCCAGCAGCCTGCAGCAGGTAGGATTAGGGAAAGGGTTTCCTTACTCCCCATGCAACACCCCAGGGTGCCTGTCATTTAGGGGGGGAGTGAGGCCTTTTCAGGGGTGATTAGGAACACAAAGGGCTGTGCCTGACAATTAGAGAGAGGCTGTGGGACTGTGACAAGCATGACTGGAATTTGGAACTGACTGAGCAGTAGGATCTTCTGGGGCCACGTGCTCAGCTCTGTGCTTCAGCAGCGAGTTTTAAAGTTAAGGTATGTTTTATTTTATTTTATTATACTTTATTTATTTGATGGTGGTTTTACTTAATTATTCTTTCACAGCTTTCTCAGGCAGTTGCAATAAAGCCAGGGAACCAAATCAGCGTGTGGTGGGGGCAGGAGGGTTTGCAGCATTTAGACCTGGAGTGAAGAACTGGGTTCCAGAAACTTAACTGTAATGAGAGCTTGTCCTTTCAGAGCCAACCATCAGGGAGAGCAAATCAATCAGGCCCCGCTGTCCTCTGGGACCAGCGAGTGATTGATTCAGCTCCCTCGGCTGCCCTTATGGGCCGGGATGTGCGTGAACATGAAAGGAGGAGAACAAAGGCCCCATTACTGCAGTGGGCAGAGGGAAGGCTCCCCTGCTGCTTGATCCATTTCTCCCTCCCTAAGCTGTTGCAGCCTCCCTGTCTTTGTCCTCCTTCCTCCTCTGGCGCTTTGATCCTTCCTTCCTCTGCTTTCCTGCCAGTCTGACCCCAGTCCCTTTTTCCCCAGTTCCTCCCAACTGTGGTGTTTTCTTGTCACGAAAGTCTGGTAGCCTCACAGAGTGACTGCTGCTCCTGGTGGGAGGAATCCTGAGCCTTTTGTTATGTTCTGCTGTCCCATCCGTTTCTCCCTCCCCATCCCCACTGATCCACCTCTTGTAGAGGGAATTAAAAAATAGGCTCAGCTGAGTGTTTTTGGAAGTTCTGCATTCATGTACTTGGTCTCCCAGTCCTTGCTTGTGGTTCCTGATGTGTCTCTCCTTCTGGGAAGCTCCCATTTTTCACTATTTATTTGCCTTGGGTAGAATCGTGGCACTGAGTCACAGCAGTGGAATGAGCATGGTTATTTTGGTTTGAAAAGAGTTTCTGTCCCTTCCCACTGCATAGAGAAGTGTGAAGGGATGAAAATTTCCCTGTGATTTTTCTTCCCTAAACTTCAGTCTCACCAACATTATTCATATTCCCTGGCTCTTCCCCCATCAGGGCTTTTCTGGGCTCCTGTTGCTGAGGCCACTCAACAAACAGTGGCTGAAGCCAGTGGTGCCCAGACATGTTCTGAAGGGTGGAAGGGGTTTGGTGCTGCCTGCTCCACTGGCAGCCACTTGCCTGAAGCTCACCTGCTCCTCAGCTGCACAGCTAGCAGGCTTTTGGCACCTCAGAGATGGTGTGAAGCTTCATGCTGTGGCATTTCAGGTGCCATCTGAGACCAAGGACCTGTGGGGATCTCCTCCCAGCTCTGACTGCCTCCTGCTGTGGATACTGATGGGTATTGGGTGCACCCAGCTTCAGTTCACAGGCTGTTATGTTTTGGGTGCTACTTTCTCTGAGACTCCTTGACGTCCCAGAGGAGAATGCAGATGCTCAGAGCTCCAGCAGCCCAAACCTCCTGCTGCTCTGGCTGGCTTTTGGCTTGTGAAGATGGGTTGTCCCAGTGCTTGTTTATCTGTTGTCAGCTGCTGCCTGACCCAGAAACGAGCATCAGAGCTGCAAGCATAACTTTGTGAGGCCAGGGGAAGATCTGACACTCCAGGATACCTGGAGTTCAGTATCTTTCTGCTGCCTCCCTAACACATGGCGTGGCTCAAGGTAAGGGAAAACATCAACACCTGGCCTTTCCTCTGCTGATTTATGAGGCAGTCCTCCCTTTAATATGTCCTTTCTTACCTGACACTATTTAATCACCCCTCCATTACTCATTCAGTCTGAAAGAAGTTTCTGGTTGTGCCAAGTGAAGAATTTTTATTTCTCCAATCCATATGTCCATGCAAGCTCAGCAAAATCCAGTGGTACAGAGCAGAGTGGTTAGGATTCTGCAGCTCCATGGGTAGGCTCTGAGGGTTATTTTTTTCCCCTTTGTCTTTGTGTGGACACACACACACACAAGGAGAGGGCAAAGGCTAAAACCTCAGAGGGGCTGCTTACAGTTTCATCAATATTTCATGATTAAGAAGGTGACAGAATTTTGCTTTATTTAATAAGAATATTCCCTGGGTAGGTCCTGTTTTCCCAGCCTGCTCCTGTAATTACAAACTGTTTGTGCATTAGCTGAGCAACTTCACTGAATTTTCTCCCCCTGAACTGTTTTAAATTAAAGGGTTGACTTTTGCCTTGGTCAGGCCCATTTTTTTTTCCTGGAAATCAGTGACATTTTTCATAGCTGATTTTAAATGAATGGGGAAGAGAAGAACAGAAAGTGTATGAGAGGAACTGGGTGCAATTGGAGAAGCTGAATTTCACCCTCTTTGAGCACAGCTTGCTCCCAGGAGCACTTGAGTGTCAGGCTGTAGTAGTCAAAATGTCAAAAGAGACTCTCTAAATTAAGAGTTGTAATCTGGGAGCAGAGGAGCCCAACAGCTGGACAGATAGTGGCCTGCAGGGATTCTCAGGGGGCCACAAAACACCATGCCAAGGGCAGGTCTATTTATTGTCATGCTCAGTGTTTTGTGAGCCCATGGTGTTTTACAGGCAAAGGGAAGATGGGGAGTATGGACCTATTTTGGGTTCCCAACATAGAGGCTGGAAGGGGCTACAGAAAAGCATCCCAAGCCTTTGGCCTCTCTGTTTTTCTTCAGCTCAGTCTGGTGATGGATGCATCTCCAATGTGAAACAGGGACAGGTCATGCCCATGGGGCTGTTGCCACACCATAGGATCATGCTGTGGAGCACATACAGCGAAAAGGAGAGCTCCAGCTTCCTTAGCACTCTCTCTCACCTAAGTATATCTGTGGCAGGTTTAAAGTGTTTCTGTTCTTGAGTCCTTCCAGGCTAATCTCCACCTCCTGATACTTTGGGGCACAAAATGCTTCAGGGGCAAGCACAGGAGTTCATGCATGACCCCTGAGGAAATGGTGTAACAGACTTTCTCCTCAGCTTCTGGGAGAAAAGCTGGCTTTTCCCATGGACCAAGCTATGGACTTCCGACCCTAACTACTCTGTAACCTTTGGGATTATCCCTTTCAACAGGGTATGTTTCATTAGCATCTCCAAGGGATGCTGTTAGCTTGTCTGGGGGTGTCACCTTAGGAAGGCTCAGTCCTTTCAGGGCTTCCCACCGTGCTGTCTGCTTTTGACCCTGCAGCACAGTCATGGGTTAAGTGGAGCAGTGTTTGCAGTGTGGACATGGCAAGCAAATGACAAGGTGAGTGCAGAGGGGCTAGGGAGGACGAGGGCAGAGTGATGGGAGGGAGGTGGCTGCTGCTGTCCTGCCTTCTCGCATTCATCCGACTTCTTTGTTCCAGCCTCAGGAGGGCAAATTCCACAGGAGATCAGTGATTCGCCTGCGGCAGGATCAAAGCAGCCCCATTTCCAAGGTTCCTGTCTGTTGTTTGGATTCTCTGGCACAGGGACAAAGTCAGGGGTTTCCATCAGCTGAAAGCTGCATGTGTTTGTCTGTGTATATGTCTCTATCTGGCTTCTCTCACGTCCAAAACCGGCCGAGGGTGTCCCCCCTGCCTTCTTCAGGCTCTCTCCTCTGCCTAGCTGCCTGTTTTATGAAACTTGGAGGAACTACTTACCTTTGAGAATGCTCTGTCTCCTTCACAGAATCACTGAACAGTTTGGGTTGAAAGGGACATTAAAGATGACCTAGTTCAAATCCCCCTGTCACGAGCAGGGACACCTCCCACTAGACCAGGTTGCTCCAAGCCCCATCCAACCTGGCTTTGAACACTTCCAGGGATGGGGAACCCACAGCTGCTCCTGGCAACTTGTTCCAGGTTGGTGGGAAGTGACCATTTGGTTCAAAAGTTACTTAGGATGAAACAGGCTGTGATTGCATAAACAAGGTAGAAGAAACCCTTCATGCCAGTTTTCAGTGTCACAACCCTCAGTTTACCTCCCACCAGGAGCTAGGGTGCATTTTACAAAATTGTGATTTCCCTCCTCCCCATATAACTTGAGTATCTGAATACATGCAGTTGGGAATTCTTAGTAAGAACCACGAACATGTGCTCTGAATAAAGGAAATCAGTCTGGTGTGAACATTGCTGCACACTGGTCCTTTCCTTCTGAACACCATCCCTCACAGTGATCCCTTATTCTCCTGGGTAGTTTTCCTTCAGCTGGCACCACATGGAGTCAGTGTGGTGCAGCAATCAGAGCTGAAAAAACAGAAAAAAACATAATCTGTGCCTATATATCCTGGAGAACATTAAAGATACCCTGCAAAATGTCTTCTGGGGCATGGGGACATCCTAGGGTAACCTTCCACATATGGTCACCTAGTAGGACAGTGGTTGGTGTGGCTCAAACCAAGGGGTTTGAGCTGCCTATATTTAGCTGGGACTCTGGTGACATGGGCTGGGATCAACACACTCTCTGTGCTACAGTTGTCCTTTGGTGAAATGATGTACTGCTGCTGACCTTCTGCAAGGTGCTTTGGGGTTTTCAGCTGGGAAGTACCCCATGAAACCTGCATTTCATTGGGAAAAAATATCAAAAACATTAAGTTCAGAAGGTGACTAAAAGAGCAACTGGGAGTTCAGGTGTCATCTGCATGCAGTGATACTTGGCAAAACTGACACTTGGACACTGGGATGGCTCCAGAAGTTCCTGCTGGGCAAAGGCAAGAAGGGAGTGACTCCAAAAGGCTGCAAAAGCTTCCTTTGTTTGTGGTGAGTCATGAGTTAAGTGTGAGCTGGGATTAGGCAAATTTATTGCTCCTGGTACAGAAAACAAATACCACTTCCTAGAGGTTAGGACATGCCAGGTGGGGGAAATGCTCAGTCCTTTCTTCTGAGAAAAAAAAATTACTGAAGAGATTGTCCTCAGAAAACAAGTAATCTGGGTGAGATGTTTCACAGGCTCAAGTTCAGCTCTTGTCTTGCCCCAGGACACAGGTTTGCTCTTAATGGAAGCCTTGAAACTAAAATACTACTAATAATGACAACTGGTTGGCTGCTGTTTAGCCAAGAGCTTGTGGCTGGAGGTGTTTGCCCTTATTTCACAGCTAATTGCCCTTATTTCACAGCTAATTCCCCTATGCTCCTGTATGTGGAGGAGTTGATACCATTCTTTATGAGCTTTTTGGAGGTGGGGAGGAAGCTGGGGTCACTAGAAGCCCCAGGCTGTGGGTGCTGTAGCAGATGAAGTGCAGCCCCCTGGTCCCTTCTTGCAAAACCCCCTCTTCATCCACACCCCAAGAGCTCTGCAGCCTCAGAAACACCACCAGCCACACATGTCAGCAGAGGAGCAGTGGTGGGTGCACACCCTCAACCTCCCTACCCCATCCCCCCCTGCTATAGTGAGACACTCAGTGAGCTCAGACCTTGCCTTGTTGCCTACTACAGGTTTTAAGGTGCTGCTCCATGTTCCCACCTGCAACAGAGCCTCAGCACAGATTTACAGGCTGATTTTAGAGATGCCTACTGAAAGAGGCCATCTTCAGAATGACTCTTGACATATTGGGTCCTTCCCTAGCTAGTGCTGTACTGAAGAAGAGGGGGTTTGTGGGTGTATTTGGTCCTTGAATAGGAAGGAGAGAGAAAAATATGTGTGTGTTTGGGGGATACTCACATAGCCAGGATAGGAGGCCAGGTTCAGGGGCAGTGGAAGGACAGTTACCAGTGGGTGCCATTCTGCAACAGCTGTACAAGGGACCTCTTGGTTAACCAGGCTGAACAGCCTCTTAGCAGATACAGAAGTGGCTCAAGAGTAGGAGGAATGGGTGGACTTTGTGCACCCACAAGTGATCCAGGACAGTGGTCCAGAGGCATAGGGAAGCTAGATGGTCTCTGGAGGAAGATTTCTATTTTGCTGCAGTGACTTCCTGAGCTCTCCTGTGGCTTCCAGTCCCCTGGCTGATCTGCAAGGTCAGGTGGCCATGTGCAGTATAGAAAAATGAATTTTCAGAATCACCATCTTGGGTGGAAGGAGAAAGGGAAGAGTATGTTTGCTTCCAGGCACCTGGTTTGTGGGGTTTTAGTCCTGCAGACTCATGACTTGTTTTGGCCAAGTGAGATTCTGCTACATGGCAGAGCAAGTCACCAGGTCAGAGGGCTGCTGCTGGACTGGGGAGCAGAGCTAGGTGTCCCAGATGGCCTCTCTTCAACCACATGGCACCATGGGAAGATCTGAAATTGTTGACTGAATCCATAGACAGCCAGGTCTCTGATCTCGTGGGATAATCCACCATCCTCTCTTCAGCCTTGTGGGCACTAAAACACCTCTAGGACCTTAAAAATGTGTCTAGCCCTCCAGGGGAGTCCCCAGCTCAGAGTTTCTCTGAAGAGAAGCTTTGGTGCTCTGCTGCAAAGGCTGCAGGATGAGCAACAACACTTATGTGCAGCCCCATGGACAAAGTCCATTAGCGCTGATTTCTTGCCTCATCCACTTAAGAGTATTTTTTCTCCTGCTTTTAATGTACAGGCAGGATTTATTTTCTGTAATTTAAAAACCAGTGTTGACTGGACTAGAAGTGGAGCAACCTGGGTACGTGGGTCTGTGAAACTGGCTGTGGCATAGACATGGTCAGCAATTGTAGAGGGGGGCAAGTAGGCAACATGTCTAAAAGATGGGTATTTCCAGTTCTTCAAAGTGATTGTCTCACACTAGCCAGAAAATAGCTAAATGAGACCCATGACTGAAGGAATACCAGGCATCCCTGGAGTTCCCTGTAGGCTTTTAGAAACGCAGTCCAGCCAGGAAAGGAGAAGTCACAAGTTATTTTCCCTTATAAAGATGATACAGAACGGTTGGGTCTCACACAGTTTGTACCCAGCTCTGAAGATCTGTTTGTGCTGATGACTCAGTTTGTTGCAGAGGTACTCACAGGGAAAAATGAAGAAAACCCCTCTCAGAATATAACTTCTGAGAAGAGGTGAGCTCACCTGAAAATCAACTATTTGTTAATAAAACCTGCTGAATTTTGTCTTTATGCAGGTTGGACTGATCCTCTGTGACCTAGGGAGGGTTTTTTTTAATTTGAATGCAGAAAGCTTTGGCATCCCTGTGCTGCTACAGAATCCTTAAGAACAAGTTTCATTGAGAGCAGTTGTTACTGCAAAAAACTCTGCCTTGCTTGCAGTATTTTTTGTACAGTCAAGGTCTAGGAGAAAGTTATATAGCAGACACTAAATCCCACCTACACTTTTTTCTTCTTTTTACAGGCAGATGTCAGTGCCTTTGAGTGTATGTTACTTTTCAAAGTGGCTTTGTAAGCTGATAACACATTCTTCCGAGGCTACACAATACTTAGCACTCCTCTAACAATCTTTATCTTCAAAGTGGTCTCCCCTGTGCAAAAGGAAAGTCAGTGTCTTCCCTGAAGAATTTCAAATCTAAAAAGACAAAAAAGGGGTTAGTGGAGAACGAAGCTTCATGAACCAAGTTCTCAAACACTAGTTCATTTGCCATAAACAAGTCCTTTTTTTGGTTAAACTGAATCTTGGCAAAAATCATGCCTCCTTTTCAAGGGTTTTTACTCCCAAAGTATGAAAGAAAAATGTTTTTGAAAATATTGCAGCCTTGCACCTTGCTGTTTGCAAAACCAAAATTTCACATCTCAAATCAGTATTTTGCTTGGAAATGTAACCAATTTATTTTTCTTCTTCTTCAAGAAAAGTATCAAAATAAAAGAAACGAGAGACTGAAACAGATATTTCATCTGGGATAAAATGAAAGAAATGTTATGTTTCCTGGTTCAGCTGCTGAATCAAGAAAAATAAAATCAATGCTGGGAAAAGCCTTTATAAGAGAAAACCATCATAAGCCCTCCTGTAAAGTGGAGAAACTAAATGGTTGTGGATGTCACTGCATGGATTTTTATGGACAACCTTCTGGCTACTCTTGCCTCTCCCAGACCTGTGTCATGCATCAAAGCCAGCTATGCTCTACTCTTGATTTCTTCAGCAGGGCACTGGGATGCAGCTGCATTCCTCCATTTCATGTAAACCAGGAGCCTTGCAGGAATGGGTCTGCAGAGCACTGGGGTTTTTGAGCTTAAAGAGCAGCAGGCAGCAGAAGGAATACAGAAGCTCCTGGAGGGAGTAAAAAAATGCTGTGGGATGGATGCTGCAGATCACTTTTGTGGAATGATCCTTCTGGATATGGGTAAGTATCAAACCTCTTAGTGGCTGTGCTGGGCAGTACTGAGATGTAAAACATCAGCCTTCCTCACAGCAGAGCTTTCAGGTTAGGGCTGGGCAGACACTGGGTTGAGAGTCTCAGGGAGCTGGTTACCAGATATGAGATTGAAATGAATCCGAAGCATCAGTGGAGGCACAGTGAACAGCTGTGTTGGTTGGAGAAAGAGTTTGGACCCTGGTTAGGATCCCAGTCTGTTGAATTATGGTTAATAACTACATGAGCTGTTTTTTGTAGCTGAGTTTGGCAATGACCAAGGGAATGTCTCCTGTGTGAGGAAGATGAAGTATGTTCATTGCTGGAGAAGTGTGGAGAAGGTCAAGTCTACCCTCAGCTGCATTGGTTCAGGAAAATGTATGCTCCTTTCTTGCTTTGAGATGGCAGTGTTGTTCAGTTTGTGGATCTCAAGCTTTTTTAACTCCTCATTTGTAGTTGAGACTGCTTGAAGGGACTGTGAAGTCCTCTCCTTATCTCCTAAAGCAAAGAGCCTAAACACAGTCCTTTCCTCAAAGGAGGGGAGTTTTTGGGATCCTCCCATCCCACAAAGGACTCATAGTATGAAATCCATCCTCCCCTAGTGTCTGCACACCCTACTGCAGACAGAGGTTGTACAAGGCTGCTTGAGAGCATGGTGAGACTAAGTAGTGGGACCTTCCCTTGCCTTACAACATCCTTGCTCTGCACAGCATAATAATGGCTCACCCTGCAAATTTACAAAAGAAGCAATAAAAGATCACCATGAGTACTCTGAGTAGCCCCAGCATAAGGCCTCAGCCTTAAAATAATTAGTATTGATTTGCTCCGATAACTCGGGCTGAATGTGATAGTTCCACAAGCTACATCTGCCTAGAGGCTTTGTGCTCAAAATAGCTTCCTTTTCCACTCTCCTTCAGCTCCTGCTTCCTTCGCTCCTCCAAATCACTGCAGAATAACATTCTGAAGGGAGCTATGGGGAAAATCCCATTATAGATTGTGTGGGAGCACAGACGATATTAAAAAGAATGAGCCAGGTTAAGTTAGGTTTGAGTATTAGCAGACGAATTACTGAAATTGAGGCCACACTTCTGTGGCATCTCGCAGCAAACAGCCAAACTCAGAGCTAACAAATCAGCTCCTTTAAAACTTAGGGTAAGAGGAGTAAACACCCTGTTTTGTGCAGATGTTACAAAGCTGGCTGGAAGTGTCAGTGAAGAACTTTTTTTTAAATTCCTCTCTCTTACTGTTGCTGCACTAACAGGAGAATGAGACTCTCTGGTTTTATCTTTTCAGAATATAATCCCTGTGGGGTGAGGATGTCTATTTGCATTTTCCCATTAGGGACCAGCACAGTGGGTACAACAGAAAGTTTAATTACTAGTGGGCTGAGGGAGCTGAGGAAGCCACAAAAGGGGAGAAAAGGTTCTGCAGCCAACCACTGATTCCTCTTCCTCCCCTGGTTTCTCAGAAAACCTCAGGCAAGTTTCTCAGGCTTCTCCCCAGACTAAAGAAGAAGGTTTTTAAAGAAAAATTTGGGGGAGGTTTTAAGAAAATTGGTTTAATGTGTTCTGTCAGTTGGTCTCCTTATGCAGCCATTACCCTCTTATATTGGTTATCTTAAAGTTTTTCTGACATGTGCAATTATTGGCCTCCAGAGAGACTGAAATAACACATTGCACCATGTGCTACTGGGGCCATCCCTGGGCTCCAAGTCTCTCCTACTGTAGCTGGCCACTCCTCAACCCCCATGCATATTAATACACTCCAGGGTGTCCATAGCAAAGATCTGGGGACTTTCTCCCTTATTTTTCTATTTGCAAAGCCAAAAAAAAAGTGAAATTAAATAAATAGTTGTAGTTGGAAATGTCCCTACTTATTGTAGGTGGGTTGGACTAGATGACCTTTAGAGGTCACTTCCAACCCAAGACATTCTATGATTTTTCTCCCTTATTTTTCTATTTGCAAAGCCAAAAAAAAAGTGAAATTAAATAAATAGTTGTAGTTGGAAATGTCCCTACTTATTGTAGGTGGGTTGGACTAGATGACCTTTAGAGGTCACTTCCAACCCAAGACATTCTATGATTGATTCTATGATTGATTCTATGATTCTATGAAATAAAGGCTCAGAGCTTCTAGTATAATGATATAAATAATCGAGCTGTTACATATTAAAATAGTCACATTCTGAAAAACACTCTCTGAAAGGAAAAAGATATCTTCCCAGAGTCTTTCAGAGGTGCATGCCCCCAAAAAGGAAAGGAAATCCTCCCAGGCAGCTAAGGAGAAGCAAAACTTGGGATCATGTTTTAAAAGAAAGCATGTTATGACAGCATTACTTACCTTGCAACCCAAAACTTAGATGTGAAGTTGAGGAAACTGCACCATCATCCAGATCCAAGCAACAACATAAAGCAAACTGGGAATCAAGCATGACATTAACAGCTTGGGGTAGACCTGTTTGCTCCTTTCTTTGGAAACACTTTATTCCTGAGGGATGTAAATACGGGAATCAATGACATGGGAGAAAAAAGAACTATTAACATGTTCCATCAGTGTTACTGCCCGGAGGGTGACCTGCTGGATTTCAGACAGTGTCACATGTGGGACCACATGTGATTGTATCTCCCACGCCAGGTACATACAGATCCATTGCCCATACACCAAACTCCCAGGACTAGACCTTTCAGGTTTGTAGAGATGTCTTCAGATTCCACTTTTCAACTGAGTAGCTGGGACATGAGAAGGTGGTGGTGAAGATACACTTCATGTCCTCAGTCCCTTTCTTGTCCAGAGGGTCTCCAGTGAAAATGAGGATAGTTTGACATTTTTGGGTGGCATTCAGCTCACAGATTAAGGCACACAAATTTAGATGTCCAGCTGATCAAATTCCCATAACAGTCGATGGATGTCAAGGATGTCATACAGTTGTCCAAACTCAGGAATCTACTGCAATTTTTTATGTCCCTTGATATCCAATATATCTCCTTGGGGCTAGAAAACATTACACAAGATCTATGGGAATCCTGTACCCCTCTGCAGCAGCAGTTGGGAACCAGTCAACCAGGACATCACAAAGTCTCTAATGGTACCAGATGCCTTTTTTATGCAAAATCATTTCTTCCCTGATCAATATTATAGAGAGACAAGAAAAAAAGACTTATACAGATGAGCAGTGTTGACTACATCTCCATTGTCTATAAAGGAAATTAAACATCTAGTTCAAAAAACATCTAAATTTAAGAGTCAATCTGATTCTTGATCACATAACTAAGAGCTGATTCTTTTTGTGGTCTACACATTCATAACCCAAGTGAAGCAACCTGGTGATCCCTGTCCCACATTGCAACAGAGCAGCTGGGAAATCTGTCAGGTCTGTTTCTTCTGGGAGCTTCTGTGTGGCTCATGGGGAGATGGTGATCAATTTATGATCTAGATGGCTCCAAAAGGACCAATGGCACCGTGGAGCAGTCCAGTAGCCAAACCTCAGAACGACTCTGGTTCACAATGTTCTGGAGCAGCCTATGCCCAGCTCTCCATGTATGTCCTTATCCTGGCTTTTCTCTTCTGCTATGTTCTGTGCCATATTATCCAGGCTTCAGGTGGTGGTCATGGTGCTTTCTTTCCCTTGAAAATAAGGTGGGTTGTTTTTATTCTTTTTGTTTAATTTTAAGGGTTATATAAATTAAAGAGCTAAGAAAGTGTATATGAATATGACCTCCTTTTTCCCTCCTACCTCCCCCTACACACTTCCCCAGTTGACATGTTTGTGCAAATGTTGGAGATGAATAACGTAAATAGACTTCTCTAACAGTGATAGCTTATTAAAATAGCATGGGTGTGTGAATTCCTATCGCTGAGCGGGAACCCTGCTGCTTACCAGTTGCAATGCCATCCATGCATTATTCAGCAGCTGAAAAAGCCCATTGTTCCTGTGTTCTGGAATTAATCAGTTGAGTATGAAAATTACCTGTCACCAAAATATCATGTGTACTCAGTCCATCACGACAGCCTGCTCTGATGGCCCTTGCATTTCCTCCGTAGAGCGTTACCTGTTAGAATATGTGTTTATAAATGGGATAGAGAGTTAGTGGTGTTAAGGAGGATGCAAGGAAGCAATCTTTTTCATCTGTCTTGTGTGCTGGAGTTTAAAGCCTGCTGTAGAAGGAGGAAGGATGAAATGCATGGAGCAAGGAGCACCTGTGAGTTATAATTCAATCAATCTGAAATGCGTAGTGTTATTCTGACAGACCTAAATCTGACTTTCAGGCTTAGAGTGTTTTCCAGCTGCAGTAGAAACATGTGAAGTCCTTGACTTCATTCTTTTCCTTCCATGCTGTTTCTGAGCTCTGCTACCTTACTGAGAGCTGTGGCCTTTCTTCCGTTTCTCTTCTCCTGACCCTTGACCTCTTCACTACGTTTGCTCCTCTTGTTGCCAAAGTGAAAGCATTTGAACATCTGGCCTTGCCTATTTTCACCACTCTGTTGTATCAGATTAAGGAGGCTCACGGTTGAACTATGCTGTGGCACATCTCAAAGGACTATTGTGGACAGTCTGACTCAACCAAGACCTCAGTGAACAATAATAAAACAACAACAACAAGTTTGTAAGGGGAAGTGTAGCCTACTTGGCTTCTCTTTTTTTTGGCTTCTGAGTGTCTGGAATATTTTAAGTAGGCAGGGATGCTACTTACACAAAATATCCCTCATGGTTTTCATTTATACACAATTTTTTCCCCAACACATGCATATGAAAATATCCATAAAACAGGATCACAGCTCGTCAGATATATGTGGAGTTTCGTGGCCTCATCTAGGAAAGGAATGCATCTTACACAAAATATCCCTCATGGTTTTCATTTATACACAATTTTTTCCCCAACACATGCATATGAAAATATCCATAAAACAGGATCACAGCTCGTCAGATATATGTGGAGTTTCGTGGCCTCATCTAGGAACAAACAGCTTTCTGAGCAGTGACTGAGGAGGTGGATGGAGTTATCCCTGTTGTGTCCCCAGGTCCTTGCAGAACCCCTGCAAGGCAGAGGCAGATGTACAGCAGCAAGGTGCTGCCTGCCTCTGTCTGCAGAGGCACTAATTTCAGTCTCTCTCCTTTAATTTTCCCCGATGTTGCTTTTAATTAAGCTCCTAAACTTTCATGGTCTTTGAGACCTCTTTCACTCTGTTGGTTTTTGTTGAAGCTGGCAGGCAGTGATCACAGCCCTGCTTCCTCCTGATTCAGGCTGAGGTTTGTGAGCAGATATGACTGTTTATAAGCAGGGTTAATGCATTCACCTGGGGTGTGAAATATCAGTGATGCTGCATGTTTCCCATATGACCTTGAATTTGAGAGTGACTTGATTTGCCATATGCTCACTTAAGCTGGTCACATTTTTTTCCTCCTCATTGACTTCAGTAGGTTCCTGAGCAGGGCCCTATTCTTTATGTGCATGTCACCTCAATCAGTACATTTTGCTTTCTTTAAAATACAAGCTCCTCACAATCACCACTTGTACAGATTTCAGAACAATGATGTGGGGGCTGATGTCTCCTTCTGGATCACTGATGCGCAGTCACAAATACCAAGCCTTGCCACCTACCCCTGAGGGATGCTCTAGCACAACTATGTTCCTATTAGGGACTTTCATAGATTGTCACTGCCCGTGCCTTACAATTGTCCATCAAATGTGATCATAGCAAGGAGTGTAATGCAGGGAATAGGTTGGCCTTGTTGAGTGAGGGGTATGTTCCCCTCAACAGAAAGGCAACTGTCTCCATGTCTGTTTGCTTTTAACTAGATAAAATCTGTTTGCTTTGAAAGGATGTTTCAAGAATGTTCTTCCATTCTTCAGATTTTCCAAAGAGAAAAATGGCTAATTTTAAAGGAGGGAATCCAAAGAAAGATAATGTTCTTAAAAGGGATTGAGGAAAAATAAATAAATTAATGATGCCTCTATCAAATATTCCAATTAGCACTTTCAGAAGAAAACCAGTTCCACTCAGAAGTGTTTCTTTGATCTTTTAACTGGCTGAGACCTATTTTGTGGGTCTGAATGTTGATGTCTCTGCTCTTACCGTATAGAGAATGTCCCTGGCCTGGCATTTGAATCCCCTAAGCTGGAAACAGCTTCATTCGTTGCAAGTTCCAGGCTCTGTAATAATAGCTCTTTCACTTCAGCTGATGAGATCTAGATATCAATCTTGCTGAGGTCATCACAGGAAAAAAATTAGTTTGGTCACTTCTTCATTAACAATTCAACACAAACCATCTATCTGTGCCTAGGGGTATGCTCAAACCTCCTCGTTGTTTTATACAAATTGCTTAAAAAAAAAGAAGTAGAAATTAGGTTTCACTGAGTTAAAAAAAAAACAACCAAAAAACCCAAGACAACAAGACCCTCCATGGCACTGTTCCTGTTTGGTACCTATAGTGTCACAGGGACAACTGACAAAAAGCTTCTTGTTTTACTAATGCCAACCATCTCTGTTGGACAGAAGCTGTGAGGCTGACCTAAGCTCTCCTCGAATGCAAAGCACAAAAAACCCTGTACCCAGAGACACTATACAAAGCCAGTAACAGCCTTTTCTCTGGTGCTTGCTGCTACTGAGTAGAGAAAAGGGAGCAAATGAATTCAAGTCTGTTTACCCCCATCTGGTTAGATGATGTGTTATTGGCAGGCCTAGCTGAATTTGCTTTGTGTGGCACCTTATACAAGACACCTAAGGCATATGTCTTCCAGATAAAAGCCAAGTCCCCTGATTAAAGGGTCAAAGCAGAGTGCTGACAGTAGGAAGATGAAGCAAGCTGTTACTGAGCTCTGCAGAGGGACGGGAGTGGAGATTTCAGAGCAAGACAGTGAAAAGCTGAGAAAAGGCACATTTCAGCCAGGCAGCCACAGCAGTGCTGAGCGGGCTGCACAGGATGCAAAAAATGTACCTGCCCTTCACCTCCAGAATGCAAACTGGAGAGCAATTCTCCCTGCCAGATCCTCTGTTGACAGTGGGAAGTGGTGTGTGAAGGAGATCTGGGAAGGAGCAGCTGCTGCAACAAGCTCGTAGAGCAGTTCCAATATTCGTGGCCTTCTCCTCTCCTTCTATTGCCTGGCCCCAGTGCTGCCTCCCTCTTCCTCCTCACCTTTCCTTCAGACTAGCTGTGGGAACTCTGGGCTTGTGAGCACACAGGGTTTGGGCTGACCCAAAAAAAGGCACTGACCTTTATTAGATGTCTTCATGTCACCAAGGTGGTCCTGAACCAGCGCCGGTGTATAAGAGCAGGTAGCAACACCACTGTTTGTCCCTCTCATGTCTATATTGCCCATTCCTGTAGGGTTTTGCTGTTTCACGTGTCCCCTGGGGAAAGAAAGGCAGAAGTGGGGAGCTGAACCTTCTCTGCAAGAGCAGTTTCCATCTTCAAGGGCAGCCCCTGGTACTCAGCGTGCCCCAGCAACCATGGCTCTGCTCCCAGGGACAGGCACTTGGTGCCTTGTGGAAGATGTTGCTGCACAAGATCCCCGAGGCAAAGATTAATTAATGAGTGTTTGCACAGCACTTTAAAGGTGTGAAGAGCCATATAGATGCTGCTAAGTATCATTGTTAATTATGATTAAGTGTAATATTGTAATATATCAATATTGCACAGTAAATAGTGTGAAAAGCATGAGAGAGATTTTCTCAGCAGCCACTGACATTTAGTTTTCAGAGCTGGAGAGGCCTCTACCATTGGTCACAAGCCTGGTCTGGGGATCTGAAAGGTGCAAACACCATGAGACAGAAGCCAAAAAGCTATTTTGGTGGTAGGCTGACTTGTGTAGACTTTTTGAAGGGAGTGGTGAGAAGGCAGAACAAAGCAGCATTTTACACCAAACAAAATCAAGCCAAACCTTTGGAAAACCTGACTGTTGAATGAACATAATTTCTCCAGCCCACTTTAAGGAAACCACCACCTCACCAGCCTTCACAACTAACCAACAGGAAGGTTTCTACCAAGGTTTATTTTTTCAAAGGCAGGTTTATACATGTGAGCTTAGGAAAGGCTGACCCCAGCCCAAGGATGGTCCCCAGGGTAGTCCAAACAGCCACTTGCAGTTTTTACCTCCCTGTTACAGGGGCTTCAGTGGCTGCAGTGAGGGGCTTACAACTGCACTTCTGGGTGTCTATGCCAAATGTTCGGGTCTCCATCTGGATGGGCAATGATATGCTCATAACACCTGTTTTCAGCCCAGTGGGTCTGAGTTTGCCTGCAAGCATCAGGGTTTGTGTATCCACCCACTGATCACTCAGGAAGTGGGGGCCAACGTGGGCAGGGGCTGTCCACCACTCCCACCTTCCATTGCCTCCAACTGCCTCTGTGCTCAGCCTAAGCAACGGGGCTATAAACCTGAGGGTTAAGCTCTGAGCCAACACACCTGACACACTTGCCTTTTTAGGTGAAATCCTGTAAAAGTCATACACCCGAGTATCCCGAGGCTGGAACCCCAATTTCTCAGTTGCTCACTCTCCTCACCTGTGAAACTGAGGACAATAATTTTCTTTATGAAAGAGGCTGAAATGTACAGCCAAAAGGCCCAAAGCCAAGGACAGTTAACTTTTTTTAAGTGGATTCTGAAGGTCAGAAGGACCATTGTGATTGACAGGTCTTGCCTGTATAACCTTCTTCTGCACATTCTTTTTACTAATCCTTCATTCCCTATTTTAGCTCTGGTGTGTTGCTATTCTGTGGCTTTACCCATCCCTGAGATCTCTGGCTGCCTTCCCCAGAGCCCTGGAGAACAGATCTGGTACCTGGTGCTTTGATGTAAGGGTTGCTGCCAGGATGAATTTGTTAATATTAGTAAAGGGCTATAATTTGATGGCTGAGGGGCAGATATATTAGTCTGTGGTATGTAAGTGCCATCGAAGCCCAAATTTGCCAGAAAGAAAAGAATAAGTGGGTAGATCAGGGAACTGGTACATGATAAATATACTTAATATACAGAGAGAGAAACTTGTAGGGAGTGAGCTGCTCTGCTTCCTCTCTCCTTTCTGTTGTTCATGCCTTATTAATAATTATTGTGATGTTAATTTTCAACTCACACAAATGACAAATAAAAAGGCCTGATTTATATTGTTCTTGAAATACAAAGATTCATATGCAGCCTTCCAGAGAAACTCTGATCACTGATTCCCCCTGGTAAACATAAATATTCAGTAATTAATATTGAATTTTTGAAAAGCTGTTCCGTTCTCTTCATCTCTACAGCAGCCTGTTGACCCTGTCATAGGTTATAGGCAGCACGATATCATCTATATCTGCATATAGCAAGTGAATCTATTAGACCCCAGTGATACATGAACCATCTCTGACCTGACACCACTGCTCTGCTGCCTTGCTGAAGAAGCAGCAGCCTGACTACACCTTTAAAGCAACACTTTGGAAATCGTTTGTCCTGTATATGCTCAAGGAAGTCCTTGATCTTTCCCGTTCCAACTTGCAGAGAGGCCTCTACTTCATGACACAGCCAGCATAGGTTGGCAGGAAAGCCTGGGTTTCCTGGGATGTGCCCACTCTTATCCCAAATGTCCTGGGTGCCTTGGAGGTTCACTGCAATTCCTCTATCTAATATTTTCCTTTATACCATTTGAGGGACATCCATGCTTTCTCCAAACCTTTACAGAGCACCCAAACACATCCTTGAAGGAGGGAGATACCCTGAAAGAGAAAGAGATGAAACATCTTCTTTTGTCCTATGGGGAATTTGGAGTCAGCTACTCCCTTGGTCCTGGTGGGCAGGGACCAGCCTCCCAGGAGTGCAGGAAAGAGAGCAGGGAGCTGATACTTTGGGTTGGTAACAACCACTTCCTCCAGCCACGAGGAGAGTGTTGAGCAAAAAGCCTGCCCATGAATTCTCCCAGCTCAGTGCAGCTCATTTCTTCTGTAACTGCAGGTTTTTTTGGCCAGCTACCCTTGACAGAGGCATGTCAGCACTTCTGGAGGCTGAGTATCCAATGCCTCAGCCGGAGGATGGACTATGTCTGTTAACTCACCCAGAGCCACTGACACTGAAACCTTCCATGACCTACCATGTCAGCTCTGAGACAGGGCTTCAGCATTTGCTCTTTTCTAGAGCATACCTGCCAAAACAGCCCCAGAATTTGAACAAGGAGGAATGAAAAGAAAGAATAGCTTCTAAAACACTTTTGTTTGGAAACGAACATTAAAAAACCCCCCACAAACAAAAAAAAGAAACAAAAAAAAATCCAAGCAACTCAATCACACCCTTAGCACAACAAAATTCCTCTCTGGACTCCCTAGCAGTTTAATCAGAATATCTTTCTCCTTGCTTGACCTCTCATAACACCATTGAACTATAAATAAACTTGTGATAGTTATGACACCAGCCAGGCTGCCAAAGCAGGTGTGGAAAGTGGATGGGGATGCTATGAATGATCTCTACTATTTGAAGTGTTACTTTACTGTATTTCTTCCCAGCAACCAAGAGAAGAGAGCAAAACATTTGAAAGATATCCTCTTATTTTGCACTTTCAAAACTGCTGCCTTTTCAGAACTGCTTTAAAATGTACAGGTGGTTTTCTGTAAATAAATGGGTCTTTTATTAAATAAACATGTACATTGGACTATGGAGCATTCAGATACAAGGTATTTCCTCTCAGCTATCATAAATATCTCAGTGTAACCCCTGCCTGTGTTAGCAAAGTTTCTGCCTCATAGTCAAGACATCAGAAGAATCATTCTCACCAAAAAAATACCTTATTCCCTGCTGTAGGTTACCAGTCAGTCCTTTAGGATTCTGTAGGCAGACCCTTTCTTGCTCTAAACTGATGTCACTCCACTGATGTCTGTGGAGATTATATAAATGGAGGGTCTGACTCCATGTGTGTGTCTCCCACTCCCTTATGCATGGTGTGTTTTAATCAGCTGAAGTAGGGAGCTTGCTGCATAACCTATTTGAGGAAGGAGAAAAAATAACATTAGAGAACTGATCTTCTTTATCTAGGGCATGGATTTTTCTGTTTGAAGCCTGGGCTTGCGGTGATGACTGGGAAACAGCTTGTTGGGAAATGTTTGCAGGTCTGTGTGCGACTGAGAAGAGCACTGGGCTTTTAAATGTTCTAACCAAACTTTCAGGGGTTCCTCGTTTATAAAGAGTACTTCTGCTGGTGGCATCTCTGACCGTGAGAACATCACTTGTCTGAACCTGTGCTCCTGAGTTTGGTTTGCTGACCTATTACTGCATCAAAAATGAAAAGATTGAATTTAGGTCCAATAAAATTGCATTAAGTTTGCAATAGATGTCTTTTATTTCCAATTGGAGATGGCAGCTCCCTTCTACAAAAAAAAACAAAATACAGTGTTTCCAACAGAAACCTCTGGAGTTCTTATCTGTGACCTTCTCTCCAGAACTTTTAGCAAAGTCTTATTGAATTAGGTACCTACTTTGTTACAAAACATACCTTTGAACTGGTATTGATAAATAATTCTGGGTTGACAACACTTAAAACTTACTCTTGCAATGAAGCTAGACTCAGAGACCTGTCTGGAATACCACTGAGATGATATTTTTTTTATTTTCACAGAGTAAGGAGATGATGTACAGTAGGGTGTGTGATACCTATTTCCATAAATATCTATGGGAAAGGGGTACAGTTTGTACCCATTCTTGCTTTTGTATCTGAGGATCATCATTACAACGATCCTAATGTCTCCATGAGTATTTGATATTCAGTGTTTGACATGTTTCTCGGAAAACAATTGAGGGGTGTTTGTTTTTTAACTCTTCTGTGCATCTGTTACTTCCACTGGATGCCTGGTTGCTGTCCGTTGAAGATCACTCTAAGCTGGAAAATAATATGAGACTGAATTTTGCATCACTGAATAATGAATATTGTTATTTTATCCTGGCACAAATTTGGAAACATTCTGGACATTGTGCTTATTTCTTTGAATGCCCAAAGTCATAGCTCTGCTTGTTTGCAAAGAACAAGCAATGCAATTCCACAAAATACCAGGAATCAAATTCAAGCTGTTTTGTTTATACTTATTTACCAAATGTGTTTCCATTCTTTGACTAGGTCTCATTGTAACTAGAGTTTATAAACATTTTTCAAATGCCAATGTTTCAGTGAAACAGATTTGTTTGGGGGGAGGGAGAGGAAATGTTCATTTCATTCCAAAAAAGAAGACTACTTATGAGTCAAATTGTTTCATTTTATTTTTAAAAAGCCCTATTTTCAATTATTATTCCACACATCTTGCAAGTTTCTGGGCTGAGTTAGGTTTTTTTCAAGATGTTTCCAAAAGCCCCCTAAAGCTGCTGAATGACAGTCACAAATTCTACTTGTTTCTGCTCAGTGACAGTGATGTTTCTGAGAATCCCTATGCAGGACAAGTATTCCATTTCTGTTCACAACTCTGCTGCTTCAAAATTTAGTTATTATTATAAAATTATCTAAAGCTGCAAGTGCACATAGGCACCAAGAGGCCTTTACAGAAATTATCTAGACAGGATCAGAACTAAAGGGGACAAAATCAATACGTTCTTGTCATTTCTCAGAAGGTGATACATGTCATGTAATTGGTTTCACCTCTTACCCTGACCTGTTTCCCTGCCTGATTGCAATCACTGATGTACACAGTTCGAGTCATCTGTGGCATAGACTTGTTTATAATTTCTCATTCTTACTTGATCCAGTAAACCCAAAAGATTGTGGACTGGCTTCGGTGAAGTGGTGCCTGAGATGTGATAAGAGTGGAACTGAGCCTGGCATTTATGGCTGGGACTGCTGATCTCTAGCATTACTGATTATTTAATATCAAACACTTTGTGTCTGAAATAAGTTTCCTGATAGTTTAACTTAACAAGTACGGTCTGTACAGCCCACATACTTTTAAAATAATTATTTTCCTCCCACAGCTATTAGTGAAAACTGTGACATCTTCCCCTTGTTCACAGTGATATGTCAGCTCTGCTTCAGCACCAGATGGTCCAGGAAAATGAGCAGGAGAAATAAGCATGTCTACTTTCCCCTTCCCTAACATGGCGAGAAAATGAATGTGAAATAAAGAATGTGTTACCTGTGCTAGGATAAAGCCTCCGGATGTGATGGATCTCTCTGCCAGTTTCCTCCTCTGCTCTTTCCTCCCCTTCCCACTCCATCAGTGCAGTCACTGCTGATATCTGAACCTTCTGGGTGGATTGGTTCTTCCTCCAGGCCTCCTTGAGCTTCAATTGCAGGAGACACACAGACCTGTCTTACCCAAGACTCTTGTCCTGTCTGACCTGTCCCATGATGAAGACCCTCTGTTGAGATTAGAAGAACTAACTTTGGTTCCTGTATCCATTCTGGGGTTCCCTAATGAAGTTAAACATTGTTCACGTTCCATGGTCTCTCACTTGTTAAGAGAAGACTGTGATTCTTGCTTTTTTTCCTGCATGTTTAGAGACAGGGCTCACCTATGACAGCAGAGTTAGGCAACCACATTAGAGATTTGCTCACATGCCTACAAAGGGGTTCCTTACATGTACACCTGTAAAGCAAAACTCAGAGTTGTGCACTGAACATAATGCACATACATATATATGAATATATCCATACATAGGCAACTGGCCCAATAGTTTTGAGGGTCATGACTAGGGAATCATTGCCCCACCACCAGACTCAAAGGCCATGATCCCCTGCAATCTGTGCCTCAGCTTTGACTGAAAGCTGAAGATGGCAGTAAGCCCCAGAAAATATGGTCTGGTTACTACATTAATGACAAAGAACCTTTTATGGACCCTCAGTGCCTTGCCTTGAGGGTTGAAGAAGGCCTCTTTTCCCAAGGGAGCTGGACAAGCATTCCCTAGGCTCGTGTCTGATTTATCTAAGAGGGTTTGGAGCTCTGGTGTCAACTGTTTAGGTATTCCCAGGCCCTTACTTATCTTTATACAGTCTCTGTGCTCCGTGATGAGGGAGAAAAGAAAGAGAAGTTGCAAATGACCTTTCCAGGTCCCCTGCACCCAGAATTCCTTGTATACTGAAGCCATTTTGTACACATCTTCTTCATAAGAGGTTCTTTACTCAGGTTGGAATAAGAGCAAAAGGAACATTAGTTGGGCATTACTTCTAGTTAGCATCTAGAGCTCCATCTTCCCTTTCAGCTGGAGCTGGAGCTGCTAAACTAGCTTAAAATCCAAACTGTCCTACCATTTCTGCCTCAACTGGCCACTTCAGATTACCAGCTACTGATTGGGACAGTCACCTTTGTCATGGTAGGCATGTCCTTCATGTCGTCTCCCAGTCTAACCTGCTTGCATGGGAGGTAACAACATTCACAAGGATATCAGCATGAAATTCAGCTGTGAATTGTCTGGTCCTTTGTTTTATTTGCTGCCTGCTCATCAAAATACTTGTTAATCCCCCAATTCCCTTCAACTTCTACACCAGTGATTTAATGTCTCAGAGTTTCCTAATACATGTTTCTTGCTCTCTTTCTTGAAAGCCCTGTTACTTATCAGATAATAGGAACAGTATGACTGAGATGAACCACAACCCAGTAAGTATATAAAATATTCTGAGTGAGCATCTTGTGAAGAAAGAGGTCCTGAACTTCCTTCAGCAATAACTTGACAAAAATACAGGAATAAAAAGTATCTTTGCAAAAGCATAGACTGGGTCATAAGTATTTTCTGGCCTAAATTACAGCTGTTTATCTCTTCTTACAGCCATAGTTCACAAATGGTTTGAGCAGCACCCCCACACACACACACACCTCACCCAGTTCTTTTTCTTGGCAAAATGCCATGCTTCCATTTTCTTTTCATTACTGCCCTACGATAAATTGCACTGATGCCCCAAAAGCAAAAGTCTCTCCAGTCCATTATCATTCCCTAGAGCCGTCCTTTCAAATGTAGTTAAACTTCGAGCTCTCTTGCCTCTGAGGCCTCTCTCCTTTTCAAACCATTTTCCATTTGGATTGACTGAAGCTCTAAAAGGTTAAATGAATGGGCCAGGGTCATACAGTGAGTCTGTGGCTGAGCAAGCAAGAGCCCCTGCACACGACGACAACTGCAACCTTCCAACTACCCAGGCCCCCAAACCCAAGGCCTCAAGCAGTATAAAAGGATTTTATAGGCAAAACTTCATCTCATAGAAAATTGCAGACTCTTAAATACCAGGGTTTATAATGGAAATACTAAGAGAAACCTGACTATAGCAGTGGAAGAGTAGTAATGCATTGCTTATTCCATTAATGGCTGTGTTCTTAATAGAAACAGGTTCATTACATGGTAAGAAGCAAAGTTTGCATTAAATAGAAACATCATTTTGGTGTTTTATTGATTAAAAGGAGATTAGATTTCCATGATGTTCTTTAGCAAATAGGATGCCTCGGAGGAGATGTATATATTTATATTATAAGGAGGAGGGTTTTATTGCAGCATAATGGAAAAAAATTGTATCTCATGATATTTTATATCACACAAGGGATCCGATAACTAAAAGTTTAACTCTTAACCCAGCAATGAAGTCCAGAAGTCTGTATTAATGCATTAATACAAAACTAACCTTTTCCATTTGGACAGCCCATTGCTATCTGCTGCACGTGATGGCAAGGTTAGACCTTCTCAACTAGAAGACCCAATCTAACCTGTCCCTGTGGACTGCATGGAGGGGAGGGATCAGCAAGGTCAAATTATTACCCTGATGGATCAACATCAGCAGAAACACAATTATCTCCAACCAGAAATATATGGCACACCCTTGTTTCACTTCTCCCTGGATCCTTAAGGGTATAAATATCAGCAATGCTAATTACCCATCAACTATTTCACTGCTGTCTTTCAGACACATGTGCCTGTGAAAGTGTTTCTCTAAGCTTCAGTTCTGTGGATGATGGAGTGAATTTCAACTATGTAAGGGCCACCTTTTCATCTGTCCCACAATTACAGAGGGATCAATCCCTGATATCCCAAATTAACCGGAGAAGCTTGTATTAGCAGATTAGAAGCACATCAGCTGCATCTGGAGAACATTCTGCTGGAGGTCAGGGTGGGCTAGAAGGCCTTGGAGGCTGCTCCTACTTACACCTTGGACCAGCCTCTGAATGCTACGATTCATGTTCCACAACGTAAAGTTGGATTCAGACTGGTGGATTTTAAAACTCAGTCTTTAAAACAGCACCAATCCCTGTCCTGGCATGGGTGTGGGCTGACTTACAAGCAATGCCTTCTTGCCCCAGTGTGCATTTCCAGTTCAAGCAGAGAAAAGACACTCTAGGTGAGCACTTCTTCAGAGATGGATGAGAAATTACTGAGTATCCCAAAGCAGCTGTGTTGTCTGAAATATTCCCCCACTAGGTAACCTCTCTGAGATTTTGTATCAGATGTCTCCATTCCTGGGTATATGGCTTGAAAAGAGACCAATCATTTTTGTATCTGCCATGAGTCAAATCCATCAGGTCAGTCAAGAGTTAATTGAAAAGCTCCCATTAACTTCAACAGGACCAGACTTTGCTCCTAAATAATTCTGAGGAGTTCAATTAATGTTAATGAATGCCGAATGCTGGTAACTAACAATCTACCTTTAACAACCTAATTATTTCTTGACAGATGTTGGACTTCCAAATAATCTAGTGGTCTTTGGTGATAGCTTTTTGACAGCTTTGGAAAAATACCTCTCAAAGCAAAGCAAAAAATGGTTTTCCACCAGCCGTCCTGCAGATGGTCACATTTTACAGCTTGGCTGTGTTTTGATGCCCTTTTTTCACTATTTTACTGTGGCTGAAGTATGCATGATAGGAAGGAAATACTGTAAAAGTAGTTTGGTTGGCTCTACCATTCAGCCAGAGCACAAGATTATAGTTCCTAAGTGCTTACTGGCAAGTATGACCCGATCATTTGTAGTCTTATTTCTCCTTAAATGTATGTAAAATGGAGGTGAAGACTTCTGTGCCTGACTATGAGCTCTACCCAAGGAGCAGGCAACAGCTCTAACTCCCTTCAAGTCATGTATATAAGGCTGCAGTTGTCTGAAGATACTCTAGGTCAGTGTTTCCAGATGGATACCAGAGGTGAGATGGTAAGAAAGACCATTTTTGAGGTCTCTCAGATCTTTAATTTCTTAACATGATAAATGTTTCTTGCTCTCACGGACTTAAGGCAATCTTGAGACCATGAGAAGAGTCAGTTCAGAAATGTTTGTCTGAGCCTGCAGAAGGCCTGGAAAAGCAAGTGAGATGGGAGCTGTCCTGGTTGTTCCAACAATGGGTAGTTTGGTTTTCAGATACTTCTAATGTGACCATCGTGGGTCATTTCAGTTTTTAACAACCTATCCACAGGACTTGCAAAAGAGACAAAAGAAACTTAGTACTAGTAAAAACCTGTGCTTACAGTGTTTTCAGCAAAACTAGGCTTCTGATGATACTAATTATATATTTTTTTTTTCTGGCAAGAAGTGTGTGCTTGACATGGAAATTCTAGATTTGTTGTTGTTGTTTTCGGAGATTTCAAATAACCATACACAAAACACACTGGAAGGAAAGCAAAAACCTGTTTGTTTGGAAAATGTGCTGGAGACAGTAGTGGAAATCAGTGCCTCCTTCATCCACTGCCCTCTATGGCCTTGGTCTCTGTTGCCCTGTCCCTTTGTGCCACAAACAAGGGTTCCCAAGAGGCAGCTCACATCTGTCACACAGGATGTAATCCAGCTGGTCTGCAGGTAATGAACATAGTGACAGGAGCGTGGAAGAAACCAAAAGCAGCTCCAGAAGACACACCAGCATTTCTGGATGAAGAATAACTAATTTCTGAAGAACCTGTAGAATATTTCATTTTCTGCTGAAAACTCAAGATTCTTCTGTAAGTGGGGATATGGAAGGGGTGAGGTTTGAACCTGTTCTTGGCAAAATTAGAGGTGACAATCATTGTGACTTTGTTTTCACCAAGGATCCACAGAGTGTGCACCTATAACACACCTGAGCTGTGAGATCAGTGCAACATTCAGCCTCCCATTGCCTTTGCCTGCCTTTGACATGTAACCTGTATGGAAAACGTCCACTCACAGAAACCTTCTTCACAAGTCTCAGAGGCCAGATCTGGAAAAGTCTGTTTCTGTAGCCATGTCCACCTCCTGCCTGGCAGCTTGCCCCATGCAGCCTGGCACTGGCCTTACCTCCTGGGCAAACAACAAAGCTCTCAACACTTATTGTTTTTCTAGGAACAAGGAATAACGATGATATTTATGGGTCTGATTCAGTTTAAACCATGTGGGGACACTTTTTAAGGGAACTGTTTCTTTTTGGCTGGCATTGAAAGTCTGCTCAGTGCATTTAATGGTGCTAGACCTGGACAGGAAAAAGGCAAATTCGATATGTCTGTAGATTCTATGTGTTCAAGAGCCTACTGGGGAAATGCCAAATAACTTCCCTACCCAGACCTACCTGAAGATAAATGTTAGGCTGCTTGCTACAGAGTATGCTTGAAGACATTGACCATGTATTTTGGAGAGTTTGCCTGGCATGGGAACTAACGAGGTGGCCAGAGCAGAGGTAGAGGTGGGCACTGCAGGGTTCATCTCTTGTGCTTCCTGGCTGGCACCCGGAGTGACTGCTGCTGTGACAGTGTTTGTTGCCCTGGCTGTTACAGCACGTTTTCAGCAAAGGAGAAAACTTTGTACTGATGGGGATCAAGCAGAGGAGAGATGTGCAGCTCACCTGATGAGATTGGGGTCTGGCCCAACTGAACATGCTTGGCTTCCTTTATAGCCAACATAGAGAAATGGGTTTGATTTATCTGACCCTAAATCTGTCTGGTTTAGGGTGAGCTGAACTGCACAATAAAAGTGTCTGTGTTTGTGTGGATATGGAGGAGTCGGGCCATTCAGCTCTGATGGAGACATTCACACTGCCAGTGCTAGGCTGGGTCAGATGGATCTCTCCCACCAGGCTTTGGACACTGATCTCACTCAGATGGCTGTTACAGGGGGGCTGGAACAAGCAATGTTAGCCCAGGCCAAAGATGATGATTTACAATTTGTTGCTCACTTCTCTGAGAGCTGTGATCTTTGCAACACTGATCTGAGATGATTCCTGTGAGTTCATTCTTTCACTTGTTGACTTCTGTTGCTTCAGTGACATGGTAATAAAATGCTACTTTTACTTGGTGTATTTTGCTGCAGCATCAAGTGTAAACATTTACTGTGTAAGGCATTGCTGAGAGCAATCCTGGGACACTGAGTGGATGAATAATATGGGATGGCACTGGTTGAGATGCAGAGAAACAAAAAACATTACAATTAGATAGGTGATGCTTGTGCCTATGCTCAGAAATAAAATAGGCCAGGGCCTGTGTTCTGGTCCTAGAAGCCACTAGCATCTCCAGGCTTGTGTCTGTGCATCTAAGCACTCTTAAACTGAGAATTAGGCTCTGAAGTGGACAGATTAGACTGAGCAGTCTAAAGATCTTTTTTTGGTAGGTTGGCTGTGAATGCTGATGATTTCCTTTGATTCATACATGGATGAAAAAAACATGAATCTATGATTTATGAAAGTCAGGAGTAGGTAAAGGGAGGTGGGAAGACTGTACTGTATGGTTGGATCAGATGATCCTTGAGGTCTCTTCCAACCTGGTATTCTATGATTTATGATTCTATGATTATACTGCTCTTGTTGGACATGGGAGGGTGGGCACTGTTGGTTGCAGAGGATGTGCAGACGCCCTTACAAGGTTTCAGTCATGCCATTATCTACTGGTACAGGGTTCCAACTCTGGGTGAACTTCCCAGTGTTCTATCCAGGCTTTTCTGAAGGGTCATGGGCACTGTGGTCTCCTCTAGGTGATAATTTTGTGATTTTGCAAGAACGCAGGACTTAATTATTTGTGATTTAGCTGAAGCAATGTGGCAATCTGCCTCTGTGAAGTTTCACATCTGGCTGCTGGCTGATACCTTGAAGAACATCATTTTATGACCATGTTTGCTACTGTGTGTGACTGCTGATGAGGATTAGTCCATTTCCAAAGTCAGAAAAACTCTGAAGATGAGAAGCAGATATTGGAGAAGAGGATGAAGGCACCTGGAACTTGTCAATGCTGAAAAAAGTAAGGAGAGATTCTTTGAAGAAGTGAGATTCAAAGACAGATTTGGATGTGTGAAGATAGAGGCCCAGATTCTCAACCATTCACAGCTGCTCTCAAGATACAACACAGCAATAAAATTAGGATTTGAAGCTCTGGGTGGCACAGAACTGGCAGATCCGTGTTTTTTTTTTTTAAATGTTGTTAACTCCAGGAAGAAAAAGTAGGAAATCCTGCTTGTTGGAGCAGCTCCTTAGGATCACATGTGTAAGTTAGAGATACCCTACTTCTGATGGATTCGGCTGTAGCTCTAGGAACTCGAAGTCAGATATGTCTCCCTGTGGTAATTAACTAAAATATTTCAGTGGGCATCAGGAATGTGGCCCAAGGAACCTGCTATTGAAGAAGGTTGGATTGTGGAGCAAAATAAAAAGGAGAATGGGAAAATGTAGCAGTAGAATTAGGAACACCAAAATAATTATGGAAGAGTGTGGAAAAGGGGAAGATAAGGTCAGAGACATTACAGAAGGAACAAACTGTATTTTTCCTGTCCCCTTGCAGCATCTGCTAACTAACACATTCTCTCTCTCCTTTTCTCACTTCCATTTTCTGTACAACCAGAAGATGAAACAGCTCATGACTTTATTTTTGGCTTTTCAATGTCTGTGTCCATATGAATTTTCCTCATCTGTATATCTCAAATGAATGAGATATGAAATGTAATTAACCAAGTAAATTAAATTAGCGTGATTTGTCCTGTCCTTGTTCTTTGCTTCAAGTCCATCTCTTACATATTTCCATGAATTACGGTTTCTGTGGGGAATGAGATTGAAGGCCTAATAAGAATAATGTGTTGAAATTAGCGTGGTGCTGAGATGGGAACCTTGATTTAGGCTCATCTCACATTAACACCACTAAAAGGTCAGGTTCCATCCCTCCCAACTTTTGAGCAGTGACTGTTTCATGTGCTGTATGAAGGGAAACAAATGAGGAAAGGTGAAGCTATACACAGTGTAACTACTCATACAGATGCTCTCACAGTTCAGACTTGTGCTGTTAACACCAAGTGAATGGTCAGGTTGAGTGGGTAAAGCAGAGGAATGGTGGCAAGAAGGGGCTCTGTGGGATTCAACATGGGGAAAAAGCTTCAGGAGAATTATACTTTTTCATCACATTCAGAATAGCCTGTGTCCCTGGAAAGCTTTTCTCTGTTTCACCCAGTGTTTGGAACTGATGACATGACTGTTTTATATTTAGCTTGTTTTGTTTTGGTTTGTTTTGTTTGTTTTCTTTGTGAGAATGTAGTGTTCTAAGATGTCAGGAGCCCCCTGTTCCCATATCTATTTCATTTCAACATCGCACACTTCTTTGGGCTGACAGGTGATTTGTCTCAGCCTTGTGACACTACAGTGTCATGAAAACAGGAACCTGTGGGCCAGTTTCTTCTTAAAAGTGACACTTGGCTTCTGGCTCACAGCCCCTTGTGCCCACCCCCAGCTGCAGTGTCTTCTGGTTTGTTATTGAGGTTTAGAATCATAGAATAGTGGAATCATGGAATCACAGAATGGTTTGGGTTGGAAGGGATCTTAAAGATCACCTAGTTCCAACCCCCCCTGCATGGGCAGGGACACCTCCCATTAGATCAGGTTGCCCCAAGCCCCATCCAACCTGGCCTTCAACACCTCCAGGTAGGGACACTAGAGCTCTGGGCAACCTGTGCCAGAGTCTCAGGACCCTCACAGGAAATAATTTCCTCCTAATATCGGATCTAAATATTCCCTCTTTCAGTTTGAAACTGTTCTTCCTCACCCTATCACTACATGCCATTGCAAAAATTCCCTCCCCAGCTTTCCTGTAGTCCCTTCAGGCATTGGAAGGCTGCTATAAGGTCAGCCTGGAGCCTTCTCCAAGCTGAACAACTCCAGCTCTCTCAGTCTGTCTTCATAAGAGAGGTGCTCCAGCCTTCTGATCACCTCTGTGGCCCTAATACACTGGCCTGGCTGCAGGAATGAGGGTGAAGAAGAGGCCTCTTTGGGTCAGACTGAAGGCTCCACCAGCCTAGGACAGCAAGCAATGGCCAGCACCAGGTATTGCAGGAGACAGTAGAAGTGGCCTGTGGCAGCCTGAAGATGACCTGTCCCCCAGACACAATCACACCTCGGTTTCCCTGGTTAAGCATTGCCTGGTGTCCTGTCTGATGCAGGTTCATGTCCTTCACTCCCTAAAGCTTTGTTTTAATGAAGTTTATGGCAAGCCTTGATAGCCTGAGCTCTGTTTAAATGGCTTTTTCCTTTTCTTCATCCTCTGTGCTCTCAGCCTCGGTCAAGTTGTCACAGTTTCTTGTGGAGCAGCATGCCCTCCTGAATGGCACAGTGCCAAGTACCATTCTCCTGCATTCTTCTGAATTTATCCTGTGAGCTATGGGATGTCTCTTAGAAGTTATACAGTCCTTGATGGCCTGTTATGATTCAGGGAATACTGTTACCTTAACCCAGACTGCCTGAAAGAAGAATGGAGAGCTGTTTCTGGTTCTCTACCTCCTCTTACTCCCAAAGTTGATATTTTTCTTTTACAGCTCCATTTTCTTATACTTCAGGCTTCTTTTTTTCTTTCCCAAGGCTTTGGGAAAGAGCACACAAGCACTAAAGTGAATTGCCTGACCCTGCCAAGGGGTATGGAACAGGCCTTGGGGCATTTCTCCTCCCACTGCCCCTAAGTGTCAAGGGTAAGTACTTCAATAGTCTGGCTTGCCTCTGGGTTACATTTCAGAGATGTGATTTTCCCTTTGGCCCTGCCTGCTCCCAGTGCTACTGGATCTGGGGCAGAGACAGGCTTCAAGGTGCTTGCTGCTGGAGGAAAGTGTTTACTTGGCTCTAGCCACTTCTGGTCATGCTAACCCACCTCACAGCTGTCTGTGACAAACTCATTAACCACTTTACATGTTGGCTTTTACCTCCCCTGAAGAACTTCCTGCTGGGGCTCTCACTGTGCATTAGCTCGAGTGCTGCTTGTGGGTTGGGAATTAAGTGGCTCAGACAGAAACATGAAGTGTCCTCTTGGGGAGTCCTTTACACAAGGCACAAAACCCCGTTGTGGCTGAGATGTGGTTCCTCTTCTGTTTGACACTGGAGGAGGACGGGAGGAACTGGGTAATGGACACCATGAACACAGCCTGGGCAGTAGGGAGCAAGTAACTCGCATGGTTAGAGAAAGGAGCTTTCAGTTTCAGTTGTTTGCAAGATATGGGCAATGCCAGAACAGAGAGAAGACTCTCCTCAGGTGTATGAGCACAAGGTTAAAGGTGAAACATGAGCGGAAGCATTTAATGCTCTGTGTGGGCAACCCCATCATTTCCATCATCTTGTCAAGAGAAATAATGCTCCACAGAACTTACCTTGGGGTCTTCTCATTGATGCTCCTGGGTTCTTGCTCACGTGGGATGTATCTAACACAGCAGTTGAATGATGATGAAGAACGCAGAACTCTTCCGGGAAACACAACAAGCAAAAATCCTTCTCAGAGGGCAATGGGACCAGGTGCTGTGATATTGGTTCCCTCAGAAGTCCTGAAGGCACTGGTTCAAATAATCCCCTCTTCAGTGCTTTTACTGGACACAGCAGCAGTGAGGAGCCCCAGTCATGCCCCTGATACTGAGGTTTGTCCCAGCAGTTTGTTTGCTTCTCATCCCAGCTGCCTGTCACAGAGACTGTTCACTATCTTGGATCTGTTGTGTTCCCCTGTATCACAGAGATCTTCAAGTTGTCTTCCCACTCCAAAGGAGCACAGTGGGCCTTCTGGGCTGTGCTGTCACAGCTGTAGCAGGTTCTTCAGTGCACTGAAAATCACAACAGGACTTTCTGCAAGTGGAGCAATGAGCAGAGCAGAACTTTATGACCACAGAGCCAAAATCTTGCCTGGGTCTTTGGGTGCTGCTCGGTGAGTAATGTCAGAATAGGATCCATTTACAGTGTTTACATTTACAGTACAATTGTATAACCACTTCTCCCATCTGAGGACTGTGTCTCACACCAGCCAGTGCTAATGGTTGTGTGGGTGTTGCTTTGTGGTTCAATCCCAATACAGACCTGGACACAGTCTCACTTGTGCACTGTAGCCAACCTAGAATGGCTGGACTGGAAATTTATAACACAGTAGTGGGCTGAAGGCAGGAGAGACAGGACTCACCATGGAGATCTTTTATGAGAGAACACAATGTGCACAAACCTGGCTCAGGACCCATGGACTCCCAGTTGTCTGAGCAGGTTTGATAATACGAGTAATCTGGCTCAGACACTTTACTGGAAAAAGTTGTGTCAGAGCAGCAAATTCCAGCACAGCTTGTGTTGTGAGGATGCTGACGCCTTTAAGCCATGTGATTTACAGGTCTCTCATCTCTGCATAATTCTACTCATGCTGTATGTTAGGACTGGGGTCACACATGAGCCTTCATTAATTGCAGATGGCAACCAAGGGAGAATTTTTTTTTTTTGGTTTTCTAGGGAGAAGCTTTGCCTTGTTTTCACCTTCACACCACATCAATTCATCCCAGTGTTTTCATGATCCCCCTCCTCCACCCCGCCTCATTAAAGCTGTTGCACAATAATTGTAAATTTTACAGTGCTTAAATTAGATTATTTCCCTTGACACAGGAAGAAACAGTCTGCTAGGAAATGACCATTGTGGATTACTGGAAGAGTCACACAATGCTCTCGAGCCCAGGCCCAGTTGCTGCTCTCAGTTGCACAGGTGTAATCCCAGGGACACCTCTTAGAGCTGCTCCCATCAAACGAGAGTGAGTGTTGTGCCCCCAAAATACATAAATAGCAATGGACCTCATCCTGTGTACTGCTGTCATCAACTCCAGACCACTGTGCTTATAAACCAAACACAGTAAATTTAATTAAAGGATGATCCCACAGTGCTAATCAGATACATGTGCAGATCCCAACTGTGGGATTGGGCCCAGCTCTTTTGAGGGCTGAGACTCATGTGCTGTCATGGGCTCATTTAATATTTTGGGGTCTGAGGAACCACAAGATTGGATTTTGGGTTGCTTTGCTGCTGAACCTCATTTAATATTTTGGGGTCTGAGGAACCACAAGATTGGATTTTGGGTTGCTTTGCTTCTGAACCAAAGCACATGCCAAGAAAGGCAAACAGAGGTTTTTGCTTCCTTCCCCATGACATCCCTGAGGCTGGCAGAAGCAGCCAGCAGAGCTCGCTCTGCCCTGTCAGGCAGGTGGGTTGCCCAGAGCAGTGCCAAGAGGCAGGCAGCTTTGATCCAGCATCAGGCTATGCCTGGGGTGAATTTAGCTCAGACCAGCTCTGGATTCACCACGCCACACAGCAGCAGGGCTCTGTTCAGCTCCCAGCAGCTGCCAACAATTCAAAAAGAATATCAAACTGGCATTAAACCTGCTTGATGCTGCACAGGGTCATCCCTGCTGTGTCCGTGCTATACCTTGAAGCCTGATACACTCTTGGCTCTTCATTCAGAAATGAATGAAATGAACACAAAGGGAGCAGTTTTACCATTATTGGTTGGTGGGCATCATCCCCAGAGGAATGTGACAGCAGGAGGGCATCATTTGCTTGCATGTGGAGACCACAGGTTTGTCCGTATGCATTAGGAGCATCTTAGGAGAAGAAGAAGAGATTTTCATGGCTCTTTCCTGTGCTGGGTTTAGGCTGCAGTGCCTGCACTGAGACTCTCAGCTGGAGCCCCTGCTGTGTCTGCATCTGCTGCCTTGATCCCTGTGCTATGCTCTGTGGTGGAGGGGGAAAGGAGCTTGATCTGCTTTATTCAGCACCTTTTCTCCTTTGGCAAGAGAATGAGAAGTTCTGCCCCAGGTCTCTGTTGTGGAACCAGGAGTGGGGAACCCCATTTGCCATGTGCTGAGCACTACAACGCTGCCATTAGCTGCTGCAAGGAGGAATCCAAGCTAATGATGGCAGTTATTCCAACAATGTTAATGATTTGTAGAAAGATGAATTAAGCAAAGAGAGAGAGCTGCACAAGTCTATTATTACCCTGTGCCTAACTCTATTAAAAAGAGCTGAGCTGTTCATCCATTTATGAGCCATTGACAGGGAGGCATATATCTCCATGAAAAAGGTCAGATTGCTCCAAAATGGTCATGAGCAAATTTCTTTTCAAGGAGGAGCTTCCTGTGACAGAAAGTCTGTGTTTGGCAGAGGGTTTCCAAATGCAATGCTACCTGAAAGACTTCTTTCCTGCCTGCTGCATGCACAAGGACTCAACTTCAGCTTGAGGTGCTGATGAAATGGACAAGAAACCCATTTCAGCCTTGATCATTTTTTTGCACCTTGCCAAGCCAAAAACCCACTGGCAGAGGATAGCTCTGCATTTCTGGGGTTGGGGCAGAGACAAGATACCCTCAAGGAAACCTAAGTGCTCGGGATGAGTGTTACTTCTCTTCCCCACTCCAGTCTAACCCATGGATTTTTTCTGTCTATCCATCTTGTAGTATTTTAGGAAGCTGTCATTGCAGTATTGAAGTGCCACTTGTTTAGTGCAGTCGGAATGAGACAAACCTGAGGTTCCTTATTGATCTGCAGAAGAAAAACAGCCTCATCAGCAGCAGGGATAGCATTACCAGCAGCAGCATGGGGCTGCCTTGGAGGTAGTGGTAGCTGCCTGCCTGACCCCCTGCCATGGAGGAGCTATGGTAATGACTCCACACCCCCACTGAGGCAGGAAGTGGGCAAAGGGCGAGACAGCTTTGCGAGTAGCACTACTGAGCTCTTGAGTCTGTTTTCATGTAGCTATTCGTAGCCCTGAGAGCAGATTAGCCATGGCCACCTAGTATGGATGCTCCAGGGTCTGTAAATCCTGCCTCACAGTTCTCCTTCAGGCATGCAGTTCACCTCTCTGGTGGCTGCAAAGTCTACCATTGTTTCAGTTAATGATGGCAATCAAGTAACAATAGCTTTTACCTGCTAATGAGATACATGAGTCTCAGCTGGAAATAGTGGCCCAGAAGTAAAGCACTTCCTATCTCATTCTGTCTGGCAACCTGATGTCTGGTGCTGTTCTGTTCCTCAGAGTAGTTCAGTGATGAAGGCAAAACCCAGCCAAGCTGCAGGTTCTGCTGGTTCATCTGTTGGAGGCTGTGAAACTTGTGCAATGTGTGATGTGCTTTGCAAGGTCTACTCCTGTCTTTCCCTGCCAACTGAGAAGAGGTTCAGAAGTGGTTGTGTGTAGGCCTTGAGTTTTTTTCATGTCTTGATTTCAGTGGGTTGTGTCAATTCTCTTATGTCAGGCCATGGGGTGTCATCCCTGATGCCATGACATTATTTGCTGACATCTAAAAAAATAAGATGGAAGCAGGATTTCAGCTGTCAGTGCTGCTTAGTATTTGCACTATGGTCATGCCTAGACAGCTGAAGTAAGACAGGGATCTTCAATGATGGCAGCATAACAAAAACAAAGTAAGAAGTAGACCATTGTCTGAAGAGCTTTAAGCTGAAAATGAAGGACAAGAGATCAGAGGAAGGAAATACTGAGCCTGTTTTCTTCTGATGGCAGTCTGGGCCACAGAGAAACATGTCACTTACCAGGATCACAGAAGCCCTCAGCAAGGGAGCAGGATGGACTCTGATCTGCCTGATCCCACTTCCACGCTTCATGGACAGATTTAGTCCATCCTTGTCTGCCAGTAAAAAGAGAGGCTGTACCAAAAAGGGACTCCAGCACCACACTTCACCCTCCAAACCTATAAGAGTCATCTCTTGTTTGTGCAAGGCACATAGAGCAGAATATTTCCTCTTGTTGATAATGATGCACAACGCAGGGTAAAGATCAACACAAAGCTGCTGAAGATCCAGTGTTTTGTGTGACATGCAATCCAGTTTCCCCACCTCCTCCTCCTGGAGCCTTGACCTTGTAGCTGCTTCATGGAGTACAAGAAAGCTCCTTTCAAAGGACATTCCTTCCAAGCCAAATCCAACATGTAGATTATGGAATGTCATTCTCTGAAACCAGTGATGGGGGAACAGGTTTGAGTAAAATAAAAGATAGCCCCAAACCTCTCCTATCTCTCAGGCTGCATCTCACCCATGCAACAACAACTTCTTTATCAAGCCAGCTCTGGGTTTTACCTGCAGGCTTGGCAGACTTGTATTCAAAAATCTGTGTTCAAAGTCTGTTGCTGTCCAATTCCTTGTAGGGTTTTCTGGGTGTGTGGGAAGGGCATATCTCTCTGTCATGTTAGCCTCATGGTGCTCACTTAACAGGTTCAACAAAGCCCTGTTGAAATCCAGCAGTGTTGTGAGGAAGAGCCTAGATTATATCATCTAACTCCAGATCTTATCGTGGCTTTTCAGCCCTCATCAATTACTGCAATTCAGACAAATGTCTTCTTTGCTAATTCAAACCAAATGATCCTAGAAGACACTCAATTGACATCCTAAATAACACGTGTCATCTGTCCATTACTCAGGCACAGTGTGGCTGTAATTCCCCAAAATCAATGTGCCTCTGCCCCAATGGTACTAAAAGGGCTCAACTCTACCTCTCCACATTTCCGAGTCTCCTTACAAAAATCACTGCAATAGATCTCTGGAGACAACAGTGAAGGTTCTATTAATGAAGATAAAAAGGTTTAAGTGAGGTGGCCTGACGCTTTTGGGATCCAGCCCTATTTCTCCTCTACACATTACTTTCTGTTCTGTGAGTAGGAGTTCATAAAGCAGTTAATCAAATTAAACAAAGCAACAGGTTAAACAAAGCATCAGGTTCCCAGCTTAAGTAAAGTGTTTGCTGTGACCTGAGAAGTTCTTTTATGCAACTGGAACTAGAAACTTCTGGGGAAAATTGAGGTTCTTAATGAAGAAAATGAGGACTGCCAGCAGCACAGTGAATGGTTGGACCACAATTTTCTTTCAGAGCAGATTATAGATAAGAGCCAACAGACACCAAGCAAAATTGGTTTCTGTAGCAATTAAACCTATTCACTTTTGAGGAGTCTGTTGCAACCTCAGAGAAGAGGAGATAAATGCTTAAAAGAGCTGCAGAAGATGTAACAGAGTATTGTGCACAGCAGCCAAGGAATTTTGTCAGCTCCTTTGAGTTTCAGAGTAGGATGAGGAGATGATGTAGCTGAATATGTGGTAGAGCTGGAGGGCCTAATTGAATGTTGTTTGATTAGCAGCCTCCTGAGGGATCTGCTGTGAGACAGATGGAATTTTATAATTATGAGTGCCATAAACCATCACTGATTGCTGGTGGAAGAGAACTTCACCTGGCCCAGAGCAGGGCTGTCAGCAGCTGCAAAGGAGGAACCTATGAAAGGCTCAGAATATGGATATTTAGAAATGTTCAAAACAAGTGAGCTGACCAACCATAAAATAGAAAACCTTGATGAGGTCTCTTTCTGCTGTGAAAGAGCAGCTTGTTTTGTAGCAAAATGTCCATATGAGGTAGCCCAGGGTCATGTATGCCTCAGGATAGGACGTGTGGACAAGAAAAACCCATGTCAGCTCTGAAAAACTACTTCTCAATCCACTGTTTCATCCAGAGGTAAAGGAGCTGGCAGCTTTTGATTTTGGTGAGGTGGAAGATGCTAGCAATATATGACTTCTGAAAGGCAATGACGGACTTTATGGCATAAATGTGGAGTTAAACTGCCTGCCAGCTTCCACAGGAGCACATACAACACCCATCAATGAATATATATCCCTAAGGGCAAAAGAGGACCGAATACATTGCTGAGTGCCACATTGATATGTGGGCTGGCTTTGGAGGACTCTTTCTAGTGACAGACTCTTGGTTTGATTCTCTACAACACAAACGCAGAGATAAAATATGATTTTGTCTCAGGCCAAAACTGAAACCTGTCAGGTAGAGATTGTTTGCAAGGATTAGAAGGGCAATGTCAAACTAGACCTCCATAGATATACTGCTTCTCTCTGAGAATACATGCAGGCATTTATAAAGGGTTAGGACATTTAGAAGGGAAAATAACAGGGATTTATGCAGAGGGTGGGCTCATGCTGAAACAGCTGCTAGTAGGGTTAGCTCCCTGTGCCCTCAGAGGAAGAGTTGAGGAGGGGTGGTGAGGGAGATCATCATTCACGGCTGTTCTTGTCTGCCTGGATTGTCCTTTGAGTTCCTCTATCTGAACCATAAAAATACAGGTTCCTCTGCAGTGATTGTGCATAAAGCTGCCATGAACCAAGTCTCCAGAGGAGACAAAAATTTCCTTCCTTGGTTGTCAGGGCAGGGTGAGGCAGGGAGTTTGAAAACCTAGTGGAGTGGGTGCATAGTAGTGATCTCTGCAGACAGGGAAAGGTGAGCATAGGGAGTACCTCATTAGCAGGAAAGCAATATAGGCAATGAAAAGCCATGGAGATCATCAAAGAGCAAATTAATCATCACTGAAAGGGAGCATGTGTTTTACAGTGAAAACAGGTGATACCCTAAATTGCATGAGAAGACATTTCAGTCACTGGGGGCAGCAGGACTTTGTAACCAAATATCTGCTCTCGTAAAACCAGAAGTGTTGTAAAATCAGAAGTGCAGTACCTGGGGTAGCCAGTAGGCAGGGAAAGGATTTATACTATGGCTGTTCACTTGTGGCCTTTAAATAGGCCAACCACCTGGGAGGCTGTTAATTTGGGAAACATACTTAAATTGGTTAAAAATTATTATCAGAGTTGTCATCAAACATTTACATTCCTTTAGGGTCACCGCATGAAAACTTGAGGTGACTTGGTACCAGTGGAAAAAGGCAGAAAGAAACACGAGAAATCTAAAAAGCTATGTGTTCTTGGGAAGTGTTTTCCATTTTGACCCTTGAAAAGATCATCAGTGCCACATCCTGTGACATTTTGGTATGTAATGTGAAGGCTGTTGGAGAGTGGGACAGATGGCTTCATCTTCAGGTCAGTGACTAGGGCAGAAAAGACTAAATTAGCTCATGAAAGAAAGGCAAGTTGTTGCTCTGGGAGTAAAATATCTCCATCACTGCCTAGATGGGAAGTACTTTATTTTTCTGGCAGATCATAGCCTACTATGAAAGGATTCTTCCATGGAAACAAAGGCAGTTTGACCAATGCACTTGGCCAGTTGCTCTTCTGAGTCTTATCCCTTTCTAAGTAGGAAATAGTTGATAAGATTAAGGCTAATGAAAGCATCCTCCCCCTGGCAATGGCAGGTACTGCAGAGATTGGGTCAATCAAAAAAGAGAGGACATCAACTTCCCCAGCAAAAGGAAGGGACAGCTTGGACACAGCACACGTTGTGTGCACAATACACACTATTGTACACTCAGAGGACAAGAATTATACCAAATGCAGAGGGAACTTTTTGCCTGCAATCTTTGTGGAGGTGATGAGGACCCAAGAAATTAATCAGCATTGGAGTCATCACCTCTTGCCCCTCCCCAGGATCACTGGGATGCTCAGCATGTAGAATTGACTTCTCCTGATTAAAAAAATCATACTGTGGGACATATGCACCCCAAAATGCAGAGAAGTCCAGGGACAAAAAAGTAAAGTAGCTATGTGTGGCTATGCAGAAAGAAGCCCTAGGCATTGTGGAGGTGGAAAAGTAATAAGTGTGTATATACTGAAGATTTTTTGAGTAAGGATGAGCTTAAATGTGCTCAAGCATTTTTAATATAATCCAGCTTCAAATGGCATATCGGAGAGCTGCCAGAAAAGGGGTGTGAAGGAGATGATTAATGGGAGCTTGCAAAAAGATCCAGATAGATTTCTTTTGAACTATGCTTCAAATTACAATGGATGTGAGCCTGGTCTAGCTGTTGATGAGCAGGAAGATAACACTCATTTGGCCTTAATCTGTCCTGTCCAGGAAGAAGAAATAAAGCTAACCTCCTAAATACACACCACTTGCTTTCATGCAAAGGATGAGCACTGTGTAAAGACCATCCACATAAAAATGCCAGTAGTTGACAAGTCTACATTATCTCTGGGTATTTCCTCAAAGTAATTGGACTCTTTTTATTTAAGTGGTGGCTGAGGCTAAAGATTGTATCAGGACAGTGTGTCTACTGGGTGATGTTTAAATATTTGGAGCTCCTTTGGTGTGAAAGAGCTGAGGCCAGGAGATGTGTGTGTGCTGCTTGTGCCCAAGATAGAGGCACTTTCTCAATTCCTTAGGTTGACAAGGGGGATGTCTCTGCCACGTGAAGGAGAGAAAGTGAGTGCTATGGAGAAGGAACATGAAATATTAACAACATCAAAGAGCCTCTGATTTTTGACGTAATGAATATGAGCTCTAGTTAACAATCTTGGCTGTTAATATAAAAGAGAGGTAGAATAAAGATGTCACAGAAGTGTTCATATCTTACCTGGGACATTATGGGATACAACACCCACATTTTCTGTTTTCTGCAGGTCTATGATAAATAAGGCAGCAGGTTCCCACCTGCAGTGTTGTGAGCAGCCTGTTTGGCTTTCTTCTACCAAACAGTCTCTTTGCTCAAGGAATTGTTTTTTTCCCCACATTGGTTGAAGCCCTGAAGAGTCTGATCCTTCTTGGGTAAGCTTGTTCCCAGGCTGTATGAGGCTATTTCCTTTAAATCCCTTTGCTTTGTTTGAAGGAGAGCAAATGAGAAAGGCTGGCCCAAAAGCTGGGCTAGTCTGGAAGGCTTTTATTTGCTCCCTGAAGGTGCACCAGTCAGTGTAGTAGCCCTGGGGAAATGTTTGCAATTGTGTGGGTGCAAGATGCATGCCATAACCTGAGCAGCCCTGGTTTTGAGTCTGCTCAAAAGTACTGTTGGGGAAAGGACCCATGCAGGGAAGCTGAGCTAACCTGCTGGTGGAAATTGAGTGCTAAACAGAGTTTCCTCCTGCTTCAGTTCCCACATCCACACCAGCTCCTACCACTGGGCAGAGGTCAGAAAGAAGACCATGCAATGGAAGAGCTCGAGAGCAAACTCATATTGGGCTGGTTTGTGTTTTCAGTGGCAATAAAGAAACTCCCAGACCAGTCAGTTGTTCAGCAGTGCCCAGACAGCAGGGTTGTGCTTGTGAGGGGACAGGGGCGACCTCCTTGCCGCCACCTTTTAAAACTGAGTGCATAAGAGGATGATTTTTCTGAGCAGCTGCTTTTTGGAGTTGTCTCTGGCTGTCATTTTTGGGGAGGGATGGGGGCAGGGAAATTGGGTTGGGTGGCAGATGGTGTTAAACAGGAAGGGAGGCAGTGTTTGTTTGCAAACACACCGAGGTGTCGTTCCATTATTGCCCAGGCTCCTGACAAAATCAGTGTGGGAGCTCCCTGCCAGCTCCCGCAGCCCCGCAGTGCTGCTCGGCAGATGCATCAACGCCAACCAGGGAGCAGGTCCCTGCCCCAAAAGTCCTCCCTGAGAGCGTGATAAGCAGGAGCAAAACATGGCAGAGATTTGCTTGCCAGGCACGAAAGAGTAGGGTGGTGCTCCGTATTTCGAGGCTAACACGGGGTCCTGGTGGTGTGTCTTCAGCCAGCCTGCATCTCTAGCTGCTTGTCTCTCCCCCACGCTGTCCTCAGAGATGGAGAGAGATCTGCAGGGAGAGAGAAATCCCACCCGCAGATGTGCTGGGAGGCGGTGAGATTCCGTCTCGTCATGACCACGCTGGTTGCAGGCGTCTGGGACCAGTGTTCAGCTCCTACCTCTGGCCCCATCCCTCTACAGGGAGCATGGCTATGGTGGGGTGTCACAGCCCTTCTGTGGTGGAATGAAAGGGGCAGTGCTCATGTCCACAGCCATGGCAGATCCCCACTAGGCGGGAGCACTGCTCTCTGGGTGTTGGTAGAGACCCTGACTGCATGGGGAGCACCCTGCACCCATAGAACACATCTGGGCATGCAAATGCTGAAGCTTCTTCACCCTTTGCACATAAGCTGCAGCTATTGACAGCTCCTACAGACCAAGGCTGAAGTGTCAGGATTTGGCATGATTAGGAAAGTCAGCTTTGCCATGATCACAAGTTTACTGTCCGTTGGGCTGGGAAAGATGCCTGGGGTTTTAGCCTCCCCTGTAAACCCATGCATTGCACTCACTCTGGTGTGGTGTCGATGGGTTTCAGGTCACTATCCCTGATGCCACATGTGGGCAGTACAAGGGACTCAGAAGTGCTCAGCTGAGCCTGGGGCAGTTGGCATCTCTGTGCCTGCAGCCCCAGGGCACTGTGAGCACTGGAGACTGAAAACCCCAGTAAGCCTGGGACTGCAGCCAAGGCTGCCTCCACAGGGACTGAATGGGTTAAGAACTAAGGAAGAGATGGCAGCTTTTATGAGCATCTTCCTAAACCACCACAGACCCTCCTCTTTTTCTTTCTTGCTTTTGTTTTGTTTTGTTACTGAAAACCTGCTGGTTTAGGACATGGCTGCCTATGCTTCTCCTTTCCCCTCCTGCCTTGAGTGTCAGGATTGATGACTCAGAAATCGCTAAAAAACCATCACGCTCAGCACTGCCACAATCAGGAGACTGGCTGAAAAATCATGAGATTTCTACCAAACAGAAATAAATTCTTTTCCCTTGTCCTCTGGTGGTGTTGACACAGAGGTCATTCTTCAGTCCTCAGCTCTAAGGAATGCATTTTTCTCTTTCGGGTTTTATTAAATGGAAAATGGGTTTGCATCTTGTCTCCAGAAAGGAGAGCACAGTAACAAGTCTCGTGCCTCTCCCATAGACAATGTGAACACTGCCCATGTCCCAGTATAAGAAATACGAGGAAGGACAAATGCAAACACCCAATTCTGCACCATTAGCTCTTATATGAATATTAATGACCAAGGCAGCACTGCAGTCAGTCAGGATCCAGGGAGCCAGGTTGTCTCCAGATCCTGTGACCACTTGCCAATGGAAAAAATGAGTGAACTTTCACTGGCTGTTTTTCAGGGCTGGATATTGTACTTTAATGAACAATCAGAAGGCAACTAGGTGGAAAATAACTGGACCTCTAACAGCCTTGGTGCTTAATTTACCATGTACTTTTTCTTACCTTCTCCCTCTCATTGCTGATATTATATCAGCATGGCTGCCTCTCTGACACAGGTTTTATTCAAATATTGCTGTTTCATCCTGCCTTCTGCCCCTCACCCTGCTTCCTTGGGCTGTTTCACTGGGTTTGCCTCGCCCGTCAGGGCCATCCATCACGGCCTCCTCAATCACAGTCCATTAGGAAAAGCAGCACATTGGACACCTCCATCTCTGTGCTCACAACCATGGTCCCAACAGCAGTTCCTCCATCAGATTCCGGGCTGGTTACAACCCCATGGAGCCCACCCTGGCTCGGCGGAGGGGACCATGCACAGTGACTGTTTGGATGAAGTCATTTAAATCTGTGATTTATGTGTTCTTCACACTTTAATTGCATCGAGGAATCTCTCACTCTGGCAGTGTCTAATCTCTCCACATTTCACATGCTCTGCCTGCGCCTGTCAGAAGATGAATAGCCCATTCATATGGGGAGAGCTTCACATCCAGATATGCTGACTTACAATGCTGATAGACTGGAGCAAGAGATGAAGGATAGCAGCAGGGACTGGGTAACTTGTTGTGCCTACCGAGCTTTATTGGTTCAAAAATAAAATGCTCTCAGTGTTTATCTGTAAAGATGGCATTTTTACACACATGGCTTTTTCCTTGCATCTTCCAGCAGATCTCCTCCCTGTTTGCCTGTGTATAAATGAGCTTCAAAACATATCTTTGCCTTTAGGGTTTGCAGGGTGGTGCTCCCAGAGACAGCTTTGGCAGAACAGGCTATTGAGGAAACCTGAAAGCTCTCTTCAGAATATGTGTATGAGTATTGTTGCTATTTGGCACTGAATCTGTCACCTGAAATGCCTGAGATTTTCTTAATGGTGCATGCACATTTTTCTGTCTCCTTCCCTCTGCTCTCCTTAAAATATGTTTGTTCTTGAACACCGTGGGGCTGAAGTCCTCGATTCATTTTTTTTGGCATTGTAACAAATAGGAAGAGACCACATCATACCCATCAGACAGAGTGGGAGGAAAGAGGTGACTTTATCCTCATTTGAGGAACTAAGAGATTAAATAATTTGCCCAAGGTCATACAGAAGGTCTGTATCATCAGATCAGGGAACTGAAACCATAGTGTTTTTTCAGAGTTTTGATCACAGAGCAAGATTTATCATCCTGATCTGCTATATTTTCACACTGAAATACATTACTTACCTCCAGAACAGGAAAAACTGCCTTATAAAAATATTTGTAAGAAGTGTGTCCCCATCCAGTCAAGTAATCCTTTATGGGTAACTCCTGATTTTCTTTTGTAATGTGTGTATTTACACTGAAGTTTGAAATAAACAAAGGAGTTCATCTGTGCTGAGATGTGATACAGCACTGGCAAGAATGATCATATGAGACAAGCTTGAGTTACTAAATAGGTAAACAGAAGCACAAATGAGAAGTTGGTTGCTCTGAAATCCTGGTGCTTGTAAATCAACAATTGTGAACGTTCAGTTGAGGAAGAAGGGAATGTGTCTCCCTGGAATGGTAATGTCCAGTTTATTCTGACCACCTAAATGATAGCTAGCAAATATTATTTGATTGCCTAATAAGTGCTAAGTTACTTGTACAAAAGAGGACCAGCGTTGACAGGGTATGAGGTTTAGTCTAAAGCAGTCCCTGGTCTGGCTTGTGCTGGTTAAAGGAATCTCCTGCACAACTGCTCCTTGGTCATGGCGTCTTTCTATAGTTTTCAGTCTGAAGGCTTTCTGTTGTGCTCATCTGAAAGTTTTTGGAATTTGGAAACATTCCTGAGAGAGGTGCAGGCCCACATCTCATCTTGAAGTCTGAGGTCAGGAAACAGCATAATAACAGGATCAGGAAGGAGAGGTGGTTCTTCCATTTCAGTTACATTCTTATAAAGCACTTATAGCATGGAAAAGTGATGCAATTACATATGTTTGGGCAGTCATATAAATGAAAGGCAGGGTAAGAGACCTTTCTGCCACAGCCCAGGTGTGGATCAGGAGAAGATGCATATATTCAGCTATCAGAGATGTGCAGGACTCTTCACTCTAACCTACCAGCTACACTTATGTTCCAAATGTTCATTTTCTGGGTTGAAGTTTCCTGGCTGTATCTCCCTGCCACTAGATGAACTGTCGTGGAATTGTTGAGCAAATATAGCTTAAGTGACATCTTTTTCTTCCTCTAAGAACATATGAAGATATGAAAATCTGGATTTATTTTTTTTTTAGCATGGAAGTCACAGTTGGAAGTGTTGGCCTGTGTTTGAACAGACCAGCAAATAACTGCCTTTAAACGGAGGATGGAGTTTGGAAATGGATTTAACAGTAAGATTTCTTGTTTATTGTTGCAATGAATAACGTGGTGAGATGGTGTCTACTTCAGTTTCCACTAATTTGGCAAGTTACTGGAGTAACTCTAGGTCCAGATTTTCAGAAGATCTTGGCTGCTTTTGAGTGTGTCTGAAGATCTGGCTCTTATTTTAAGTGTCTAAATGGAAATCAAACACTTGTAAAATAATTTAGCCCAGTTGTGGGTGCTGAGCACTTAAATATCTGGCCTTCAGTTTTCTAGATAATCTGGCTGCTAACATGTTTTAAGACTGAGAAAAGCATGGCTAGAACATCAAGCCAAAGGAAACAATTTGTCTTGTAGTGACAGGGTTGAGAGGTAGATGGTATTCTTTTAAATAAGTACAGTACCTGGGTCTGGATGATCTCTGCTTCCAACTAGATGAGGATATAAAGACACTGGTAATGAGATTCATTACAGCAGCTTTCTAATCTCTTTCACTACAAAATACATTACATTTGGAATTTAACTGTGTGTGTAGCACACCAGGTGGCCAAGCTGCTTTTACTGGGAGAAAATAAAGAAGCTGAAATGCACTGCTATATAGTGCTCTTAATGCCTAATAATGTCATAGAGGAAGAAGTATGTTCTTGCTCTCTGTTGCTGATGACTGCCAAGCCAAGCACATGTTATACAAAGTCACATATGCTGGAGAATAACGTTGCTGCGGGAGCCCTTAGCTCACTGGTATGTGACACTGCAATGTGATTAGGAAAGAAATTACATACTGGCAAAGAGCTTTCCCTCATTTGGGGAGTGAGAGAGAAGAAATACCCCTTTGGAAATGTTATATCTGAGTGAATATACCTTTCCATGGGCTGATATTCTTCTAAGGAAGAAGGATGTTCTGGCTATTGCTCAGCAGAAAGGGCATTTTTTTGCTTTGTTGGTCCGAGGTTGGTCATGGGGCCAAGAACCAAATTCCACCTGGGGGGAAGTGGGGAGGGTTTCACCAGTTTCAGGGGAATTTGAATGTGAGGTTTGTGTTGTGCTGAATTTGAATACGGAGACTTAAAAATAGGGCTTGTAGTTCACATCCCAATCTCTGAGGTGTTCTTGCTAACGGTGGAGGTGTGTTGACATGGCAACTCCCTAAATCGAGCCCTGAATGCAGTAAGCTTAGCTCCTGGACTACCAGAACTTGAAACTCTTCTGAATGAAAAACTGAGTCAAGGCCTTCTGTCCACTGAAGGTGACACTTTATCATACAGGTGAAGTTGGTCTATGGGGGTTTTTCTACTAATCTCATAAAACATGACATAAATTTTTCGTTTTAATTTAACAAGAACAGCTGGGCTGCTCACCTATAGTATTTGGTCACCATAAGTCTACGGTAAACACCAGCTCTCCCTTTCTCTTACCTACTCTCACTGTGATGTAGAAGTAATTCACCTTTTTTCTTCTCCCCTCTTTTTTTTGGTACTGAGCAGAAGTTCTTGTTGGTTTTGTTAGGAGACTGGACAGGCTGTGAAGCACAGTGAGAGTACTGAATCCTCTTCCCAGCTGTTTGTTGAGGATCAGATTCCCTCTTTGTCATGGACTGGGATCCACTTGCAGGACAGATGCTTCACAGTTCTGTTTATTGGATTTGCTACACAAAGGGTTGTGCTCTGCATTGACAGGGAGCAGGTGGCTTGTTGAAAGAAGAAAAAAAAAACAACAAACCCCAAGGTTTTTGTATTTGTTTGACTGTTTACAGATTCTTGTGACACAATGAGTGCAGCTGGATGTGCAAAAAAGCAGAGCTGGAGGTATCCGTGCAGCCTGCCAGCCTGTATCACTCAGACACATGCACTAATGCACCAGGACTTCTGCTTTCTCCAGAGCTTGAGGATTCTCACATCATGGTCCATTGGCCAGCTCAAAAAAATCTCCTTTCTCTCCCCCTTCTCTCATGACTTCTTACTCCTCTTAAAGCTGCGGATCATGTGGGTTCCTCTGGTGCTCTTCATGTTAGGTCCCAGCAACCCTGGAGAACCTGCTGGGAGTGATTAAAATGCCCTCCCCCCTCAACAGGTACCTACATACACTTGTCAGGTCATGTAGCAGGTCTGCTTCCACTTCTTGTCATGTTACAGGACACCTGCCTGCCATAGCTTGCAGGAAAGTGTCATTTTGGTGACAGTAATGTTGGATGTCTCCTAAGTCTGTCTTCACTAGTGTCATAGATTGTGCTTAGAACAGAATGAGGAATGAAGTGATTGAAATACGTAGTTAACTGTAGCCACTTGAAAAGGCAGTAGGACACCAAATAGAGCAGTAAAGCCTAACTTTTTGGGTTTGGTCCCAAATATTGCTGAGCAGTGGCCGTGCCCCCTTCATGACCTTCTGGTTCTACTATTTTGTAACCAGACATGAGCCACTGTGTGGCTAAAATGTGAGTGTCTCCCAATTCTTGCTACATCTCTGAACATAACAGTCACATCATGGTATGTGCAGCAAGCTTCTCTCAGAAGACTGAGAGACACCTACAGGGGGGTCCATGTGAGACCCCAGATCCCTGGGGACACTTAAGGAAAGAGGAACTGCAGCAAAAACTAGACAAGTTTGGGTACCAATCCATGGAATGCCTTCACCATATAATTTTAAGGCAAAATCCAGAGAGGATATGGGGGCAGTTAAAATCTAACTGTATATAAGACTGAGGAGTCATCGCTGTCAGGACATTTCCATGTCTGAGTGATTCCCCCATGCTAGGCTGGTTGTGCAGAGCACAACTGCTGATCTCTCAGGGACTCTTCCAAGCAATGCTAGCCAGTCTTGCAGAAATGTTTGGGCAGTGGGACAGGCATTCAGACTCTACCTCATGTAAACATAAGAAAACCCTACAACCATGTCGTGTGACTGCCATTCTGGTGTGTTTAGCCATGCAATTATTTCTGCATATCAAAGCATGGATAAGAGCACTTTCACTCACAGATTCAGAATCATAGAATGTCTTGGGCTGGAATGGACCTCTAAAGGTCATCTAGTGCCATCCCCCTACAATAAGCAGGGACATCTCCAACTAGAACAGATTTCTCAGAGCCCCATCAAGCCTGTAAGAAGCACTAGTGGAACTTTGTGAAAACCTCCATGCCCTGCTCTCAGCTTAGGCAGTTGAAAGGCAGAATCAGACAGGTGGTCTCAGCAGCATGAAGAACAGATGAGGAGCCAGGATCCTCCTATTCATGGTGATCAGTGTGTGAACAACCCTGATGTCAACATAAGTTTATATAAACCAGTTGAGCTGATTAAGTGTGAATAGGTGAGGATTTGGGAAAGATCAGCCTCCATTAGTGGCAAAACCACAAACAGGAAAAGGAGCTGACTTTGTGAGGCTGCTCTCAGCCAGCAGGTTGCCTGGCTTTGGGCATGACTGAAGAACTTCTGTGGAAATACAGAAGCTGAGGAAATTGTTTTATTTTAATACACAGGGAGGTTAACAGGAGCCCACTGAAACCCTTTTAATTGGCAAGTAGCCCCATGGAGGCTGGGACATGTTAAACAATCATCCTGGTAACCCAAAGCACATCTAGGCTGAAAGTGTCCACATCTATCTTGTGAATTCCTTAAATAATAAACACTGGACAAAGTTCAATAAACAACTGGATCAAATCTCAAGGAGGAGGCACTAGGAAAGCAGCTGGACAGAAGCATCTACGGGGCAATGCTCTGCAAACAGGGTTAAATCCCACAGGGACACAGACTGGAACTGAAGGCTGCTCTGAAGAGATTCACAGGCAATATGAGGTGAAGTGTTTTGGGCAGGGCAGGTGCTTTTTATTCACGTTTTGAAGCAGAGTTAGAAAACTTTTCCAAGGGCTGAATCAGTCCTTCAGACTCATTTCATGGACCAGAAATGAACGTCAGTCCATAATGGTGCCAAAAAACAATGTTACCATGAGCTGTATGAAATGGAATTGCTGCTTCTGGAAGTGCCACGAGTTCTCCATTCCCACTTCTGAAGTACATGGGATTCAGTGCAACAGATCTCTTTCCCATAGCCTTCCCCACTATCTCTTCTTATTCTTGAGGAAAAGTTTTGTGTCCCTAAATCACCATAAACTCAAAACCAGGCATCTCTGAAGTATCATTATAGTTCCTAAAAGCAGTTTTCTGAGCTCCTGGCATGAATCAACCATATGATGCCTCAAGAAACCCCACAGCTGAGGTGACTGGACCAGTCAGCTTGATCCCAGCTGAATGGTAGGGATTAGATGCTGTGGCAGAATGAGCCAAATCAGAGGCAGTTTAGGGGTACTCATGGGAAGCATCTGTAATCCAATCCATCCCTGTCTCCTGATGAATCTCACTTCCAGGCTGCTGGATAGGTTTTATAGGATGGCATTTAGGGCTGGGAGGAGGCAGACTGTGATGTTGTGCATGAGGGTGTATGGATGGGTGGGCATTTTTTGGGATGTGAGGGATTTGGGCCATGCTGGGATCTGTGGGGTTACACATAGGAGGGCAGTGGTGCAATGCAGGGGGCTGGGGGAGCTGGGCAGCAGATGGAGTTGTGTGGAGAGGCCAGGGTTCACTTACAGACATTTCATTGAGGTTGCTGGTGTATCCTGGATAAATATTGCTGTGACATTACTGTCCTTGAAAAGGAAAGGTTTTAGTATATCTTTTTTAGCCAAAATGGAGATCTCTGCACCTTGTGGATGTAACACCCTTGTCATTTTTAAGGAGACACGTGTGAACTGCTGGCATTCCTACAGCCTACCTGTGCTTTTGCCTGAGCTGTTATGCCAGGCCCCTTGTCATGCAACACTTTGTTGTTTGCACCTTGCTGATGGGTTGTCAAGACAGTGCATGGGAACGTCACCTCGCAGCTTGTCACGGTGCCATCAGAGTAGAAAAAGGTGGTGGTGACATGCAGGTCTACTTCCTTGCCTACCTCCTCCAGGCTCTGCTGCTCCTCACAGCTCCTAACAACACCCCCATGATTCCTTCTAGCTCCTTCTCACCCCTCGCAGCAGGTGGATGTGACACAGGGTGTCTCTGAGTGCTCCAGGTCCCTCCCATGAATCAGAGGATAGAGTTCAGCTTTTCCCTGCCACAGCACCATGGTTCCCAACCATGAAGTAAGGTGGAGGATGACATGGTCCTTGCTGTGAGCACTGGAGGGGAGGCAGCCTACCTGAACCCACTGTGGATTTGGGTATTGATTTCTGCAGTGAAAAACAAGGAGTCAATAAATCCTTTTTCTTTAAGTGATAAGGAGGCAATGAATAGGCAGCCTCTTTGACCTAATAAGCACTGAGTTCAAGCAGCTTGCCTTTTGGCCCTTCTCAAGACCCTGCTCTCCTAACACTTCATGTCACCAGCATAAATCCTTGACTAAGGATGGGCAAAAGTGGGGAATTACTCCTTTAGGTGGCCCCTGGCAGAAGGAGCTGATGTGGAATGACCCTGCAGGCTGCACTGCAACAGTGTTCATGGATCAACATGGCCTGACAAAAGCCAAGCCCTGACAGAGTTCCTGGCCACCATGGGGTCAAGCTTGATATTTCATCCAGATCCTCCATATCTTGGTGAGTTGCTCCCTAATGCCTGCTGGAGTTACAGCAAGAAGCAACCAAGTCCTCAGCACAGAGGGTAATGGACCCTGTGTGTCCTGCTGTCATTCAAACCCTTGCCCAAAGCTCTTGAGTATGAACAAGGAGGATCTTGACTCTGCAGATGAGCTCTGAAAGGCTAAGCAATGGTGAACTGTACATGTTTAGTGGTGGAGCCCTCAAGGAGTAGAGCATTCATCAAATCAGTCAGGTGCTGGCTGTAAACAAGCTGATTCTGAATTGCCATCAAGTCTCAAAGGACAGTAGCATGAGTAAAACAGCAGTTTATGATTGTGGTGGGCTTTGAATGAAGTGACCTCTACACTGGGCCTCCAGGAAATGAGCCAGGGGAAGCTAGATAGGAGCCGAATCAGACAGGTTTCAGTTATGCCTCTTGAACATAGAGAGCACACCAAAATATTACACTTAGAAAGGGGGAAGGGAATACATGTCATTATTTGAAACACTCTCTCTTCTTCTTCCTAAGTATTTTTGAAACCGAAGCAGAATGTCAGACCTTTATCTTGCATGAAGAATGAGTTAATTTCCTACAGAAGGATGAATATTTTGCATGACCAGCAGAGCCAGCCTGGAAAGCACTGAGGTCTCCATGCAACAGGGGGTAATAGGTACACTCTGCTGTCTGGAGTTTGTCCTCCAGAGTTGTTGGCTGAGTATTCTGCTGCTTCCCAAATCTTGGTTCTAGGAGGTCACTGTCATCTTTCCTGCTGCGTTCAAGTGGGTGAAGATTCATTCTGAGGAACATTTCTGCTTGAGTTCAGCTCTGCTGAGTTTGCTCGTCCCACAGAGATGGAAGAAGCGCAGTCATATACAAGAACACTGGTGCCTCTCTGATGTTCCCAGAGTGGAGAGAAAGCTCTTACACAAAATGGAGAGGGGGATCTGCACCCATATAGCTTCATCTGGCCCAGTTTATGCATCTGAAATACAGTTTTAGATGCAATGAGGCAGGCTTTGAGTTTGAAGCAGTCATTCTAGGCAACGTTTATAGCCAAGGGGGGGGGGGGGGGGAGGGAATTGAACACCCCCCAAAG
>NW_009970714.1:1472322-1475428 GCF_000747805.2 Chaetura pelagica | reverse complement strand
GGGGGGAGGAAGGGAATTCAGCACCTCCAAAAGGTGCCAGCAGAGCCCTTGTACCATTTGGATTCATGTGTGACCACCACAAAGCGAAAGCTCTGGCCCAGATGTTTCATTTCCAGGAGCCTAAGGTGTCTGTGCTCAGATCCAAATCAACCTCATTAAGTCTGTTCTCCTTTTGCCTTAATGGTACAAATTTGAGGAAGAAGCAACATGTTGCTGCATGAAAAATGCCAGCAGGATTTCTTCATTCCCTGTGTTTCCTAGCTCCAGGGGGGAAAGTGAACTGCATGGGAGATGAGTCAATGTTTCCAATGTGTCAGCTTGGATCCAGTGCATATTTGGATCAGCTTGCTAGGAGAGTGAGAGGAACCTGAAGTGGACCTTGCTTAAACAAAATGGAATGACCTTGGGGCGAATTGGCACCTAGAAGCTTCCTCACTCTTTTTTTTTTTTTTTTTTTTTTTTTTTTTTACCTAATTCTGACCATTTGGAAACACTGACAGTATAACTGCAGGTAGTCCCTGTCTCTTTACACAGTGTAGCTCAACTATTCCTTTTCACAGCCTTCAGCATCTCTTGTGGGCACTGGCTGTGGGACCAGTGTATTTATGCAAAAGTTTTTCCCTCTGTGGGATTTTGTAAATGTGTCTTTCTCAAGTTGTCCCTTAAAATTGGCCAGCTCTCTGGATCCAATTTGCCTGGGCCTAACAGACAATGGGATGACAATACGAAGATTTTATGGGATGTGCCTTGGACGTCTCTGAAATCAGCATCCTCACAATACAGGAACAAAACTTGGTTCTGGTTCCCGTAACCTCAGGCTTGTTGTTGTATCTTGTAGCACCACCAGAGCCACACAATGTAAATGTTTGTTGCCTTATTTTCAGGGGCCTGTGGCTTGTGTTTTGAGTTTCATGCCATGCAGTGAGGAGGGCCTCCAGAGAGAGGATTTATAAAAGAGCCAGAGGCCAGATGCGTATGAGACTCCAGCCCAGAGAAAAACCCCCACGGTTTGACTCTTTCAGGGCAACAAAGTACGGAGAACAAGGGAAAATTGAGTCAGCCCTAAGATGCCATCCGGTCTGTAGGGTGGACAAATGCCTCTAATCTTGATCGGGACTGCAAAAGCAGCATTGCTAGGCTGGAGGAGAGGAATGCGTGGCCAGGGAGCTGCGATAATGGAAGGAGGAGCTCAGAAGAAAGAGGAGAGAAGCAGCATTTGCTTTCCCTATCTGTGAACTTGATGCAGGGAGACATTCGTGGTTTCCAATAAGCAGTTCATTTATCTTAACTTAATACCTTTTTACTCCATCGCTAGAAGAGTGATCCCAATTAAGGCAGCACAGCAGGGCTTCCTGGATAAACCTCCTAACACCACCAGTTACGTTATTTGCTGCAGCCAGCCAGAGTTATGATCACCAGTGAAAAATAAGCTTCCTATCTGGCAGCTGGCCAGATTCATCCCAGCCAAGCAGCCAGTAGAAGGAGGACTGGGAGAGGGAATGCATTGAAATGTAAAACAGTTAACATTTCTACAATGTATGTCAGCATCCACCAAGCAGTGTGGGCAATTAAGTAATGTTACATTGTACACTTCACCTTGGAAGAAAAGCTCATTTTGGTGGCATAAAATACCCAAATGCCACAGACTCCACTGCTGATTTCACATCTAAAGCAGTGTTTTCCCTTCCATGCACAACGCTTAGCACAGAATTAGGAGGGGAAAAAAGCAGCATGATTTTCGACTTAGAAGATAAGTAAAAGTGTGGGCCCTCTGCCAAGTTTCTCACCATTTAGCAGTACTGAGATGGGATAAAGAGCAGATTTCTGACTGCTTCCCACAGCCACTTTTCTAGTTTTGCAGAGCTGTTTTTTATTAGAAAATTGTTGAAGATCTTTCATTGCCTCTTTTCTTTCCTCCGGTTTAAGGGATCTTCGAGTCTCCTCCTCCCCCTGCTTTTCAGTGGAAGCTGCTCTATAGGGGCCCTGACCTAGCACTGCATGGGGGCAGTTTGCTTGGAGGAATGATAAAGCTCTTCAGCAGAGTCACCAGGGAAATTGGTTGTGGTTGCATATGTCAGTCCTGCTGCACTACTTTTATTTTAAGTTAGGGGTGTCCCAAAATCGAGTGTGATAGTGCTGCTGGAAACCTCCCTCATCATGCTGTGGACAGCCTTGAAACTGGAGAGAGACTTCACTGGAAAGCAACACAGTGCATCTGCATCTGGGCTATTAGTCTGAATAGCTGAACTCAAGAGATGAATGGGTATTGCTGTTTGCTTGAGTTCACCAGAAGGGAAAACCTGTCTTTTGGAAAAAAAAAAAAAAAAAAAAAAAAAAAAAAAAAAAAAAAAAAAAAAAAAAAGACGAGAGGAAAAAAAAAGGATATAAGCAAAAAAATGAAGTCTCTAAATTCCTGTGGGCTCTATTAAAATTCTTCCTCTGCTGGCATGTTATTGGAGAGCTTTTAGCTTTGAGAACTGATTGTCCAGTACTGCTGGCTTGTCTTTTTTAAAACCTGGATGCTGACTGGAACCAGATGAAAAATTTTAACTGAAATGTCTATTAGGGAACTAATTCTAGGAGGAATTCAACAGGCTCATTTCTGATATATCCAGATGCCAAATCGGTAAAGATAGACTGCACATGCTGCAGAGCAATAGAAAGAGATGAATGGAGAAGGAAAGAACAACAACAACAACAAAAAGTGGCAAAAGTGTTAGCAGGGCTGGGAAGCAGAAGGGGAAAAATTTGACCAGGTGTTCTTTTGCTTTTGGTCCATGAATCTCACAAATGTTACTGTTAGTTTAACCATTAAACTTAATAGGATCATGAGATTGAGGGAGGAAAGGTCCTGTTTGCAACTATGCCCAATTTTCCAAGAGGTGTTTTGGATACACAAACTGGTGTTATGCAAATATTAAATGGCTTTTTCTTTTTCCTTTTTTTCTAAACCTCTCTGTTTGGGGCATTGGAACCTCATGCTTCATCTTCCTTTCATGTGGTATTTTAGAAATTTGTTGGGCTCAAATTCTCAGTGCAGGCTCTGCTCTTAACACTTTGAGGGTGTAGGAGGCTGGCTTTGATATTTTGCATGGGTTCTGCTGAA
>NW_009970714.1:1469277-1472308 GCF_000747805.2 Chaetura pelagica | reverse complement strand
GATGGTTTACACAAGAAAATAGCCTGAAGAAAGTGACATTTAAAACCTGACTGCTCATGATCCACCAAAGCCAGGAAAATTGTGTGTAATGGCAGAGCTGGGAATCTCAGTTTTGTAGAGATCCCTGCTGACCATGAATGTTTTGTCTCCAAATAGTTGCTGGTCACTCATACTAGGAAGGGTATCAATTTTTCAGACTTCTCAGAATATCCTAAAGAGCAAAACTGAGTTTCTAAGGCAGCCAGAACCAATTTACTCCAACAATACCATGTCTAAAAGTAGGACAATTATTCAAATCGCAACAGAACCTCCCCCTGGAAAGTATCCATGTGACATTAGGAACATCAGAGACATGGGGACTCCAATGGATTTAACTGGCAAACACAAAATGTCCTTCTGCCACTGCTTCACCATGGGGTATGTTGCCTCAACCTGCTAAAAAACTTGCTGTTACTGACAGGGTTGTGTCTTACCATTTACCTAGAGCTTTTCTGATAGTGAAAAACCTCCTGTTCTTTGTTTGAGGATCATCTCTGGCACAGAAAAAAAAGTCCAGAAGATCTAAGGCACCAGTTCTGCAAGTATTTAGCCCCCTAAACACGTTGACTTCATTGGGACTACCTGAGCTTATTGTTAAGCATACACCCAAGCCTCTGCTGGGCTGAAGCCTTGATTAGTAAGCAGGACAATAAGCTGCTGGTGATGGCTTAGAATGCCAAGTAGTAGGTTTAAAATATTGAGATGTCTGGGACCTGAATTCAAAGGAAACACATTCTATATTTCCATATTCTGAACTGACCTGTATGTCACAGAGTCTTTTTTAATGGTCCCACAGCACTTTCTTAATCCCTATTCCTTGTATTACCTGCAAAACGACTGTACTGCCTGGGGTAACATCTTGGTTCACCTTCATGCCATGGTTCTGGTTGTATTCTAGCTGGAGCAATAGGCTCACAGGATCTATGTTTTTCCTGGGTTATTTTCTGCTGTTTCTTTGCCCTTTTAATTTTAGCAGTGGTCAGGTTAGTTTGCAACAGTATTCAAAAGCCATTATACATTTTCAGAAATTTTAGGCTATAAATCACTCAGTTAATTGAATGCTGCAGTTGTCCGTGTGCCCTGTTACAACCAAATCATTAACATTAGGACTCCTCTATCATTCTTCCAAACTTCTCTATGTCCAGCTAATACCCTTCTAATGCCTTCTTAACCACCTAAGGATATTAATGGTGGCAATTCCAAGCACCTTCTTCCATTGTTTTTTTCCCATATGGCTTCCAAAATGGGACCCAGGAGCCTGAAGGGTGTCTTCAAATGCCTCCCACAGTCAATGGGAGTTTTTCTATAGAGGAGAAGGGGTGATGGAACAGGCCAAATGGCAAAGTGACCTGTGTTCATAAGCATGAATGTAACAGACTGAAGGACAATGGTCAACTCCTGCAATTGTGCTTGTGAGGATTTAGTCTGCTCCCTTAAAAAGCAATTCTCATGCTGTTCCTCAGTGAGGTTCTTGGTATGTTTAATAGGACAGATTCATCCTTTGTCTGACCTTGGTGAGTTTTGTGACACCACTCCGTGTAGCTCCCTGTGGTCAGCCAAGATAGGTCTGGGTAAAGCCAGCAGTGGAAGAGCTGCTCTTTCATTTGCTTAAGGATCAGTGCCACGGGCAAAAAATACTATCAGCAAGATGTCCCACAATATGAAATTCTCATACACATTCTGGAGAATGAATACAGAAAACACTCCCATGTAAGCTGAGATACTGAATACCCTCACCAGTATCCCAAGCTCCAGCTCCTTCCTCTTAAGAAGACCATGGCCAGCAGGTCAAGGGAGGTTCTCCTCCCCCTCTTCTCTGCCCTGATGAGGCCTTACCTGGAGCACTGTCTGCAGTTCTGGGCTCTCCAGTTCAAGAAGAATAAGGAACTACTGGAGAGAGTCCAGCAAAGGCCACTAAGATGACTAAGGGGCTGGAGCATCTACCAGATGAGCAAAAGCTGAGAGAGCTGGGGCTGTTCAGCTTACAGAAAAGGAGGCTGGGAGGGGGGTGTTACATCAATGCTTATAAATACCCAAGGGGTGTCAGAACGATGGGTCAGACTCTTCTCAGTGATGTCCAGTGACAGAACAAGGGGCAATGGTCACAAACTGGTACACAGGAGGTTTAACCTAAATACAAGAAAATACTTAGTTACTGTGAGAGTAACAGAGCCCTGGGACAGGCTGCCCAGGGAGGTTGTGGAGTCTCCATCCCTGGAGACATTCAGAACCTGCCTTGATGTGCTCCTGTGTGATCTGCTCCATGGGATCCTGCTCTAGCAGAGGGTTGGACTAGATGATCTCCAGAGGTCCCTTCCAACCCCTACCACCCTATGATTCTCCGATTCTGTGTCCTGGTGCTATTTTGGTCCAACATGATCCATGATGACCTCTGTGAGCAAGGGGTTTTTCTGGGTACAAAAGACCTGAGCTAATCCGTGATGTGGAGAGCAAATTCAGCCCACGGCTCCAGTGCATTATGCAGTTGCCTGAGTCCATGTGAAATTAGGTAAAGCAAAGCTCTGACAGCCCCAGCAGACTGTCATCACAAGCTCATCTCACCCCTTATAGAGCAGGGTTCTGCCCAAAATATGAAAAGTTCTCATTCCTTCTTGTCCCAGTTTCAGCAAGAGGGGAAATGAGGCTTAAAGTCTGTCATTGCTCTCACTAATTCTAGTGCTCTTGGCTAGATGGGTAAAATTCATCTCCACTATAAACATCTTCAAATATTTACATACAATAACAATTATGGGCATTTTGATTTAAATGATTAAAACACCAGGCTTGACTACACACTAATTGCTATTGATTGTTTAATGATATTGTGGAATGGTAATGCAGGCTTCATATTGACAGTCAAAAGCAATTGACCGAAAAGTCATTATCCATTTTTAGCCTTACAAGTAAACTGCCTGAATTTTGATTGAAAAATACTGTACTAAATGTAGAAAACCTCCTACAGAAAAAGGATGAAAATTCTAACCTCCGTATT
>NW_009970714.1:1465903-1469230 GCF_000747805.2 Chaetura pelagica | reverse complement strand
AATTTTAACCTTCATTTCCAGAAGGAAGCTTTGACTACCATCAGTGGTTAGAGCACTAATCTTTTGGTTCTGGGACTGGGATTTAAGTTCCTTCTCTGATTTTTATGTGCAGTGTGTTTATGGCCTCATCTCACTCCTATAATTGGCATTGCATTTCATCACAAAACCATTATACATAATTTAGCTGTGTTCTTCATAGGTCAGACCTGAGTAGAAGGTCACATTGGAGCTACCTAAACCATATGCATTCTGAAGATAAACACTGAATCTTGATTTTCATTTTGCTGCCAATTCTTTTTTTTTTTTTTTTAATGGGAAAATAGGGAAGGGAGGATGCAAGAAAAATCCTGGGAAATGCTGTTTTTTATCAGTAGCTGTATAATTTTGGTGTTCTCTGTGTATATTATTATGCATGTAGCTTGTAACATAATATAGAAACATACTGGGTAAGATGAAGGGTTCACAAACTCGTCACATTCATGACCAATATGGGAATTGTGATGTCATTTTCAGAGCTAATGTTCCTCAAAGGTGTATGCAAATTAAGGCAGAATTGAAGCAGCATCATGGGCCCATAGGGTGCTGAACCATTGGGAGGATCAGAGCTGGACCAGGGTTTGGACACATCTAACCAGTTCCAAAATAAACAACCTGGAGTTGTCCAAGCTCAGCTGCTGCATCTCATCTCTCCAGCTCATGTCACTAGTTGTCCACATTGCAATCCAGACCCAAATTCAGGAATCACATTGTCTTCAGAGAAGTGACCTTTCTAGATTTCAGTTCAAAAGTTGAATGTTTTTCCCTCTAGACACAGGAAGACAGAGTTAACACCTGAAACAGGAATGAATTAAAGGACAGATTTGAGGATGTGAGGGTTTCATTTGACCTGGTAGTTGTAGGGTGTGCACCAGCTAAATGATCCGAATGTCCAGAAACCTCCAGCAGTTTCCCACACAGGTATTTTCCAGGACTTCTCTATGAAGTGGTCAAAACATGGCTGGGTGAATCACAGTAGTAAGGCTGATGGGCACAATCATGAGCAAATCCAGCCATGCATGCAACACAGAGTCTGGCACCCAGAGGGATAAATCCTGAGGATTTCTTAATTTTTTACCTGTTTGCACTGGGGTGAGGCTGTCTCCCATGTTTTGGATAACTTGATAAAACAAACTTTTTTGGTATCATTTATTGTGATACTCAGGAATCCTTTCTAAGCAACCAAAAAGAGTCTCTGTTCTAATTAAATCCTGTCTTCTCTCCTTTTCTGAAATACCAATCTATTTTGTTACAACTCCAAGAGACTGGGCTGCTAAATAGGATGCTTCAATCAATATTAAATCACAACTGTTTTTTGGAGTTTTAAGAACAAAAATATACACTTTGGTAATTGTGCTGTGATCCCATTATATGACAGGTATAAACCACTGCTGCTAATGAGTTGTCATAAAATAATATGAAAGCAACCAAATCAATTTATGAACAGCAATTTTGTTTTGAAACAATTCTGAATACATTTTCCTAAATGGAATATTAAAAAAATACTTTAAAAAAATCTGCAGGAAATGAGGGAAACATATGCATATACTACAGCTAAGAAGGAAAACAAAGATTAAATTGTTTTACCTGCTTACCAAACACAAATTGTGACCTTCCAGAATAGAAATGCAATGAAGTTTCCTTCAAGGTAAAGCCCAAAGTTTTTAAATATTTGTTTTCACTGGCAGACACACAAAATCTAAACAGTATCAGTTAAAAGTAGCCTGATTTTTATAAGACTGTTGAACCTTCAGAATCTATAGAAGCTGAGAACAAATTTTGTTAACTTTCAAGGACAGAAAACCTTCAGAACAACTCAGGAAAAAAAAAAAAAAAAATCAGATGGTTACCATTCCAGTCCTAGTTCAGCTAAAAATTCTCTTCTAGAAAAAAAACCATCTAGTTTTGGTTGGGTAAACTCAATCTTTGGAGAATCTTTCTTTACCCTTGGATTTCTGGTAAATTTTTGCAGCAGTTGGCTTTTAGAAAAAGGATATGAGCAGGTACATGTTTCTGTTTCAGAACTTTCAGGTGCTGAATCTAGTTGCTAAAGCGTCTTTGCTAAAAAATCCTTTAGGACTTGATGTTCTCTTACTATGAAGAGCCTCGATGATGCATAATTATCACTGAGGTTGCTCTGTTTTAGGCTCAGCTCTGGGAAGGTTGTTCCTTCCTTGCAACCTTGCAGAGACTACTGCCCTGATTGGGAAATGAAGGGAAAAATTACTTCCTCCAGTGCTGAGTGGCACTGAGGAGCTGGGAGTCAGGTATTCTGCTCTCTGCTTTTGCATGATAAAAGGGATGAGGCTAAAAGGGGCTGACAGCTTCTCTGATGTGTGCAGTGTTCTCCAACACCGTGTTCATTCCCTGTGCTGTTGTTCGAACAGGAAGAGCACACATGAAGCAGATGGACTTCTCCTCACTGTGAACATTTAATAGTAGGGTGAAAGTCATCAGCCAAGCTTGGCTACTTGATTTTTATGCTCTTTCACTAGAATTTTAGAGGTGCCTCATAGAATCATAGAGTGGTTTGGGTTGGAAGGACCTTGAAGACAAGTCTGGTTCCAAACCCCCTTCCACTAGATGAGGTCGTATATAGTCCAGGTTGCCTTTTCTTGTAATAGAATCTGACACTTCTGAGAAACTACAGACTAGAGTCAAACCTATCTAATGTTGGTGCTTTTTTTCTCCATACTTAGAACATTTCTGGACCAGAGGTCCAGAAGACAATTCAATCTGCTTTTGTTTCTTTTCCTGACAATACCAGGAAGTGGTGGGAAGCCCCAGGTGCCACCACTCACCACGGAATTTGCTCAGACAGGTTTTAAAATACAAAAGGTGTGTGGTGGTGACAATGGCGACACTTACTTTGTATAATAGCGTATTAGCCAGGAAGACAACCCTGGCCTCTAAGTTGTGTTCAGCAAGAGGGGGAGCAGCACCCCTTCTGTCCACCTCAGTCTGTGTCCAGTGGTGTTTGGATTATCTCTGTGCCAGCCTGCATAACTCTCCTTGGACTGCAGAGCAGCCAGGACTGGCAGGGTCAGAGGGCTGGACAGAGAGAAAGAGAGGAGAAATCTAACTTTAGCCTAACCGTAAGGGCTCCTAGCTGGAGGAAATAAAAACTGGGCTCCAGGCCCAGCTTCCTGGCAATCCTATGTGTTTTTTCTTTAACTCATCAATGGGGTAACAGTGAAGAAGTCCTCAGCAGGGACCTGAAGCCGAGATCTTTTTCCTTAACCAATCACTCCTTTCCAAAGTTTTTACCTAGTCCTTTGGAAGCGTCTTTCA
>NW_009970714.1:1400446-1465871 GCF_000747805.2 Chaetura pelagica | reverse complement strand
CAAACAGAAGAGTTTAAGAGCTGGCACTTCTAGGTTATCTTATATCCTACTGGTTTAAGGACCTCTCAGGAGATAAGAAACACGGAGATTAGTCTCTTCTGGACTGAGAAGTCATAAAGTACAGCATCCTGCTGCAGGCGAGATTTTAATTGCTAAAGAAATGGGCCAGAGGCTGGTGACACCTTCACCACCATGCACTGCTGTCTTTGTTGCAGCCCTAATGACATCTCTGCACCTCAAAATAAAAGATAGCAACCATCTTACAGATTAAGGATGTCTGGTGATGGCCAGTAGCCAGGCAGCCAGCAACCTTTTAGGTTTAGTGTACATAGACATCTCCAAAGCAAGGCAGACACAGTGTGTACACTGGTTGTTCAGGACTTCCGATATATTTCAAGTGTTTAGATCTCATCTGAAGCAGGATTTGAGCTAGTTGAATCCTTTTGTAAATTACTAAAAATAGTCCTTGTGCATAATGTGTCTTAGTATGAGATTTTTGATAGGATTCACAAGTATTGGGCTGGGAAGTGAAATATTTTTGAAATGCCACGCTAGAAAAACACAACGGCTTTAATTCAAGTCACAGAGATTTTCGCTGTTTATTTTAGGACACTCAGTCACCACTTCTAGTATAATCCTATGCACACTGAAAATAGAGATGGAGATAAGAGCTTTATGTGTTTCTTTTCAGAATCTCTTTTTCTTAAGTGATTTGTACTCCCCCCTTCAACTGAAAAGTTTCTATTTGAGGTGTGAACCTTCGATTACGGGTAGTGGTGTCTTCTGTATATACATTCCATCTATCTTTAGATCTGACCTTTCTGGTGTTAACAAGAGACTTACTAAGCATCTAACAGGTAAAGCACTCTGAAAAATAGCCTGTAGGCACTTTTACTACAGCTTTGTTTTTACTGCAGATTGAAGAAGCTGGAATGCTGTGCAGATATTAATTACAATCACTTTTACTGTGTAATCAGAATAATATAGGAAATAGTTTCCACTTTCCTGGCAGTGGCCCTGATCCAGCAAAGCACTTAGATGTAGGAATAGTCCTATTTAAATGGCCAGGAATTTTATAGGATGAGAGTTGAAGTCTATGTGAAAGGGATTTTTCCTAAGTGTGTGAAAACACACAGATACACACATATATAATTCAGATTAATTGATTTGTATTTTTTAATTTAAAAAGGCAATTCTTTAATTTCTTAGTACTAGGAACAGATCTAAAAGGAGGAAAATGTTATTGTTCACTTCATAGCAGTTACTGTGAGGCCTTTGTCCACTCTATAGTCCACCTCCTAACCCAGATACAACAACATGCCAAGGTGGACATATGACCCCTGGAAAAGAGTTGGCTGGTGTGATGAGCAGGAAGAAGTTGTTTGTCCATCCATGTAGACATGCCCTTAGTCATACTGAGTGAATCATATTGAAATGAAAAAAAATTAATTCCTGGATGAGAACATCCAGTTCTTTTGGATTTATGATAGCACAGTCTGAAGTTAGATCCAAAATTCATGGCTAACTCTTCTCTCCAACAATCCAAGCCAAAATTGTGGACAGGAATAAATATCCTGTAACTCTTGGAGAGTTTGAGATCCAGACCAAACTTCTGCAACTCTCATCCCTCTCCAAGGGATTGCAAGGTATTTTTTAATCAAATGGTTTCAAATGGTTGTTTTCTTAAAATAAAGTAAGGCTTCAGAATTTGTCCTTTTGCCTCCAACTTTGTTCTGTCACTTGTGAACAATCTATACTAACAAGTCCAGGTCAAGCATCCAAAGTTTACAAATCCAGCTTTGCATACCTCTGTCTCTTTCCTTGTCTCATCTTGAAATGATAATAAAAGTTCTGCTTGAAAATAAAGTATAGGGAGCTGGTGCTTGCAGTGAGGCTCATAGCACATGGTATCTTTGTTTTTGTCACTGTTTTTTTGTTTGTTTGCTTGTTTTCAACTAGGAAGAAAAAAAGAATAACATCCTTAGAGTTAGAATCATAGAATGGTTTGGGTTGGAAGGGACCTTAAAGATCATCTAGTTCCAGCCCCCCTGCATGGGCAGGGACACTTCCCACTAGACCAGGTTGCTCAGAGCCCCATCCAACCTGGCCTTGAACACTTCCAGGGATGGGGCTTCCGCAGTTTCTCTGGGCAACCTGTGCCAGTGTCTCACCACCTTCAGAGTGAAGAATCTCTTCCTAACGTCTAACCTAAATCTCTCCTCTTCCATTTAAAAACCATTACCCCTCATCCTATCACTCTATGCCTTTGTATAAAGTCCCTCCCCAGCTTTCCTGGAGCCCCTTCAGGCACTGGAAGGTGCTCTAAGGTCTCCCCAGAGCCTTCTCTTCTCCAGGCTGAACACCCCAACTCTCTCAGCCTGTCTCCATAGGAGAGATGCTCCAGCCCTCTGATTGCTTTTGTGGCTGTTCTCTGCATCTCTCAAGATCTGATTGGACATCCCCACCAAGACAGGGAACAAGCATAGGTGATTAGGGGTCTAGCACTTGGGCTTTCTGCCTAGACCTCTTCTTAGATGTTTCCCTAAGTCTTAAGTCCTCGATCCACCAAAACCATACACCTTTGCTTAATTTTGAATGCAGAAGCTTGATATACAAAGAAATCTGTTCAGGATCAGGGCCCCAGTGAAGAAGTAATAAGCTGACAGATATGCAGCAATAGGGTAGCTTGGTCATGGTCAAAACCAATTGGAAACAGCACCAGGAGCAAAATTCACTTCTCCTTAGCATCAGCCCACCAAAAGTCCCCAAGTGACTCCTTCAATAAAGAAGTGGTGTCATCCTCTCTGATAGACATTGTATAGTATTGCTACAGGTGATTCTTTACAAGTGGAAACGTGCAAAGACAAGCTCTGGGGTGCAACAGGCAGATAACTCAAAGAACATCTAGAGATTGAGAGTGACTGCAGATTATTAGACCACAAAGCACGAAAGCTGCCTTCTTGCTCCTCAAAAATCCTACAGGACCTGATGGAGTCCCCTAATTTTGTAACAACTCTGAAGGAGTTAAGCATTACAGAGGCTCTAGACTAACAGCCACAGTCCCTGAGAGTAGTTAGGAACTCTTTGGTCCATTCTTCACACTTTAGGAGGCCCCTCTCAAAGCAAACATACGTCAATAGTTTAGAGGCAGAAACTATAAAGTCATGCTGGGTTGCTCAGAAACAGAGAGAAGAAACAGGTATAATGGGAAAAAGAAATGATCTCACCTGCCTGGTGTTAGAGAGACATTTCTCACAACATTTAATCTGAGAACTAGTCTTAGCCACTGGCCATATCTATCATTCATCATGACTTAATGAGAGAGGAATTGTCTTGCACTGGGTGCAGAGCTGTGCAATAGCAGCAACAATAAACATTTTTGCACTTATAGTGGAATTCTCTTTCCTTTCTTCTTTCTTTCTTTTGACATATTCAGCACTACACAGCAGGGAATAGTTTGGCTTTATATAGAGCAGTGCACTGGCTGTATGCTTTGCAAAGTAACGGATTGGTATAGTAGCAACCAGTTGTGCTGCTTGGACTGTCAGCTCAGCAAGGGCTCATTGGTGGATGTGGAGCCTATGGAGATGAGGAGTGCTGGTCAGGGCATCAGAGATATCCTCCTTCTTCAAACTTTTCAGTGATAATTTGCCAGCAGGATAGAAATACGAGTTGTAAAGATCCCACTGCACCTTTGCAATCCTTCGCATTTGAAGGCTGTTCCTGAGACTGGTGCAATGAACAGATGCCTGGTTTTCAGACAACCTAGTTCACATGCTGGGTTCACTTCAGCTAGACTAGCATTAAGATCCATGAAGACCCATAACTATCTGCCTCTCTGTCACGGTCCTATGGCACTGTTTGTGTCAGTGAATAGTCAAGGCTTTTGTGCTGCCTTACTTGGGAAGTGGGATGAAATGTCATCCTTTGGTCACTGCTTGTTTTCCCTATGGTTCCTGCTCATATCAGGCTAACATGGAGGTGTCCCGTGTTGTCTGAACATCCTTGCAGCAAGTAATGCTCTTCCCAAATTTCTCTCTTTGTCCAGCCACCATACGGTTCAGAATAACCTGCAGTCATGGCTAAATCTATTGGTGTGGAGATCTGGTACAGGAAAGGCAAAGCTAGCTGAGATCCCATGGAAGTATATGGACTGATGTCCAGACCACAAGCAAAGAGATATCAAAAATATATTGTTATTTAATGATGTCAAACCTGGTTCTCCAGAGGTTTTGCTTTCTGGCAGACAAGTGGATACAGAGGAAAGGCCTCAAGTTCTGGTAGAAAAACACCTGGCAGAATAGCAGAAAGGTGAGAGCTTCTCAAAACATACAGGTCACCCCAGGAAGGGAAGAGTATTCCAAGTGCCCACAGGTTCTTTAGGAAGATAGGCTTACCTGTCATGTAGCCTGTGCTGTCTCTCCAGAACACAAGGAATCACAGTGTTTGAGAGATCTGTGATCTACTCAGACCAAAATACAAAGTGGCAGCTAAATGAACAAAGTGAGGAATTAAAAAAAAAAAAAAATAGTCTTCCAAAAATTTACCCTGTAGACAGAGATTAGAGCAGGGGATCAAAAAACAAGAGTATATCTAAAAATCAAAAGCAATTGTAGAGTGGAAAAGATCCTATCCAGCATGCCACCCTTCCCCCCAAATGTGAAGTCTCTCATCATTAAGATGATGGGGAGTCTTGGAAAAAAATGATATCAATATTGAATATTAGCAAACTGGTCTTTCCCCCCCCTTTTCCTCAAGAGTTTTCTCAGGGAAGTATGGACTGTTTTTGATCATATAGAAAAGAAACAACCTGATACAAACACCCAGTGTGCAGAAACTTTTCTTACACCATCAGAAGTTTGCAGAGAAATGAGCATTATCTTCCCTAACAACAATACTGATTACCTATGGAGGAGATTACAAATAACCACATTTTCTAAGTACAAATTATGGCATATGCACAGGAGCTGTTCCAAACCTCCTTGAAATCCGTGGAAGTCTTTCTACCAATTTCATTGGCTTTTCACTGGGATCAAGCCCAAGGGCCTGAATTTGTTAAAACAGCTTAAGACAGGAGAGTGATACTTTGAGCTAAAATTTGCAAGGTAGTTATAAAAATAGTTGGTCGTTGAAGTAATGTGCAGGGAAACCACTGTTTGTTAATGAGAATAGCAATGGGCTTAATATGTCTAACTGGAGGTAATAAATAAATCAGTCTCAGATTGAGAGTCTGGGTAGTTATCTGAAGCCAGGGTAAAAGAAGCTCTAATGTTCAGACACATACTGTATAATTGGGGATGAATTTGATGAGGATTTTTGAGATTCATCTGGAGACAATGGAGCTTTAATAGTCGAGTGCTTTTTCATAAACCTTCTGAAACTAATGTTATTTGAATATATTACTGCATTACTTGCACCAGCTATAGATACACTTGAGAAGAAAAACATTTGATTTTAAAAAAAAAGAGATTCTATCAAGACTCCAGTCTCATGTTGTTTGACACAAAGTATCAAAACTCAGGTCTTTGTATCTCCTATTCCTATACATCTTGTATGAACAGCCCTTTTGAACTTCTAGGTGATTGTGATCCAACTCAAATAGCTTGCTTCCTTCATCCTATAAATTTCATTCTGCTTCAGTCATACTAGAGGAACAGCACAGGTTTCTTCCAGCAGATGAAAAACAACTCCCTTAAATTCTTGTGGGTGTTAAATGTCTACTACCCCAGTGCTAGTTGTTATAAAGACTAATTCTAAGCCATGTTCCACCTTGAAATAGTTTCATTTGAAATTTCTTCAAGTCTTTTTATGGTGAACTGGTTATTTGGAAGTTTTTCCTTTTCATTGCCTATATAAATTCATAGACTGTGTGTCTAATTCCTGTCTGAAGGCAGCAGGTACAGATCTCACCCTGATGGTGTCTGGAACTGATTCTTCAGAGCATGAGCAAAGGCTTGGTTTGCTTGTACTGAGGTTACCAAAGGGAGTTATTCCACCATAACCAGTGTCTGATTCCTCCTGTACTTTCTTCTACAGCTTGGAAAAAACAGAGTGAAGTAGCAGCCAAAATATTGAGCATGTCTGGGCAGCAGTTCAGTGCCTTGTGTGGTCACAGCCAGTGGCGAGGACCCGATCTGCAGGTGTGGGTTGAGCTTCGTGAACACGGGCTCATCCTATGGGAATGTGCACGCATATCTGGTGTGATCTGTTAGCAGGATGCAGCAGCCATGGAGTCCCCTTCCTATCTCTTTACTTACCAGACATAACTGAAGAGAGTCCTTCTGCATCACTCCAACATTGCAAACTTTGTGGGATTTATAGGCCACTGGTGTTGGGTCTGTCCTTTGCAAGGACAAACAAGACTGCTTGGTGCTAAGGCAGGGCACAGGAGGGACTGTAGAAAATCTGTCTTTCTGCAAAGGCAAGGTAAGCTCTGTGTATCCAGCAGGTGCTGCAGACCTTGTCAGGAACAGGAAATAAATTCAGACCTGCCTGCCCTCAGCTGAACCTGAAACAAAGCCTCCTTCCTTCTCCTCCAGCAGTCTTGGCCCAAAAACAGAGAAGAGGATGCCTGAGTACTCATGTCCTGGAGTTGTTCTTTCCTTTTGTGAGCCGTGCACACACTCCTACAGGCAACAACACGGAGATAACTAAATCAGGAATGTTATCTCTTTGTAGGTGGGAGAAAGAAATGGGAAGATGATGTACCTGGAGACAGGGTGGGGAAAAGCTACTGAGCTAATTTAGGAAGATGACTTACTTAGCACAGCATACAAACACTCAAAGAGACAGCATGAGGAAACACTTACCATCCTGGGGTGGAAGAGAGAGCTCATTCAAAAGAGTATTTCCAGAACAGGACTGTGAGTGAGGACATAGAGATGTCCTTCTTCCTCTGAGTAGTTCCCCCAGGAACAGTTCAGTCATCTTCCCCAGTTCAGCCATCTTCCACCTTCTCCCCTGCTGGGTTTTTTTAAGGCCAAGCGGGTCAGTGAGGAAAAAACCTATCAGTCAGGTTGTCTCAGGCAGGTAAAAGATATGCTTCATTCTTTCTTCTCTTCAGAGTAATGAGGCAACATTGAGAGGGCTGAGGTTGGAAGTGGGAAGGGATGACCTTTTTGCACCTGTCTCAAGCCAGGGGAGGTGGGATGTGAGGCTCCTTGGGAGGAAGGGACTGGAGGCTGTTTGGGGCATAACTGGCTGGAGGTGAAACAGGGTTTACTAGCAGGAGGTGAGGATCCAGGGTTAATGTGGGGGATGGCAACAGGTCTAGTTGCTGGATAAGGAGTCAGGCAGAACTGATGGAAACAAGGGGCTTTTAAAGGGCTTTCCAGATTACTCTGGAGGTGTGTGTAAGACAAAGTGTTTATTAAAGGTGTTGGACTGACCCTTGTGACTTGGCCAGTCTTTCCTGTGCAAACTGGCCCATCCCACTGCCTATAAAGGATATCTGAAAGGAACAGATAAAACCCACAATTGTTGTGGGACACTTGGCACAGCATGGTCAGCAGAACTGCCAAAGCAAGGGCAGCCTTGGAGCTTACTGTGTTCCTCCTTCCAAGGGAACATGCTGCTACCGAAAGATCTGCAGCCTTTCAGATGGGCAGGGTTGTTGGGAAAACAGCAAGGAAGTGGTTGAGCCAAAGATTTGAAGTGATAGGAGTCAGAAGAAAGACATCTTAGGAAGATGGGTCTCATTTGAATATCTCTGAGCAGCTGAAGTGCTGAGGCACCAGCATAAACAGAGCATCTCTGAACACCCAGCTTTCCCCTTTCTCCTCCAAGCTACAGGAGCATGGTTCACATGTCGAGCAGAGAGGAAGCCCTTCCAGCTGTCTGCTTGGCATGTTCATAGCAAAACAGAAATTGTTTTGACTTTCAATTTCTAGAAAACCCTCATACTTCTTGAAAAAACTAAAAAAAGACCCTTTTGAAGCTGAGCAGTGTGGGAACAAACTCTGAGTCTTTCTGTTGTTTCTGTATCTTTATTAATATGTAAAAATATGAATGGCTTAAATGCACGTGTCCTGGAGAGGGTGAGTGGCATCTGCTCCATCATCTTGCTGATGCTAAAAGGATGCAGTAAGGGAAAGTGATGCAACACTGCATCCAGCTCACTCTAGTACTATTAATTTTGCATTGTGTAAGGCCTTTATCAGCTAGATTAGAGCAGCAGTGGTGGTAACACTAGGAAATGCCTGTGTATTATCAGTGCTATAATAATTATATAATTGTGCCCCAGAACTATTCTGTCATTAAAGAGAGCTCTGAGATACAGAGAAATCCAGCAGCTGAATTCTAAAGAAACTCATTTGGCCAAAATCCTTCTCATCAGTAACCCATTTTTCTGACAATTCAGGAAAGAGGCTGATGATTTTCCTCTTCTGCTCATTTAAGGATCACCTCCAAAATAATGCCCTTTATGACAAATTTCAATCAGGTTTCAGACCTTATCATAATGCAGAGGCAGCTCTTCTCGGGGTCAGCAAGGATTTACATATGTATAGTGTGCTGATCACAACTTACTGTCAGCTGTTTTATTTTTGGATTTCTCATCTACTTTTCACAGGACAGACCACACAGTCTTGAGCTCAGCTTGTGGAAAAGCAACTGTACAATTCCCAGCATGGCTTTCAGTGAGTTCAGCCCTTACATTACCACATCCACCAACTGATTTAGCAAACGAGATGGGTTGTTGTTTAGGGTTTTTTAAATTTTTTTCTTTCATTCCTCCCACAGCTTTGCCTACCAGTTTCCTGAAAATCAAAGCTTTGGGTTCACGCTTTAGTGGAGATAATATCTTTTGTATTAGCAATTAAGCAGCAGTAGGACTGAGCTGTGTGTGAAGTTCAGCTGTGTGTCTCAGACCGCTGACGCCAAGGCTGATGTGTCACTGAAATCCTCCCCTACCAACCCAAAGCAACATGCTCCCTGAAGCTTCCACATAAACAGCAGGGAAATGGGGCTGATTTTTTCTCTTAGCTTCATTACTTTTGTACTGCTTCTCTCCTTTTCCTCCTTTTGCACAATGTAGATGGAAAAAATAGGATCATACCACTGAAGCTCAGGATAATGTTCATTAAACCATTGTATGTATTTATGAAATACCATTAAACATCAGGACTGACAGTAGGCTAGGACCTCTAAACACCTGATTATTCCTGAAAAATGGCTGTTTACCTGAGGCATGTGGACTCATATCCCAGCACCCCAAGTATAGAGGGAACAGGACTCCCTTAATCTCACCACTGTCCCTGTCTTTGAGAGAAAATAATTAAAAATGATATTATTTTGGAGGGTCTGAGTCTCGTTAATGTGAATTAGGGATAATGAGGCCTATAAACAAGGGCTAGGTATGTATCCAGCAGTATGCATAGGACAGTGCTTATTGGCATGGGTGGGGTTGAGACAGGCATCTCCTGTTAAGATGTCTTTTCTTGTTATGAGTCTTCTTTGTTGAATTTACACTTCTCTAATAGAGAAGTGATGACTGTGAAAGGCACTTCAGCGTCTGAGCAAGAAAAGAGCAATGGTTTTTCCTCTTCGCTGGAACAAAAAAAGGGACCTGATGGAGTATGGAAATGTTTCCCTAGGAAAACCTCATCTTTACAACACTCTACAGTCATATCAAGTGGGACATGCCCTGCATTGCCCAGTGTACACAGCCTTTGGTTAATCCAGTTAACTGCAGGATCCAGCTCACATGCTTAAATCTAAACACGTGTGTAAATTGCTAAACTGGGATTGTAGTGCTCTGTCTCTCTATCCACAAAGCCAGATTGGTTTTATGGCAAATTCAACTTGAGCTTCTTGAATCCATTTGGAAAACAGCAACCTGGCCTGGGGGATTTTGATTTTTGTTTCCTACACTTCTTTGAGCCAGGTAAGGATGCAGGCAGCAGAGACTCTGTGACCATGTCACAGCCAAACACAACATGTCAGAGGCTGTAACCCTGTAATTCAACAAAAAAACCCATGAAACCAGATTGTGTGGGTTATATTTTCTCTTACTAAACCTCAGTTCTCTTGTTTCTCCTTCAGTCTCATGATAGCACCTCAGGATCTTGGTCATGACAGACTTCTCTCCTGCTTATACAAATGCTAAGAGAGGATTCCTGCTTTGGAGAGACTACAGTCTAATGGAAGATAATGCAGCAAAGATGTTGCAAAGAAGGAAGGAATGGGAAAGAATCAACACTGGAGGATGAGGGGAACACAGGGTCACTTAGGTGGTCAATTAGATGCTTTAAAAAAGCCATAACCTATAAATAGTGTAAGAGATGATGGATCTGTTATGGCTTTTTCTTTTCTTTCCATATTTGTTCCCTTAGTTTAAAAGATGTTGAAGCTAGGTTTGGAGGATGCAATAGGCTGAGTTTTGACCTTTTTCTGAAGAGAACAATGTTGTTGTCCTTTTTATTACTTTTTTTTTTTTTTTTTTTTTTACCTTTTCATATTTTCAGAAAGTCAGTAGGACAATAAATTAATCAGTAAAGCTCCCTTTGATCTGCTCAGAAGGGATGTCTGCAGATATTCCTTCAAGTCCCCTGTCCACTTCTTATTGACAGATTTGACTGCAGCTAAACCGTAGGAGGCCAGAAATAAACTGTCAAGACCTTTTTTTTTAATTTGTATGTTTCAGTAAACACAGCTCTTTAGGGATAACATCTGCTTCTTGAAGAATACTTCCACTTTAGAAGAAAAGCACAGGCATTTACAGCAAAAATCCCTTTCCTTTCCCTTTCCTTCCTTTGTTCTCTCCTGCCTTGTCTTCCCTTTATGAATTTTTCTGTTGATATCCTGATGAAGTTGATGTTGCCCTTTACTCAAACCTCCATCCTTACCATACAGTTACACGCCAAGCGAAGCAATTCAGAAGAGGGTACAGCTGCAACTGCTCTGACTTTACAGTGGAATAAAAAGCAATGGAAGGATGAAACTGACTGTAATGAATAAATAAGCAATGTTTGGTGTCTATGAGTCTTCCCTTTTTTTAAAAAAAATGTAACATTTTATGCATATTTATCCTGAAGAACATGTTTTTGAGGTGGGTTATTATACCTTGTGTTCATCTGACTAACCATCTGAATCTCAGCTGGTCAGCCTCAGCTCTCTCTGGGTTAGGGGAGACCTAGTCCAAGGAGCCAATGATTTATTTATTCCTAAAGTAGATACTTAAGATGGATGAGAGAATCATGTCTTAGGTGTCTGTTTGTCTCCACTGACTGTGAGGGAATGACTGTCTGAGTGACTAACTCACCTGCAGTCATCTGCTTATCCATATCTGAAGGCTGGTAAAGGCAGACCCTGCCTTCTCTGACTCATTTCTGAGGTCTAATTTCATTCTGTCTGGTTTTATGTCATTTCATTCATTCTTTGTTAGCTAATGAACCTCAATTCTCTCTTCAGATGCTGTGAAATGGGCCTTGGAGGACTGGGTTTACTTATTGCTGAAGCTGCAAATATTTACATTTCTACTAGTGTATACATGCAGATGTGTCTTTTCTTGAGGAAATACATCATTGTGTTTGTGATAAAGACTTCAAAAAATCTGATTAATATCCAAGTGGATTCGTTTATACTAACCATTGAGAAAATAATCTGTTACCAGATAAATATTTTGTATTAATAATAATTATCATATATACATAATTTAAACACAAACTGTATTAGCTCTGCAATTTGTGCACCTGACATGCAGTAATTTGAGAACCACACTGATTGCAGTATTGACAGAAACTGTCCACTTGCAATGTTTCACAGTATCTGGATGGGAAAGTAAAAAATGAAAGATGTGGGATATTTCTTTTGCAGTCTGGGTATTTCCATCAACAGCCAAGTGGAGCTGTTGGCAATAATGAAGAGCTTAAAAAGCTTTATATGGAAATTGGAGGAGGAAGAAGTCCTAATGCACTGCTGAGGTACAAATATACTGAAGGGTTTGACTGAAACTGAGAAAGAGTTGGAAAACTCTCAGTTTGACTCCAGTTTGGAAATGGAATTTGGAAAATAAATACCAAAATCTGTTTGTTTATGATAGTTCAGCTGGAGATGGAGGAAAAGTGAAGTAATAGCTGATTTAGTGTTATAGCATGTTGGAAACTTAGCAGCAGATACAAAAAGGAGGAAAAAGACTTAGGGGTGAGATTCATGTCTCCTAACTTCAAGGATAGGATCCATCTCACTGAAATGTGGGTGTATAGAGAGTGAATCACTGACCAAATGTAGGAGTCTGCTTTACAGTGAGACAAGTTGCTTCCTTAGGCTCTGCCGACCACGTTGACTAGATCCCCAGCGCTGGCAGTGGGAGTGCAGACTTCCAGCTCACACCTAGACTCTTGCATTGCACCATCCTACACTACCTCCTACCCAGGCTGGCTTTAGGGATGGGATTCACTCCGTCTAATTTCAGACATCTCCACAGCACACATCTACACCCAGCTGGTCACCCTGGGCTCCCTGCACAGTCAATGGAGAGACAACACAGATATTTTTAGGGAATGAGTCATGACAATGAGGATCTGTCCCTCCCAACTATTGGGCTGCAAAGCCTAGACCCCTCTTGCTTGATCTCATGATTTCTGCACACTCATCTGAGTTTACAAGATGGAAAGGGAAGGACATTCACTTCAGTCTTGCTGTGACCTGAAGAACACGGAGCTGCAGGCTCCATTTTCTAGAAGGCTTGGAAGCCAGGTCTTCTCCCAGCCCCCTTTCCCCATCTGCAGCTACTCTTCAGCTCAGTCTCTGTGCCTACAGCCAGCTCTGGACATATAGTCCAGAGGGTGACATTGCTGTCACTTTGCTCATGGCCCTCATCCAGGCACCAGCATCTGCATCCCAGTGCAATTCCAGACCTCCTTTCATGGTGCCCCACTCCATCTGTTCAGAGCTTGAAGTACCTTCAGACTATACCTAAGTGATGCTGGAGTCCACATCTGTATTGCAGCTTCCACACCGTGACCAGGGACCCAGAGGTGTGTCACCACGCACATCAGTTGTGAGCGCGAAGGTCCTTTCTGGGACTCTGAGCTCACCTGGGTTCCAGTCTTGCTGCAACTATTACTTCAGCAAGGTATTTGCCAGAGGGAATTGGTTATGGAAAAGTTCATTGTGATTTTGGCTTTATTTTCATATTTATTAATCTGAGGAAGTGCTGCTTTACCTGTTCTCAGCTTCTAAGATCTTGTGCCAACAGTTCTTCCAGTTGCAACATCAATAAAAAAGAAAACAAAACCCATCACCTTCATATTGCTTCTCTCTTTTCTCCAATCATAAGGTCCCAAGGTGCCTTGCAAACTGCATATGCATATGCACAGAGGAGACATTCAGGCAACATTCAAAGGATGGTGACCATCCAGCAGCCAGCTGGACTGTTAAACTGCTGGTTTGGATAGGAAAGGAAGAAAATTGCTAAATGCCAGAGAAAACTGAGGAAGAAATTTAGATAAGTGGGACATAATTACCTGAGCTGGGACTGAGCCAGGACACCAGAGCAAAATATCCTCATTGTTTGAGGTTGCCAGCAACATCAAATCTTCCTGGATCAGGACTTTGGACTTTGACTGTGCATGAAAGGGATCGGTTCTTTCTGAGCAGTGACACTGTTGGTGGGCTATGGTCTGAGCCAACAGCCCTAAAATGTTTCTGTGTCGGACTTTATCCCTGTCACCTCCCCCAGCCTAGATTTTCTTAGCTCTAATAGATGCTTGGAATCACTTTTGAACAAACAACTGTTGATTTAATACCGAGCCACAGTTTTTCCAAGTGCAAAACACAAAACATAACAAGCTACGCATCTGTCTCTGCATGGAGAGATGCAGTTCAAATCTGCTGGAGACAGGAAGAGCTAATTCAGCACTCTTGCTGAGCTCCATTAATCCACATATTTAATACAAACACAACATTAGGACTAATTCTGGCTCTGATGTAGAGAGCAGATGTAAAAGGTGTATGTGTGTCAGAAAATCCAGCTTTTCAGATTACCCATCATTTGTGGTTTGGATGTTAATGTGGTAGTCAAACCTCTTAGGATTATCTACCTGTCAAGAAGAGAAAAGTAGTAGTATTTTCTGTTAGGCAAATGTTAAACCACATAAATGAAGTTAGTCCATTGCCAGCTGCCTTAGAGGATTGTCTAAAGATCCACTGTGATTATCCTGTTTCAGAAGTAAAACTTGTTTATCTAGCTAAGTGAATTTAATTATTTGTTTTATGTATGGAGGGCAAGATCATCAAAGATGACTCCATTTTCTGTGCTTTGGTCTCTGGATGCTCACAGAGGTTACACTGGAGGAGGCCAAAATGTGGGGGCTGTCAGCACACCCAGGAGCTTTACCCCACGGAGTGCTCTACACACTCAAATTCTCCTGCAGATATCTAAAAAGCCTCTTGGGTTCTTGAGCCAAAGACACACAGAAATGTGTAGGGCAGAGAACCAGCAATGTACACCTATAAATTCCTTTCTTGTCCTTCTGGACCTGACCTCTCCAATTCCCTTTGTGTCTCATCTGGCAGGTCCTCACTGCCACAGATTTCACTTTGCCCTTGAAGCAACGTATGTGGGTGTGGGAAGGGATGGAGCTGCATGCTGAGGGCAAAGCTGGAGCCGGCACAAGTGGCAGCTGAGTGGCCATGGGATGAAAAGTACAGCTAGAGTATTCAAAGGTGGCCAGTGCAGAGTTTTCTGAAGTCAATGAAGAAAAGGCTTTCCTTTCCTCTAGCCAAAAATCTATGAGCCCCTCCTCATGCAAAAGCAACCATCACATGCAGACTCACTGGGGCAATAGACTGGTCCCTGTGCTCTGCAACACTCTCCTCTGCTGCTGGGAAAGACAGGGAAAACAAAGAGCAACATTAACATAAGGTAAAAACTCTTCGGTGGGGGAGGGATATTTAGTGCTGGTTCTTGTGATCTTTACCATCTGTAGAACAGATGGAGCTTCATTATGAGGAAGGGAACACCTTGAGAAGCATTATAATCTCACACCAGCCCAGAGAGAAGCAAAACCTGACCGTAGTCAAGATCTGTCTCAGGGAGGATTTCAGCTTGTATTTATGAAGGTTTAGGGAGTGGGGAAAAAGAGGCTAATGAATGATTGATCAAAAAAATACAAAATGCTACCATTAATTTCATTAGCATCTGAGATGAGGAGAGCAGGAGCAGCTTTATTTAGCTCTTTGTCTGAAATGGCAGTGTGTATTTTTTTAATCCTGGGAAGCAAGCCTCATGCTTGCACCTCAGAGCTGAACTTAGCTGGATGGGTGGGTTTTTTTCTTCTCAGGGTTTGGTGCAAATGCTTTTACTTTTGTTTGTTTAACCTTTGTGCCTTCACCCTTTGTCTGCCCTTCGGAGCATCTCTGAATCTGGCATTCTTGCAAATCCCAAACTTTGCAGCAAATCTCAGCTCTGCCTCCTGTGTTTTTCCTGGGTTGACATGCAAATATCAGGAAACCATGAGATTCATCTGGCTCATGAGTGGTGGATGCAGCACGGATCTGCAAGGAGGCTGTGCAGGCATCCCTGCCCGGTGTGGCTGGGGGAGAGCTGGATGCAATGAGCCCTATAACTGGGAAACAAGGCAGAGCCTTAAACCCTTGGCAAGCCTGCACCTGGCTCCTGCACAGCAAACCCATAAATCAGCTGCAGGATGCACCAGTGGCCCTTGGGTTCCACCACCCTCCTGAAAAAATGCAGCTGGTCTTCAAGTGTGAAATAAAATCCAGGTGAGTTGCAGGGCTACAGAAGGAACACCGTGAAGTTCCAAATCCCAGTGGGGGAAGAAAAGCAGCTTTGGGAGAGCAGCCTTTGCTCTTGATGATTTCCTAAAATTCCCCTCTGCTAGTTCCCATGAGCAGATCTCAGAAACTGTAGCTGCTCAGGTAACTTGGCATGTCCTTGTCGTCCTTGCAAGGATTGCTCTGTTTGCCTGCTAAAGGTTTGAGAAGCTTTTTCTATGAAGCCACCAGGTCCACTAGCATGACACTAGCAGGAGAACAGCTGCAGGCTTTTTCCAGCTTCTCCATACAGCTTTTTCCTTATGACTCTTCAGCTGTCTTGTCTCTTCCTCTGTATTTATGCAGCGCCCAGAGCTACCGGGCTGGGGTCTCAGCCCAGCCTCTAGCGAGCAGCATAATACAATCAAGAATACAATCAAGACATGATCCTTTAAAAACTCTACCACCTCCATGAATAACTGCAAGTTTGGTTCTGATCCAAGCAATCTTATCCACAAAGCACAGAAAGAACCTGTCATGGTGTGAAATACTGAACTCTGCCACTATTTGGAGGAAAGCCACAATTTATCAAGCTGAACACCACTAGGAGTGGATCAGTCTGCCTACCTAAATATTCCTTGCTAGCTAATAGCTAGGCAGGGAGGTTTTTCTTATATATATATATATATATATATTTTAGTTTTTAAAACTCAGACCATTTATTCAGACTGTAATGACTGCACTAGCTGGGACTCGTAACAGATTCAAAATTAACATAATGATATTTGATAATAATCATAACATTTCATAATATTGATTGCTGGAGAGAACTGACAGCAAAAGAATGTACCAGCTGTCTGTGCATGTAACATCTCCCAGCTTTTTAACTTTGTGTCTCCTGACGAAAAGTATCAGACACAAGCTCCATTTATTTATGTTGGTGTTTGTTCGTTTGCAGAGAGGGAAAAGAAGGATGACAGAAATGTGAACCTTAAAGTACCTTCCCAGGAAGGTAAAGACCTTAAAACTGTGATCTTGGCCCAGATGTATTTTCTGACCTCAACACCTCTTGCCTGGCTACTCATGAGGTCTCTGAAGAGAAAGCCCTGATTCAGATCCTCTGAATGGAGGGCTCCAGGGAGCTTTGTCAAAGCCCATGGATAGTGACTGTGGCTGAAGATGAGTTCAAGAAAGGACTCAACTGTTCCCTCACCCTGAAGCCAAGAGCAGTGGCATACTTTGTATCCGTATTGCTAAACCCCTCTTTTTCTCTTTTCTCTTTCCAGCCTCACAGAGGCTGGGTCCAAACTGCCTCCTCCCCATCCTACCCATGCTGGGTGGATGAACCCCTGAGTCACACCAGGGGCAGAGTCAAGGAACACAAGCCAAAAACCACCCCTGGGATCATGCAGCACCTGGGTCACTGCTAGTCAGCCCTGTGCATGAAGCCGTGATGGAGCCTGGGTACTTTAAATTTGTCCTAATTTAATGACAAATTTAACCCTTTGCTGGACAGAGCTGCTGTGGTGGTGGTGTGGCTTTTACAGCGGCTAGATGCTTTGTTCTTCATTTTTACCATAGGATATCCTCACAGATGCCAGGCAGAAATTTAACTTTCCAGGTGCTTGGCTGCTTCTGAAAACCTTCATCTGTCAAGAGGAACATTCAAAATCACGAGTCATATCAACTAACATTGTCTGGAAAAACTGAAGTGTTTCCCAAGACTATGCAAGTCTGAAAAAGAGAAATCAGCCTATCTCTCTCCAATCTTATTCCAGCTCTTTAATTATTAAATCTTGCAGTCAGAGAGCTTCCTTGGACCACTCCAAGGAGAATGAATTGCTAAATCTGTAGAGCAGGAAATTTGTATTGTGGTAAATTATTGCCACTCCTACCACAACTTAGAGGTACAAGTGCTTCTCCGTGCAAAGAAACAATTCAGAGGGTCTGTGCATGGGGATGTGTAGGTATCCTGTATGTAAGCTGTCATCTCCCAGCTTTAACTCTTTACCCACATTCTGTGATAAGCTTTATTTCAACCCTGGAAATTTTTGGTGAAGAATTTCTTATGCTGGTGCAATGTAAAGATGTTGTGGCAACACCTGGAGCTGGCATTTTCTGTCATGTGATGGCGTTTAACAGCAATGAGAAATCAGGGCTCACAAGCATTATCTGAGAGAGAAAGAGGGGGAAGGAAGGAAATATTTACCAGTGCTCCCAGTGCAGAGCTGGATCTCTGGCTGATTGGAAGCAAAGCAATACTGAGCACTGTTAAAATAACATAATGCTTAATGCATGATGCAGTTTTTCAGCCAATTGATATTCAGCTATACATGTAATTGGGAAAACTGTTAATCACTAAAATAATTTTCTCCTTGGAGAAAATCAATTTGAGGAAGAAAATACATGTTAGGATTGGGGACATGAGGGATTTTGTCAGGGTAGAAAAAAAAAGTAGCCACTGATGTGAATGGAAAAGGACCTTCTTAGAGAAAAGTTCATCCATCCCTGGCAATGCAGTCACCCTTCATAGCAGCTTCCTATGCAATGGATAGGAGAAGATGGACAGACTCACTCAGCACCTGTTCTCTGCCTGGTCCTCAGTGCTGTTGTCTTCCTCCTTCTCTGAGACCCAGGCAGCAGGCACAGGTGACCAGCTGACATGAAATCCTGCTCTTTTTTTTTTGCAGAGGATACTGGAGAGCTTTGACTGGTTTTCATTGCTGAACTATCCCAACCCATGGAAACAGAGGGTTCATGAAGAGAATGTGCCCCAAGCACTTGGTCTTGTTTTAGGGACGCCTCGTTTAGGAGGTGGAGCAGTGCCCAGGCTCTGGCCCGCAAGCTGACAGCTGTGCATCATGCAGGAGATGTCACATGTCTGCAGATCTCCTGTCTAGTAATCAGGAAAGCAAAGGGAATTAATAAAAGACACATTCTGAATTTCAGAATTGCTAAGATCCTTCAGTCTAATGACTTCAGCTGGATTAGCACCTCTACAGAATCAAGCTTTCCTTCTTGGGAGGATGGATGTAAAACCAGGAGAACTGGTGGCAGCTGAAAGGAGAATGAGGCTCAAAAGAAAAAAGCCTAAAATGGTGAGAAAGTAGCAGCAGAGAGATTGGAGAGTAATATATTCAATTCTATGTGTGTATAGCTCCTCTGCATCTCTTGTGTAAATTCTCAGCATTCCTGGAAAAGAAGAATATCCACCAAAAGTAGCATTTTTCAGGAATGTCTTTGAAAATAATCATCCTCATATTCAATCATCAGAGACCACCAATATGCTTGTGTGTGAGACTATAAAGCATTTTGAAAGAGCAATTGAGCTAAAGTTTGCAGTTGTTTGTAAGACAGAGAATCTTCCCAAATACCTTGTGCTATAATCCCCTCCTCCCTTTTTCCTGTTAATCCCAAAGTTGGTAGTTTTAAGTAATTCCTAAAAATACTGATTTTAAGTAATTAATCTGTGCAACACAAGCAACTAGAGTTGAACAGATTCTTAAACATTACAAATAGAAAATACTGGAGCAGAAGTGCAGAAGTTTAAGGCAGGGTTCATTTCAGGTGCTGAAAAGTGAATATTAGTGTATTAAATATTTCCTATGGTTATTTCTCTGTGGATCCAATAACCAGTAATTGGCTTGGTGATGGTAGAAGATGAAAGTGAAAGGTTTGTGAATGAGAATGAGGAGCAAGTGGTCTGTTCTGCAAGAAAGTGCTCCATGCTTAAGTTTCTATAGCAGGTCATCAAGTTATGGTTCCTGCTAATGAGCTACAGCCTAATGGTTTTCATACAGTGTGCTTTTAATTCCCATGTACTTCATTTCTCTGGAGGAACTATGGAAAAGCCAGGTGGGAAGATCTGCTACTATTCAACCTTGTGCAGCTTCAGTCTTCAGTCTGAATCAGCCCATCCATGAGACACTGATTTATTGAAGAGGTTTGATATTGAAGATATTAAAACACTGAGACAAACTTCAGAGTCAAGCAGATTCCAAATGGAACTCAAAACTGATCTTTGTTCATAAACTATTGGGAGAAAGGCAGGAGAAAAAGATTATTTTTTATCTTGCCAAGCATGTAGACTCGATGGTAGGATGGCCAACGTGCCTTAGATGCTCTTCATAGATTTCAGAGAGAAAAATGTACCTGCTGGGGAAAAAAATGGTGTATGTGGGATCTGAATGCCTCGCTGGGGAGTCCTGTCTCTCTCAGTTACAGAAGTAGCCTGAGGTGGTTAAGTTTCTGACTTAGATGCCCTAATGAGATGCCCAGTGAGTACTCCTGAAATTGTCATATCCAGAGCTTGTTCCTGTGGATGGTGAATTTAGATAATTGTTTTTTCCATGCAGCCAAGGATGGCTCCCCAGGAGAGGGCTGAGGAAAGCTAAAGTGATCCAAAGGAAAGGGAGGCTTAGAGAGCTGCTGAATTCACCCTGGTCTCTGCTTCCCATGCTAAGAAGCAATTGAAATATTAAAGGTAATAAAACATGATTTAGTTCATGCTGTGAACTTCAGTTATTTACATCAGTTCACGCTTTGCATTTTATCTGCTGGGCCTCAGACTGTCTATGTTGATAAATCACCATGTTCCAAGTATAGAAGGGGGAAAGAACATGTTATTTCATAACTATTCAATTATGAAAGCAGGGGAGGAGGGAAAGATACACGAATCAATATCACTTTTTCCAGAGTTATCAATATCTCCAGTGTCATCCTTATTTCACCCTTTCTCAGACAGGGATCCTCACTCCCATTTTAAGGACAGGAATAGAGACTTATACAAGAAGCCAGAAATAAAACTGAGGTTTCCAAATAAGGTTAATTTTTTTTTAACTCTTCAAAATTGCAGAATAACTCTGTGCTACAATTAAAAAATATCCCCTCCAACCGAGGGAACCTCTGGACCCAAATCCTCCCTGCTGCAAACCCCAGGCTGCACTCACAACTTGAAGCTTGAGGAGGTTGTCAACAGCAACACAGTGATGCTCAGAGAGGAACTGCTGTTGCAGCTTTAGGGGCCTACCCTTAGAATGATGAATTGTGACACTAATTGACAGAGTCCCTGATAATTAAATGGAAGGTTGAAAGTTATTTCCTTTTTTTCTTGCATTTCCCTCTTTTTGCTACCCCCAACAAAGGACAAAACGTCAGTCATCACTTTGACTTGGCAGAGCTTTGTCACTTTATCTCCATTTTAAATGTTATTTGAATGTTAGCCCTTTACATTTGCTTTTCTTTATTTAATAAAAAAGGTAAACCAATCTTAATAGGCATGAAACCATCATGAGAAGGTCATAAAATGCATATTGCTTACTGAAATGGAGGGATCATCTCCCATCCTATCTGGTAAACAAATATTGAAGGAAGTCTCTCTTTCTTGCTTGTGTTTATACATTTTGAAGTGTACTCCAAACTGGTATAAAGTGCCAGATTGACAACTGTTGGTTGCCAGAATAGTGACAGCATAGACTGCAATCAGGGTGAGACACTGTCGTGCTAATATGTTTCAAGCCTGTTTTGGACCAGACTGGGATGAAAGAAAATATATGGAGTGTAAGAGCCAGTGTGTGGCCCATGTAATCTTTTGTCTCTATAGTCTAACATAGATGGTGGTTGTAAGTGCCACATTACAGAAAAAGAAAAAGAAAAAAAAAAAAAGGAGGGAAAAAAAAAAAAGACTACATTCAAATTATTACTAAGCAAAGACTTGGCCAGCATTTACAAACACCATGATTTCAGTGTGGTTGGATGCCATGATTTCTGGGTGTGCAAATTAAAACACCTTAGAGAGTTGATTTTCAGAAAGTGTGGAGCACTCCTCTATGAAAACTGTGCTCCTTAAACAGCATGACTCTCCCTCTAAACCAAAATAATTCTTCTGAATATCCAACGTACACACAAACAGGACATGAAAATGCCAATAGCTTGTGGCAAGTAGGAAGCTTCTCTCTGTAAATTGCCTTTGGATTCTACCCAACCAAACACTCATTAAAAAGGAAATAAATCCCTAGACCCACAGGTTGTTAGGAAGTCCTTTCAACACCTGAACAGTTACTTGGGATCTGATAATATTCCCAGTTCACGAGTCAAATAGGTAGCTTAGATGCTTTTCCTGATGCTCCTGGCTTTGTCAAGGTGGTGGGAATTTAAAATTGTTCAGAGTCTCATCAGTTCCCACTGATTCAACATCTAACACTGACCCAAAAATCAGGTCAAGTCCATTCTGTTGCTTCTGAAATTTGCACAGTGAAGTGTGTGTGTGCATTTATCATACATACATATATATGTGTGCATCTATACTTTGGAGCTACCTGTGGGAACAGTTGAAAGAGAAAATTCCCTTCACCTCTACAATCAAATTGGGAAGAAGAAGGATGAAAAGTCCTTTTTTTAAATAGAAAGGGTATATGACTTACTGGAAAATTGTTATTTAGAGGTCTGATTGGATTTTTAAATAAAAGGTGTTGTAAGCTAAGCCAATGCTTCCACTTTTTAAATCTGCAGGTGGCACATCTGGTAGACAAAGTGGTAACATAGGTGGTTTTCACTTTCCTTAGGCAGCAGTTCATGGGTCAGGACATGTCAGGGCAGCTTTTGGCAGCCCAGTTTCACAACACACTACAATTTGTGGCTGGAAAAACTGTAAGGCCTCCATTTATCACCTCCACCAGAGTTGCTGTCAGGGCAGAAAGGTCTCAGCAGAGGTGGGTGTATGCACAGTGGCTGGTCCTTTCGTGTTCCTGCCAGGTCTGTACCCATCAACGCAGCTGTGGGAAGGGAAACCCAACTGTGTTGCTTCATCAGCTCTTGCAATTACTTGCATCTAATCACAGGACCAAATAATAGCAATTGATGAATTAATGACTTGGCAAGAGATGATCAGGAGAACACAATGTGGCTTTCAGAGCATTGTGCCTGATGTTGCCATGTGAAAGAGAAGGAAAGAAAAGAGGGAAAGAACAAATGTTCCCATCCAGCCATCTTACCTTCCTGTCCTCAGGAACTGGAAACATCAGCAGGCAGAGAGAAGAGCTCCTACAAGAGTTAAGTCACACCTTAGGAAACAAACCTTGCACTGGAGAACCTGCAAAAGATGAAGGAGCAGAGATGGGTGGGATGGGAGAAGCACAGTACAGTTTTCCCTGAAGTCCCACCTTAATGCAAAAATTTACACTTCTTTGTGCAGGAGGTGCATGGCAGAGCCTTGAACTGAACCCACAGCTCCACATTTCTGGTATCTTGGAGTAAAGTCACACGTGCTGAAGTTCCCTTCAAACGTTTAAGAACTATTTTAGGAACTCAGAAACAGCAAATGGAGTTTCCTGCTATTTTAAGTGACCACATCTCTTTCAGAAACTGGTTTCCAGCCATCTCTGACCCACTGGATATTTTGTTTAATTCCATTCTTGGCCACCACTAACTAGTTGGTTTTATATCAGGAATGCTCTCCAGTTTAGTCTGGACAAAAATACTGCCCTGAGCTGAGACCATGTAATCTTTATCATAAAATCCTCTCTGCGGTTCATTTTTGTCCTTTTCTTTTACATATTATTCGTATTTCCAGTTATTGCTAAGCTTAAAATGCTGGGGAGCACTGAGGGCTGGGACAACAAGCACATCCTTTGGGGTGGAAGGATTGAGGGTAACTTGTGTCTATGAGTGAGCCTGAAATGAAAAGCTATTCCTTGTCACTTCAGTTTGAAAGAGGAGCTGTAGACAAAATGTAACCCTTCAAAAAGCTGTGAGCTTTAAAGGCCCCACAAGGCTTCCTATCTTATAAACTCTGTGCTCTTTGGGGAGGACCAAGTTTTGGTGCCTTTCCTGGCATGTATCTGGGCAATTCCAGTTCAGATGTTGCTTTCATACCCACTTGACACTTAGCCAGGCTCCAGCCAGCCTAGGAAGCACTTGGCTTAGCAAAATAGTTATTTGGGGCTTGAGTCATGGCAGAAATGAACTTCCCTGTACCTCAAGGCCCCTGCCAGGGTTGTGAAATCACTACGAGTCTGGAGATCTCTCCTCTTCTGTGAAAAATAGCTTTGCTCACTTGACTTTTGAATCCATCTTTTTTTGTCCTAATAATTCTACAACATCTTAGGGGAATTTGTTTTAATCCACAACATGCTCAAGTTTCTGTTTGTCATAATCTAAATTTAGGCAAAGAGAAAACTGCAGTCCACTTATTCTGCCTACTGAAAGGGAGGCTAAGAGGGAGCTTTTACTATTTGCACAAGCTAATGGAGATACATCTCCTAATTCCCTCTTTGCCTCTCAGACTTGAAGCTGCTTCTTGCTTGCTGATAAAGCTGGTAACTGATAATAAAGGTAGCAATATATTTTTACATTGCAAGATGCCCAGTAGAGAGGCTAGGCAGGAGGCTCATTACTAAACAGTATTCAATATTTATTCATGTATGTAAATTCCACTGGTCGAAATCTTGACACATTCACAGCATCACATATTTCATTCAGTTTATCCTCTGTAATTGTTCCCAACTGCTTAACAGCTTTGAACGATGAGTCCCATTGAGAGCAGGAGGTACAATGAGTGTAGTGGCTGCTGCTTCATAAATAATCTCAGAAGCTTGAGGAGTGCAAATGACCTTGCTGCATTCAAGTTTGGAGCATGGAGAGTACTGTTGAAAAGCTGTTTGGTGGTCTTGACTTTTATACCCTGTGTTTACATAGGTGCTTCATTACTCTGTCTTCTTGAGGTGAAGATGGATGGCACAAAGGGAGAGAGAGAACCTGAGGTGCAAGAGGTGTGTGAGAGCCATCACTGTAAATAATACATTTGATATTTTGACTCTGGCTTGGGTTTTTTTCTGAGTATTTACAAGGCAGAATCACATTGTGCAGTTGGTAGGAACTGGTCTAGTAGATTACACCCATAACATGTATTTTAGGAACAAAAATTTTAAAGAGGGTACACACAAGAAGGAGTGGAGATTGAAGGTTAATATGTATTATGGATGATACTTCATCTCTGTCTTGGAAGCCATTTTGGCATGACTCTGACTACATTCAGAAGGACTAGTTCAGTGCAGCTTCAAGACCTTTCTAGTTCAGAGGCTGAAATGATGGGCAGACCAGCTCCCAGGTTTTTCCTGAAATCTGTGGTCACAGGGATGGCATCATTAGGTGCTTGGTAACTATTCCTGAACTGCCTGGCACTTGTGCTGCAGAGTAAGTAGTGTTTTGCAGTGGTGCAGTCAAAGATAAACCCAAGAAAAAGGAGTTCTCACACATTCTTTGGGCAACATGTTGTTTACTTACTTCTTAGACACATGGATGCTGAAATTTCACTCTGTCCTTACTGCTATGCCCCAGGGTGCTGCCTGCTTCTTAAATTATCAGCTAGTTCAGGCAACGGAGAGGGACCCCTCTGAGAGATCTGAACATTAAAAAGACACAGATTATGCCTTCTACCTTCACACAGGGCAATTTGGAAGACACTACTAAACATGTTGAAAGACAAAATCAAGAGACTAATATTTTCACAAGGCAAATCAACATCAGCACAAGGAAAGGAAGAGAACAAAACACCCAAGGTTTTTTTAACATATCTGCAACTTGTTTATTGCTTTAAGCAAGACTTGAGCATTGAAATGAAGCCCAGAGAGGAGGTGGAAGAACACAAACATTATTATTACTATGTGTAAATGTGGATGTTTTTGAAGGGAGACTTGCCACGAGTAATCACAGACTAGAAATTTGCACTGGGGAACCAAAATGTTAATGGCTGGAGTCCCAAGCCCAGACAAGTGAAAAGCAACCAGCAGGCTCAATCTCGCAGAAGGAAAATAGCGAGGAAACTTGCACTCCCATTTTAAAACAAACAAAGCTGATCCTTGCCATATTATTACTGCCCTAAGTATAAGAGCTGCACGGTAATGATTATTATTTCATCATGGAAGGGGAGAGAGACTGCTCCAGGCTCTGGCTGAAATTATAGCATCTTGTCTTCCATGGCCCACTCTCTGCATCCATGTCCCACTCTCTGTGTCTCCAGGATTGCTGCTTCTGTGGCAAGAGGCTGTCACTGAAACCTTGGCACAGCCACTGCCTGCTACAGACAAGACACACTTGCTGAGCTGATGTTCATGGTCCTTTGACATTTGTTCTCTTTTTATTGTTTTCTTTGAACTAGGTGATGTTAGAGTGAAAGCATATGTTGGCTGTTTGTAAAAAGAAAATCATGACCAACCAACGCATATAAATTACAGCTGGTCTTGTTGCTTCTTATTACCAAGAACAAATTTGAGAGGATGTGGTTTGCGCTCACCCTGACAAGGTTCTTACATCGTGTCTGCCTCCAGAGCAGGCTTTAGACCTGAAGAGTTTTGTATTTCTGCTCTTCCCTGATGTAATCTGGCCCATCTGCTGAGTTCAGGCTGTGCCACAAGCTTAGCAGGAATTACTGTGAAGAGAAGAGAGTATGAATGATTAAAAGGAGCCTTGACCAGCTAAGCTGAGAAGGCATTTGACTAAAAGTCTGTGTCGCTGTCACAGTAATTAATGCTGAAGAGCATTTTGGTGCCATGAATATTGTGCTTAAGGAATTATATCAGGCTGTTAAAAATGCATCATGAGAGGGCACATTTCATTTGACTTAGTTTCAAAAAGGAACAACTAATAATACAAAGACATAAAACCATGCCAGCAGGGAAAAATCATCCTTTCTTCTCTTAGGTTGCTGTAATGTGACTCTCTCAAATACAGAGAGCCCAGGAATGTGACCAGCTGTTAAATTTAAGCTTATCAAGATTCCAGCAATACTGTCAGTGTTGCCAACAATTTACCAGGTGTCTCAAGCAGGCGTACATGAGAGAAAAACGAAAGTTCTTCAAAAATTGCACATTGAAGCAAAGTTGTTTGACCGTATCTTTCATGCAGGGTGCAGCTCTGTTCCTTTTACCCCTCCATCTCAAGAAGAGATCATTAGAACTATAAATGGATGGTACTAAAAAGGTGAGAAGGTTGCTTAAAGACATAAAAAGGCAGTATTACAAGGAGGCTACATCTGTGCTAGTAAATTAAATGGTCTGGGGCCCTGAGGACAGGTAGTCCAATACAGCTTTCAGGTGCATAGCTAAACTCTTCTGCAACAAAACAGGCTGATCTGCTCCTTGCTGCCTCTTGACAATCTTCACCAGTCTGGGGGAAGGTGTAGCATCTACATGATTGGAGTTTGGAGAACAGGTTAAAAAAAAGTCAGGAATAGTTAAGCTCTACCTGAGCCTGCCTTGGGACTGGGACTCAATATCTTCCTTCCAGCCCCAGTTTTTTCAGCTCTGCTATTTTTATCAATATATCACTTCTTGCCCTAAGATGTAATACAATTTTTCTAGGCATTTTTCAAGTCTTACCTTTACCTCACTTCTGAAGTGGCTGCAGGAGGTGGTGAAGTAATACTTGTTCATAACAATCTTTGTATTGTATGTCTGCACACAATGTCCCTTGGGATCCAGCCCCAGTACTGGATATGTACTCAACATGACTATTTTAGCCATCACTTTTCTATTCAAGTAGGATGCTGCTCTGCTCTGCCTTTCATTTGATAGCCTCATCTGTCCTATTCTTCTTCCAGCTTTTTTTTTGTTTTGTGTTTGAGGAATGTCCCTTGATTCTGAACTGAATAGAGAGGTCACTAATGGAAACCCTGCATCCAAAACTCCGGGAAGTGAGAGAAAAACTCTGCCCAGCTTTGAGGAACAACTTCTGCTTGTTAGGATATGTTGTGAAACTGGCCTTCATTTTTGTGCCTGTGGCAAAGGAAACCACCTTGGAAAGCACAGGGGCAGAGAGCCACTTATTCTGTGCACATCAGCTTAATTTCCTGATGACCTGGATCTTGAGCAGTTCCTTGCACCAGGGTGTACCAGCACTTTACATCCACTCCCTGTGGCTATTGATCTTCACAGAGCAAAGCGCAGCAGCCAGAGATGGCTGGAGGGGGTAAGTAACACCAGGGGACAAAGCTGCCATCTGAGGACTGAGGTTCTGAGGGAATAAATGTTCTTCCCCATTAAGTATTAGATTTTAAGTCTGATTAATACAGCCTCCTCTTGCTTTGTCATCAAAACCATCGGCGTTGACTGAACTCATGAAAAATATGTTTCTTTTACCAACAAATTGATTTGATTTTCTTTGATAATTTATGGGTTATCCTAAAAGAAGAAGCACTTAGTGTGCCTGGAGAAAACTTCCTTTGAGGCAGAGCATATTAATCTACACACCCCATTTCCTTTGAAGTCAGAACAAAATCCTGAATCACGATTTGTGTGCAAGAAAGAGATAGACAGCAAGCTCAGTTCTCCTCTGCCACAGCCATGTCAATCCGGATCAATGCCAAGGCTGCAGCAGAGATAAGGATTGGACCCAATATGTTATTCCCGTACATGTCTTGTGCTTGGTAGGAAGGGAGAGACAGGAAAGAAAGAAGTGAAACTTTCCCATTTTAGTTGCATGTCACTTCCCTGGTGAAAGATGCTGTGACCGGAGGATGATCTTGCACATTAAAGGTAATATTGTGTATCTGTATAAAACACCTTAAAGTGAGCTAGAAATAAAAAAAAAAAGTCAAAGGAAGCAGTTAGGGTGTTAAACATCAGTGTGACACAGACAAAATAACTCAAAATGCTTTTTACTGATACATTGTCAGCAAGATGTAGAGCCAGTTTCTCTGCTCGTACCAGTTTTACAGCCACATACCTCACTGGATGGCAACAGAATAATCCTTGATTTGTGCTGGTTCAACAGGGTCAAGCAATAACCTGAATTTCTTAGTCCATCCCTCTCATTTCTTTTTGCCATAATCTAAGCTCTTCCTTCCCAAAGCTGCTGTAGCTGAAACCTGTGAGCCTCCTGCTCTGACAGCTCTGGTGCTGCTGGGCTGGCTGCCTGAGGGAAGGTCCTGTCCTCTTGCACTACAGTAGCAGCCCTGAGTGTGGTTGTCAGCAACCCATCTGCAAAAAATCTTGTTGAAAAGCAATATGTATAATGTTAGATACAATGTTGTGATCCTTAGGGATCTAAGTGAAGGAAATGATACAGTGGAATGGAGATGTCTTACCTGTTCACCATACAACTATTCAGCACTTTTTTTGCTCTGATTTCCTCTCACTCTTGTTCTTTAGTGAAAGCATGGACCCTAAAAATCACCCTTGAATTTGGGTATATTATAATCTGGTTTATAATTTTTACTTCCCATGCATCTCTGAGGATATTTTGGTAAAGGAAAGCTGCTGGGTGGGAAGAGGTTAATACAGAGAGGATAATGCAGCAGGAAAAGCAACCACAGGCATCTGTGCTTGGATAACATGGGAAAACCACAGAGTAAAATAAAGAGGTGGTGAAATCATTGGAAAGGACTGGTTTTATTATCATCATTGTTGGAGTCTGTACCACAGCCTGTAACGCCCAAAACCACAGAAGCAGCTGGTCCACTTCTAGTGGAGAGAGCTCCCTGCATCCAGGGTAGTGGAGCTCTGTTCTGTGGTGGATGGAGACATTGTACCCCCACCAGCACAGAGCCACTGAGACACTGAAGCTGGAAAATGCCTCTGGAGACCACCTAGCCCAATCCTCCTGCTCAGTGCAGGATTAGCTAGAGCAGGTTGCCCAGGACCTATTCTAGCTGGATTTTTTAATAATTCCAAAGGAGATACCACAGACTTTCTGGGCAACCTGTTTCAGTGTTTGACCACCTGTACTGTAAAACAGATTTTTTTTCAGTTTAAGATGGAATTATCTCTGTTTCAATTTATGCCCATTGCCTCTTGTCCTCTTACTGGATAGCTCTGAGAAGAATATGGCTCCCTCTTTTTTTACACCTCCCCATCAGCTGTTTCTGCCCATTGATAAGATCTCTCTGAGTGTTCTCTTCTGTGTGAACAGTCCAAGCTGCCACAGCCTTTCCTCTCATGTCATATGCTCTGAGCCCTTAATTATCTTCGTGCCCCTTCAGTGGGTTCATTCTAGTATGTCCATGTCCTTTTACACTGGGGAGCCCAGTGGTCTCAGTGGTGCTAAGTGGAGTGGAAGGATTCTCCTAACGCAGGTCAAGAGGCTCTTGGCTGTTGTTGCTGTAATGACACATCATGGGCTCATGTTCCACCTTGGACACTCAGGCCTTTTCTGCAAAGATGCTTTCCAGAGAGTGTGCCCCCCCATGTGTATTGGTACATGGGGTTGTCCCTCCCTAGGCACAGGAGTTGGCATTTTTCCCTATTGAACTTGATGAGATTCCTGTTGGGCTACTTCTTCAGCCTGTTGAGGCCCCTCTGAATGGCAGCACAACTCTCAGCTACTCCTCCCAGTTTTCAATCATCTGCAAACTTGCTGAGATTGTCACTCTGTCTAGGCAATTAATATAGATGTTGAAGACCATCAACCCCAGAATTGACCCCTGAGGCACCCCACTAGTAAATCCAGCTGCACTTTGTGCTGCTGCTCACCCTTTGAGTTGTGCAGCTCAGCCAGTTTTCAGTCCACCTCACTGTCCACTTATGTAGCCTGTACTTCATCACTTTGTCAGTGAGGGTGTTATGAGAGACACTGTCACAGGGCTTGTTTAAATTAAGATAAACAACATCCTCTGCTTTCCCTTCACCCACAGAAGCAGTCACCTCATCATAAAAGGCTATCAGGTTTTTCAGGCATAATTTCTCCTTCAGATTCCATGCTATTTTAAATCATCTTCTTATTCTGCACGATTTTGGAAAAGGTTTCCAGAAGGATTTACTCCATCATCATCCCAAAGGTCAAGGTAAGGCTGACTGACCTGTGGTTCCCCCAACCCTCCTTGCCCTTCCTGATGACCACAGTGACTTCTGCCTTCTTCCAGTTTTCAGGAACCACTCCTAGCTGTGATGACTTTTCAAAAATCATTGCGAATGGCTTCTCAGTGCTATTGGCTACATCCTTCAGCACTCATGGCTGCATCCCATAAGGTCCCATAGATTTCTATGTGTTCAACTTTTCAGAAGTGTTCCCTAACCTGATCCTATTGTACCAAGGGCAAGTCTACTTGTATCACACCTTGATACAGGTGTCAAGGTCCTAAAATTCCTGAAGGCAAGATTTATCAGTAGAGATAAGTAAAAATCCAGCAACAAATAACAAGGTAGCCTCCCATCTTTTTGTACTTTTCAACAATTACATAAACTGAAATGAGACTTGGTAGCATGTAGAGGCCAATCTGAAAAATATATTAATGCAGCTCATTCTTTCCTAGTGTTCATGTGGTTGTCAAATAAATGCTTTTTTACTAGACTAGTAGCCTCTTTGACCTATCAAGAATGTTACCACCACTAAAGCCAGAGTTTAGACTTGTGTATTTTCCTCACAAGGAAATGCTGTATAGATTCTGGAGAGTCTTGCTTATAAATACTGTAGCATCTTACAGAGAAGGCAATTGGGATCTTCAAATGGCTTCCCTTTAAATATACCCCACTGCAGTATTTGGGGTTCTCCTCAGGGTGTGATAGTAAGTGAAACAACCAGAAAGGAAAAGGTGCAATCTGGGTGGCGTTGGATGCATTTCAACAATTTTGGGGAGTGTGTGTGTTATATGTAAGAGATCATTTACATCAGCTCCATCTTGGGTTTTTCTTTTTTTTAAAAGTTTTTTTTTCTTTTTTTTTTTTTCTTGATTTTTGTGGAGAGAGGGTGAGACAGGAAAGAATTCTTTCTGAATCTTATCAAGAAATAAAATAACACAAAGTACATCTCCTGAAAGAAGAGGCATACTGTGCCTTTTTTTTTTTTTTCCACTGGCCTACTGCCTAAGGGAAACATTCACTGGCAAATCTAAAACTTGTTCAAAACCCTTTGGAGCAGCAGACTATTATTAAATTATTTATTTTATCTTTGAAGTGTTTCCATTTTTATACTGTTAAGGATTTCTCTGTAAAAGCCAGGGTGCCTGAGAATATTTGGCCTGTAGTGATCTTTGAAACATAAGCTTCTTTTTTTTTTTTTCTTCTTCTTCTCTCTGTCTTTTCTTCTCCCCTACTCTCTTCCACCCAGTTTCTTCCCAAAATGAATGAGGATCTGTCTGAAGCAGAGAAGCTGTAGTCATTGGGGATATTTAAGGAGATCTTTAGTAGTTGGAAACAACTAGAGCCTGATTTGTGCTGTGTTTGCTTAATTATTTTAATTTTTATTTTTTTTAAGAGTAACAAACCTGGCAGAATCAGAAAGGGTGGGAGACATATTTAAATGCTCTCGAGCTCTTATTAAAATGTTATGTAATTAAATGTTAAGATCATGCCTGTAGCAGTGCCTTTTGAAATAACTGTACTAGCTGTGCCTACTGAAACCAGCACAGGAAAGCAATTCATTTGCAAGGTTATCGGCCACTGAGGCATATGCCTTGGGGACCTAATTTCATGGGAGAATTCCCATTGACTTGCGTGGGCTCGAACAGGGCCTGAGGAAAACCCTGCTGTTGTTTCTCAATATGGTCCTTGGAGACTTGGGGCATAAAAAAAAGAAAATAGAATTGCATAGCTCTATGATGAGCTCAGTGCTTTGTGTTGGGGTGAGTTGTTGGTGTGATCCTGAGGGGGGGGTAGCAGCAGGGCTCAGGAAGGATGCTCTGCTGGATGCTGGATGAGGTACTGCTGCCAGCAGGAGCTGCACTGCTTGAAGACACAGGGACCATCACTGTCTCTGCAGGATTTCCTACTGGATAACAGAAAAAGGGGACAAAGGATATGGCTGATGTGTGAGTCTGGTTGAAATGTGCCTTTTAAAACAGCCCTTTCCAGTGGTGGCTTCCCAGTTGCCGTGAGGAGAGTAGCTCTATTAATGCTGCTTCAGGCTCAGGGAGCAGAAAGGGGCTGACTGTTGGGTGAAATGGGTGTCAAGGTGCAGCCTGAAAGCTGCAAGCACCCATGTGTCAGCAGATTCACCCTTCAGTGTGGGAGGTGTCATGCTTAGAGAGTGAGTTGTGTGAAGTTGCATGTGTGGAGGACTTAGACAGCAAAAAGGTTTGGGTTGTCCCATTGGTGGGGGAAGAGCTATGTGTGAAAGGGAGTGTTTTTGTGCTGCTGGGCTAGGGATGAGCTCAGCAGGGAGGAGGGAGCACAGTGCTAGCAGGGCAGGTCCCAGTGCAAAGGGACTGTTGGTGCTGCTTCCTGCAGTGGCTAACGTGCCAGCTAGTTCTAACCCATAATGCTCGATGACCACCATTGGGAATTCCTAGCTCCCAAGATTACTGGTAGTGAGATGTTTTCCCTTTTAGCAGCTCTCTGATTGAAGGGGATAAAATGCACTGAAAGCCTGTACCCAATGCTCCATTTATATTGCTGAACTTTATTCCACAAGGGAGGGTTTCTGTGTGGATCTGCTTGGTCTTGTGCAACCTCCTTCTTGCTGTCTTAACTGCATCTGATAACTAAGTAAGTGAGTCTGTTCTTTCCAGTAAGTAATGGGGATCTTCACTCTTTTAGAGCAGTCTGGGCTACAGTGGATCATCTCACACTTTTTCACTCAGCATATTGCCTGTCATTAGAAATCTGCTCAGCTTTCCTTTATTTCATGGGCCAGTAAAGTGCACAGGGCTGCAAATGCCTTCAGGTGCTGCTTCTGCTCCCACACCTCTCCTTTTACAAAATATTTCAAATTTAACATGCTGAAAGTGCACCTTGTGAAGGGGGACTCTGCTGCTGCAAGTTTAAAGCCACACTCCTATAATGGCTAGAGTCAGATCTCAGCAATGCCAGATCAGCCACCCTTACAGACCTGGGGCTGAGCAGCCACTTTCATGAACTGGCAGGAATGGGACATGGTATAAATTACACTCCCATTGTCTTGAGGAAAGACTGAACACTTGATCTGGCCATAGAATTCCTGATATGGAATCTGTGAATAGTTTTGAACAACTAATAGAATCCCTAACAGACCAGTGCTGTGTGCCACAGGAGACTTTTGATCCAGCAATTTGGCCCCCAGGCCAGAAGGGATGTGTCATCAAACCGTGGCTTAACCTTGCTGCAGGATCCATGTTATGATAAGGAAGTATAAGCCTGTAATTCCAGGCCTATATCAACTTTATATTTGTTGAGAAGTAACTCAAGTGAGTGCAAATAATGATTGTGGGACACAAAAACAGTGTCACAGTGTTAATAATTGAGAGGTTTCTGTTATCCTGGGTAGCCAGGACAATAGGCTGGCTTGTGGTTCCAGGGAAATCAAGGGAAGCCAGTGAAGCCACATTTCAGCCCTCAAAAAGACCGAGTTTGGAAGGGCCCCACTAAAATCAAAGGAATTGCATGTGCCTGGAAGTGTCCCTGAGGCCACTGCTTCTGCTGGACTGAAGGATTTGCAGCACAGGGTACAAGGAGAGAAGGAAAGCCATTTTCCTTGTATACAACCTAAGAATCAGATTCAATAAACAACACTATTTTTGGGTCCCCTGAACAACATTGGGTTGTGGGTTTTTTTAAGCTTTTAACATTTTCGTCTACTACTTGCAAAGCCCTCCAACTTTAGCTCCCTCTTAGCAGATGGAAATTGGAGAAGAGGAAGAAAAAAAAAAAAAAGGAAAAGACTGTATGTGCTGGCATATCCATATGGCATTGAAGTGAGAAATCACTTGGAACATGGGGCCTCCTGTGGGGTCACAGCCTCCATACGTTCTTTGATGGGTGCAAAGGGTCCTGAAACTTGTTGCTGCTGTAACAGCAGGGGAATTAGGTTGGTATAGCACAGGCTGAAAATCCCTGACAGAGAAGGAGGGGAAGACAGGAGATATGAACAGCCCCCAAGGTGTTTAGTTACCTATCTGCCCCTGAAATCTCAGGCGCTGTTGAGAAGCCAAGCCTGAGTGCTTCTCAATGATTTGCAGCCTCTTGCTGTAAAATGATAATTACATCAGAGCAAATATATGCCAGCTTTATCATGCATAATAAACTCCATCTGAGTGAATGCCTCTCCAGCATGGAGGATCTGCAGAGGATCCTGAGCTCTGTGTGAGGAAGGTTTAAGTGATGCAGGAGCCTGCTGGGTTCTTTCTACCTTACTAGAAGGACATGTGAGGCCTGCACATGTTACAGCAGGAGCACGAGCAGATAAAAGAGACATTTGTGCATTGTTCTGAGCAGCTCACTAGTCTGCTCAAGTTGTTTGAGTGATTGCTTGAATGCCAAAAACAGACTTTGAGCAAGGTCTTTTATCCCTTTGTGTTATCCAAACCTGTTCTGGAGTCATCCAATACATCCATCTTTGGCTTTTCATTGACTTCAGCAGGTTTGGTATCAGCACTGTGTATGCATGTTTGTCTCTATAAATCTCCTAACTGCATATCTGTCTCGTATATTGGTCTTGGTATGTCTTATGTATTGTCTTGGTAACAGTTTCAAACTGAGAGAGGTGAGATTTAGGCTAGATATTAGGAAGAAATTCTTCACTATAAGGGTGGTGAGGAACTGGAATGGGTTGCCCAGGGAGGTTGTTGATGCCCCATCCCTGGAGGTTTTTAAGGCCAAGTTACATGAGGTTTTGTGCAACCTGATCTAGTGGTTCCCTGCTCATGGCAGGGGGGTTGGAACTTGATGATCTTTAAGGTCCCTTCCAACCTTAATGATTCTATGATTCTGTGATTCTATTTATTTTCCCTAGTACCCACCTCTGGAATAAATAAAGCAGGAATCATCCTCCACAATGCCAATTTCTTTTGGCTTCTTTCCTGTGTATGTTTGGCTTTGCATTTTTCCTCTAAAGTTAGGGCTGCGTTTCTCAGCTATTCTGCAATGTTGCTCTAACTCTGCTCAGATGAAGGGTCTGCCACCAGCTTTAACAGGAGTAGACTTAAAGCACAGCTGAGTTTTTCTGGGTATCTTACCCTACGTGTACAACAGAAATAGCCTGGAGTTGCAGTTTATCCTCTGACAAACAAAAGGCAGGGAGGGGACCATGATTTTCCCAGAAAATCAGAAGGGCTTCAGAGACTCTGCAGATCCTTTCCCACCTGGATTGGCTGAAATGTCAGTTTTTGCATCTCTAACTAGAAGTTAGAGTAGCTATGAAGGATAGCTTTTGAGAAAAGATTATCATGTACAAAAAGAAAACCAGCTGTCTTCAAAATTTATTTCAGAATTGTACCAAACTCCCATGCAGGGAAGTAAATCCAGGAAACAATACATTTCTTCATATTCAATGTGTCAAGAAGAGTCTGCAGAGAAGTCATGGGATTGAAACACTGAGCAGACACTGTCACAGGTTGTCCAGAGAGGTCGTAGATGTCCCATCCCTAGAAGCATTCAAGGTCAGGCTGGATGGGGCTCTGAGCAAGCTGATCTAGTTGAAGATGTCCCTGCTCACTGCAGGGAAGGGTTGGACTAGATTGCTTTAAAATGTCCCTTCTAGCCCAAACCATCCTGTGATTGCAGCACTTTTAGATCTCAGGTTCCTCTGGTGCCAGCTCTGGTTTAGCCCATGTTTGGTCCTTTGCCAGCTGCCTGCTGTGATCCTTCCAAAGCTTCTTCACAGGGAAAACTACACATCCAGTGCTCTGAAACTCACCAAAGCAATGAAGACCCTTGGGCTGAAGTCCAGCTCTGTGCAAGACTTTCATCTGACTAGTGCTAGCTATTCAGCTCCTGGATGACAGATGGATATTAGCCTTGTGCTCCTCAGAGCTTTTTCCTGAAAAAAATGCTGCCCTGTGTGCCCTTATCTTAGAGGCTAAATTTAGTTACAAACTCTGACATGGACTTCTCATTAGTAACCACCTACAAACTTGAACTGTTACAGCTCACGTTCAGTTGTTACTTCTAATTTTTCAAAAGGAAAGAGCTTTGTGGATTATCACCCTTCTCTTCAACTCTTTGCTTTGGCCTAACCAGCCCTTGAAGTGCCTTATAAGAGGTGCACACCTGTAAGGATGTGTTCTTATGGCAATGAAACAAGAGACAACAAGATCTAAATGCAGCTAACACTCGTTAATCTATTGGAAGTCCAAAGAGCCAGTCATTACATATGGACAGCTTTATACCAGACATAAGTATTGCTTGGCATGAGTCCTTCTTTAATTGCATTATACAAACATAACAGAAAATTGACCCAAAGGGGGAAAACAATTTTATCCTTAGAACACTCTTCTGACTAAGTACAGAGCTTTTAATTAAATTCCCTATACAAAGTGACTGCCTGTCTCTCATGTTGAGCCTAATTGATATCAAAGCCATCCTTAAAATCAATATTTTTTTCTGGAAAAAAGAGCAAATACCCTCTCCACCCCAACAGAATTCAATAAATAATTTGATAGTACTTGACTCCTAACTGTAATCTTTGTCTCATTTGAGCAGAATATAAAGTGAAAATTTGTCCCCGCTGCCCCCCAGTATTCCCATTGCATCACAAATCAGGCACCACAAAATGTCAGTATTCCTCCCCAGCAGGTCTGCTCTTTCCATTTTCTTTCAGTGAACCACGCTGAGCTAGGGAGGAATTTGAAATCTTGAAGTGGCAACACATTTATGCAGCTTTTGTTACCTATTTTATTTTTTTCATTTATTTATGATTACAGTTGCAATTGGATCCCATTAGAAGCCTCAGTAAGATCAAAGGCTTGTTAAAGCAGGCAGGTGACAAACTCATACTCTTTCAAGCCTGCTCAGGAGGGTTTGCAGTGCACTCTGCCCCTGCTGCAAGCCCGTTAGCAGGTGCTTAACTCTCCTCCTAGGAAAAATGCAGGCAGGTCCCTGCAAGACCGGGTCCAACTTTGATAAGGCAAACATACAAATCAAAGGAGTAGGTCTTGTTCGTTACCTTTGCTTTCTAAACAGTCTCCTTCAGCTGTCCTTCTTGCTCTGTACAGGAACCCTGTCAATCTGCCTTGTCAGAGCTGGCAAGCAAATTGGTCGCCTTTGCCAGGAGCAGCTTAGAAAACCAAAGGAAAAGAGCAAAAACAAAATTGAAGCCTAACTTAAGGGTAGCCGGTTTGGGGCTTTTTAAATTATTCAGCCAAATTTAGTGAAGCAAGGTGCTAAAACTCTGGCATTGGTTACTGTCCCACCAAAAAAAATGGCCTAACCATAAGTCAAAGCAGAGTCAGCATGTGCAGTTCTTTTGCATCGCTTGTTCCCAAGAACAGCAAGAATAATCTCTGCAGAGGCCACTGCCTAGAGAGGGAGCACAGGCTGGAAAGCTCAGCCCTGATCTTCAGTTTTTGCTCTGAAACATCTCTCTGTTGATATTGGCCCTTGGGGACTCTTGCTACAAGCACAATTTTCTTTCAAGAGCGTATGCTAATTGTGGCATTAGGGGTGTATTTATGATCTCTGGCTGGCTGTGGCAGGTAGGATTGGGAGGGAGGTGATACTGAATCTGCAGACATATCACACTCATAAAGCATGATTTCATGCTTCCCGTGCACTGTGACACCCTGAAGCACGAGGGATTAGCACAAAGAGAAACCTGCCTTGGCATCACTGGAATAAAAATTCACCCACGATTTAGGTAGCTGAGCCAGCTCCATGGACCTTGCAGCATCCTAGTGCACTGAGATAAGACCTGAGACCTGGTTTTCATAAGCAACCATCAAAGCAGCATGCTGTCCTGGGCTTGGGAAAGAAGAAAGGCTGAGGGAAGACTGGAAGCATGGAAATAATTATGCTGTTTTACCATGTCATGCCTGGTCCTTTATTCCAAAAAACATCATTGATTTAGTCCTGAAAATTATTGAGCTTCCAAAGTGGTCCTGTGCCCTCACAGCTTCCTGTTGTCCACTCCAGAAGCAAAAACCCAGTGGCAGCAGGTGGAAATATCAGCCAACAAACCCTCCTGAAAGGTCACCTTCTGGAGGGTTTCTCGCTTGGGATTTGCATCCCATGGCCCTTTTCATGTCTGGTTGCTGGTTCTGGCAGATGGATGAGATGGAATCGTGGTGAGAGTTGGTTTGTGCTCACCCAAGTGGCATCCTCAGCTGGGCTTGCAGCTGGCAGTGGGGAGCTGAGCCAGCACCCGCCGGTGAGCACAGAAGGCCCTTGTAGATGGCATGTGTTCAAACACACCACCATTTCTCACCTAACATAAACTTGTTTCAGCTACATGCAATGCAAATAAAATATTTAGCAGGGCCTGGCCGTGCATCTGAATGGCAGCAGAAAGTGAGAAGGGCTGGAAATAAATATTGACACGAAGGTGCCAAGGCTCACGGTCAGTCAGGTGTGTGTGTCACTGTTACATAGGCTCTGCTGAATGAGCAGAGCCTGACTCTGTTCCCAGCTGCAATGGTGTAAATCTGGAATAACTCTGCTCATGTCAGTTACACTACCCCAAAGCTGGTGTTTATGAGTTTCTTTCCAGTGGGCATTTCAGTCTGGAAGACACAGATCTCCCTTTCTATCAATATTTATGCAGGACACCTTAGGCGTCTTTGGAAGAGTCATCATAAAATTGATGTTGCTGTAGGGAGAGCCCTGAAACAACATTTTGCAGACTGCTATTATCATTATTAGAGATGGCAATTGAATTATTATTATTATTATTATTATTATTATTAGTTCCTGCCCTCCCTGGTCCTGCAAAATGCAGCCTGAGGAAATTTTTGTAAGAGGGAAGAGCTCCATTTGGAGAGACCTACTAGAAAAATTACTAGGTGAAACCAAAGGAAATATCCACGGCCACCCAGAAGGCAATTTCTGCACACTCTAAAATGCTGCAGAAAAGGCCACTACCAGAGGTATATTCTGGTTCAAGGAGGAGTTACACTAGGAGATGAAATTGTTGATTTATATGTACATTTATAAAATGGGTTTTGCTTCATCAAATATATGGCATAGAGGCCCCCAGTGTAACCAGTTAACTTGTCCTCAGATAAGCTGCTTTGAGTTGTGAGAAACATTTATTTGCTGAGGGAGGCTGCGTGGTGACAACACAGCCTCTGAGGAAAAGCAGGTGGAAGGAGGGGTCCGTCTTGGCCAGTCTTTAGCACAAGCCCAAGAGCTAAGTGTTTCCAATACAGCATGCCAAAGTGATGCAGGGAGATTTGTCTCCTACCCAAGCTAGTGATGGAGCCATGTCACCATATGTGTGGTTAGTTTCCAGCAGCTCCTCACTTTTTCAGCACGAATGGAGGATGACAGATTGTATATTAGACAAATTACTCTTCTCTCGAAAGCAGCAGTCACTGTGATATCCAAGAGCCTTCTTCACTCTCTCTTCACTGCACAATTTCTGCACCATCACTCAAAGCTCTTTGCAATAAAAAGGTGGTAGGTGAGCAGGAATTACAGCACAGCTCCATAGCTCCCAGCCAGTGCTTCCTGAGGCTGCGCCTGTACCAGTGACCACAGCAGGCTGCCATCCCTCCTCTGACTTTCCTGCCAACTGGTACCCACGTGGACAAACCCTCTTCTGAAAAAACAGGGTGGCCACATCCCAGGTGCCCACTGAGAGCAGCCCTGCCAGCTCCAGCCAAATCCCCACCAGGAAGGATGCTAGTCAGGACAGTGCCAATGTTGCCTAGAAAGGACTTGAGCCAGGCTGTGGAACTGTGTCCCCCCTGGGATGGATATCAGGGGAAGTCTCCAGGTGTAGCAGGGTGGATTGATTCCCTGGCTGCAGGGCTGCTCCCAGGAAAGTTTCCAAAGGAGCAGATCCCTGAGCATTGTGGGAAGAAGAAGAATTGACATCCTCAGGGGAAGCCTTAGGGATCGCCTCAGGCAACAAATTCAGTAGTTGCCTTGGGGGCTAAAACTGGAAGGCAAACATGCTCCTTAAAAACATCATTTCCCAGGGCACACTTAGATGGAGATGAACTTTTTTTCACCATGTTTGCAGCTTTCAGAGACAGCTGGTGATTTCCTTTGCAAACTCTAATTTTTGAGGCACTTCTGACATTAAAGACTCATCTCAGATATCAATTAAACCTTGAGTTCCCAGTGGTTATTGCTTAAGAATGCTACTTGCAGGGTCACCTAACTGGTGATGACAACTGGTCTGTAAGGAAGTATCCTCTTGGTCTACCCTCCTTTGAGGACAAACCTGTAGATCCTGTCAACTACATGTTGTCAGGGGTTCAGTGCTCCACGTTATCCTCCATTCATCTGCCTTTGCTTCTGCCTGGCATCATCCACCTTCCAGCACATCTTCCAGGCACCACCCAAATCTTGGGTTTGCTCTTTGGCTATCGCTTCTGCCCTTCTCTATGCTCTCTCCTCAAACTCCTGCTGCTGCTCTCTGCCTCCAGGACATCACTATGGATAATGCATTGCCCTCTAATGGATAGATTTCAAACTGAGCTCTTCAATTGACCAGAACTGTTGGTAGAATCCCTTGACCCGCTAATGAAGCAGGAGACTTGATACCCACAGCCAGGCCACTTTATACTCCCCCACTTCCCTTGAATCAAAATAAAAATGTTTTTCTTTTTTTATTAGCACAGAATCAGATGGAATGTTGCAGCTATTTTTAAGAAGAGGCAGAAGAAATCTGTGCAGTGTGAACTCTGTTTCCTTTATGTCCATGAATGCTTTAATTGGCATCAGAGTTAGGAAAGCATTAACAAAGCTGATTTCTATGATTCCATGCATCTGGATTTCAGGGTGATGTTTTTTTGGGTTTTTTTCTGTTTTGTTTTGTTTTTAGCTTGCTTAATCCTGCTTAAAGTCTTAAGATTTATTGGTATGTTTATAAGATGCTGCTTTTCTCATTATATGTACATTATAGTCACCATTAAAATACTACAAACAAAAGGAAAATCAGAATGGCCTTGCAAGCAGCTGATAATTAATTATGGAGAACTTTTGAGAGGGTGGTTTAGCATCTTAAGCAATTCCTTTTGTTGCCAGATACATGGGCTTGTTTCATAAACTACAATCAATCTGCTGTTGGGGGGGGGGGTAACTGCAAAATGAACTTAGTCATCTAAGCTCATTTTCAGTTTCAAAAACTGAAAGGCTTTGGAGTAAAAAGTGGTCTCTTCTTTTAATGTCAGTAAATAAGTTGATCTGTTTATATCATTTTCAATACAAGTAAACTACTTGCCATTTAAACAAGCTCAATCAACTGTGAAAATTGACATTTTTAACCATAAAATCAGGCTTCATCCTACCATGATATTAAATATTAAGGAAACATTTAAAGGACAGTATACATTTCAGAAACCTGCCTGAAGAAATGAATGCCAATTTCTGCCATTCAGAAATAACATACAAAAAACTGGCCCTTTGGCTTGCAGCCTGCTGTTCTGTAAAAGCCACTTTACAGGTTTATTCCAACATGGTAAATCATTGTTGCTCTGAGAAAACATTCAAGCTTCACGTTCAGCCCTTGCATGGCAAAAACACACCCTCACGGAGGATTGCCAGTGAAGAGGGATGGGAAAAGGGCATCATGTGCTGATGCTCGCCCTGCTGATGGCAGGTCTGGGTCTGTGGGAGGCTGTGACAGGGCTCAGCATCCTCTGGTTCCTGCAGCCTGGGGCTTTGCCAGCCTGGGAGGCATCTGCCCATCCCTACCTTCCCGTGGAGGTGAATAGTGGGGTTTCCAGCTCACCTTGCTCCTATATGTGGCTGCCCTCGCTAGTAGCACTTGGAAATGGGACATCCCTACTATCATCAAGATTTCAGGAGGTCTGCACATACTCCTCTGGCCCCTGCCTTCTCTTCTCTTTTTCTTTTCCTTCCTTTTCTCCCTTGTTTCTATCCAATTTTGGGGACAAAAACACCCCATGCAGCTTCTGCCCAGGCCTACAAATGACACAGCTCTTCACAGCTCAACACCCCTGAGGTTTCTGCTGTGCCAAAGGGGTCTCATTGTGTAAGGGGTTTCCTTCTGAATAGGACAAAGCAAAACAGTGAAGGAGTGGGATTACTAGGCTGCTGAAGGGAGACAATGGGGAAAAAAAACTCGGGCTGGAGAGACATTTATTTTTTGGAGGGGAATGGCTGCCCTTACACAATCCCTGTTAAAGTGCTGTGAAGTTTCTCTAACACAATCCAGTCCTGCAGCCAGGCAGAAATCCAGCATGTTCAAAACATTTTCATTCCATCTTTAATTTAAAAAATATGCATGCATTTTACTACCACAAGCTGCAGGGCTATTAAGGTATAGGAAGGTCTAACAATGGACTTTGGAGTTTCTCTGCTTGAGCACCTCTGGACATTTCAAGCTCTGAATTATGAGGGTAGTTGGTCCTTTCTGTGCTGACCAGTTGATGTGGAAATCTGAGTGGGTGCAGGTTTTGGTGATCTGCTGCCCACTGACAGAGCACATCTTTGTCATTCTCTGTCCCATCTGGCTTACTTTTGGTTTCCAGCCTGAATTTTAGTTCAAAGTCCCCCTAAATGGGTGGAGGCTCTTCTATGTGGGGGCAAGGAGAAGGGGCAGCCCTCTCTTTGTGGTCACGGTAGTGATCAGTGGTGGGGCAAGACTGAAAAGGGAGTGTTAGTTCTGGGGGGGCTAGGGATGCTGGTAGGGTCTGGATTTGCTCATTGATGGGGATTCAGACTGTGACTGGGGTTCTTTCCCTTGCAGAAATATTCTCTGGGGCCTCTCCAAAGTTGGGAGTTGATCGTACCCATACAGGACCACTCCATGCTGCCTCACTTGTCACAAATGTTGGGTGTGAGTCCCCCAGATCAGCCCAAGGAATTATTTTTTTCTCAGGTTCCTACTTGCCAAGCTACAACTCTCTCCCTGGCCTGGGCACAACAGGAAAAATGCTGGAGAGAGAACACAAAGACATCCAATGGGGCTGCTTGCTCTAGGGCTGGCTCTTGGCACTCCTTTGTTCCCCTACAAAGGCATGTGGGACAGGGAGAAGCCAGTCCCATCATAAGTCAACCAATGCTCTGAGTTAAATTTTTCCAATGGAGTCACAAATAAATAGCTATCAGTGGAGAAGTCCCTACAGACTCTGTTCTTGTTAGGGTGGTTTTAATGTTGGCAGCTTCAACAACTTTTACAGAGAAGCCAGAGTAAATAGGTTGCGATCCTACAGCATCTTAGAAAAGTCTTAAAGAGCAAGAAAATTTTAATGCTTTCATATTAGATAGGTTCCTAATAGACATTCTGTTTATGTCTCCTTATTTTATGTAGTGTAGAAAAAATAATAATCCCTGTCTGCAGGATATCTTAAAATGTACATCTTTAGTAATTTCTGACGTAAGGAAGAAAGAAGTAGCTGCCTTTTGGACAGAAGATGATCAGAGTTTTCTGGGATTTGGAACATCCCATAGCTCCTGCACCAGCCATAAAGAGGGAAGGAGGGGAAGAAATGTTTGTTCTGTTTAACTTAACAAACAGAAATGTAAGTGAGACTTAATCACACCATGCAGGTAAATTTCCTGATACGTTACTAGAAGGCTCTTTCATCTTGCAGATTAAAGGCTACCTGGGGAAGCTGCTGCACAGAGAGGTAAAGGGCACATTAACTCTCCTGGCTCACTAAGTACAAGGTGGGCCATTTCACTTTCAAAGTGGAGTAGAATTTCCCTCATGAGGAAATTTACTACAAGAAGTATTAGTACAGTGTGTTATATATTTACAACTTGCATTTAGGATAGAGTTGATTTCCCCCCCCCCCACAACAGAAGAGGTCAAAAACATGATGAGATACCATAGCTGAAAGATGAATCTCTCAAAAGTCAACTTAAAAATGAGCACACAATCTTAACCATCAGTATTTTTATCTTCTGGAGCAATTTACCCAAATTCCCCTTCATCTGACAACTTTAAATCAAATGTGGATGTGTTCCTGGAAAACATACTCAAAAATCAGCTCAAAGTCAAGAGCCTGATACGTGATTCCCTCAGGGAGGGCAACAGCCTACGTTATGAGAGAGGTGAGACAAAGTGAGAAGAATGGTCTTAGTGTTACTGAAGCCAATGAACAACACATCCGATTGCACCTGCCTGCAGAGTGAGTACCTTTAATAAATCACATTATCTTCCTTTAAGTATCAACCACTTGTTTCAAGTCTGGAGCTTTCTCAAAGGGAATGTTATAGGAACCCAAAATCTTCACCCATGGCTGAAGTGCCAACATGGTGATGGGGTTTTAAAACATGGAGCCAGCCTTATTAAAGCTTCTGTTTTTCATCAGGCCTGAAACTCATCCCTAAAACTGCTTGCTTTTCTCAATCTACTTCCAAGCTGACAGGTGAGCTGAAAGCCACCAAACTACCTTTGATGTTGTCAACATTGCTGATGTGCACCTGACCCAGTCAATAAGTATGGGGGAAGGAGAGAAATAAGCCTGTGCAAAGAGTGACTCTTTTGACTATGTTAGAGTGAGGCGTGAAGTGTCCAGTTCTGGAGTCCTCAACATGGAAAGGACATGGACATGTTGGAGTGAGTCCAGAGGAGGGCTACAGAGATGATCAGAGGACTGGAGCACCTCTCCTAAGGCTGAAAGAGTTGGACTTGTTCAGCATGGAGAAGAGAAGGCTCCAGGGACACCTCATAGACACCTTCCAGTACCTGAAGGGGCTACAGTAAAGCTAGGGAGAGACTTTTTATAAGGGCATGGAGTGACAAGACAAGAGGTAATGGCTTTAAACTGGAAGAGGGGAGATTTAGGTGAAATATTAAGAAGAAATTATTCACTATGAGGGTGGTGAGACACTGGCGCTGGTTGCCCAGAGAAGCTGTGGATGTTCCATCCCTGGAAGTGTTCAAGGCCAGGTTGGATGGGGCTTGGAGCAACCTGGTCTAGTTGGAGGTGTCCATAGCAGGAGGGGGGTGGAACTATATGATCTTTAGGGTCCCTTCCAATTCAAACCATCCTGTGATTCTCTGATTCTATATCAAACTTAGAGATGTGACTGCAACTGAGATGAAGGCCTAACTATCTTGGGCAGACCACCATGCTCCTATGGGTACTGTAACTTTGAATCAAACTAGTGCCTCAATGTGATGTTGCAGTCATGAATATCAAGCCAGAGTATTCTAAAACAGATCAGGCATCTCACATTACATGGTATGTCAATACTCTAGTGTTTATAAGACTATCTAAAGAGGACTAGGACAAAGGAATGACAGCCTGGGAATCAGGATAATTCTTAACTAACAAATCTCTTACACTGTGGAATGATTTTTCATGGCAGCTCTAATGTTTGGGATATTTAAACCTAAATCTGGAAACAATAAAAATCAGTAATAGGATATGAGCACTCAAATGGCATCCTCCATCTCTACTTCCATTGAAGCCATGAATGGGAAAATGGTGATGGATTTACCATACTGACTAATTCTGAGGTCATTCCTGGCTGATGACACTGGACCTGATCTGAAAGTTTCTACCCAGATACCACCATCCTTACTCCATTACAGAACACTGGCTTATGACTGCTACCAGCTGGTAGGTGAGTCACATTTCTCAAGCAAGATGATTGAAGGTGCTGAAGCCAAAAGGGAGTAATTCTTTCACCAGGATGTACCAAGAGATGCTTCAGATTATTCTGTGCATATCTATGTTGGCCCTGCTACTATGACATTCAAGGGTGCTTCAGCACTAACAAGGTTTTTTAGGCAAACAGCAGGGTAATAGACAGGTCTTATTAAGTGCTTCTAAAATCTCTGCAGACAAATTTAATTCCTTAGTTCACAGAGCGTCAGGGATTATCTTGGTGGTTATTGTGCCTTTGAAGAGCAGAACAGGCTGGATACCAAAGCAAAAGGCAAGTACCAACTGGAAGTAGATGGAATTAGGGTTGCTTACTTGTGTGGAGATGTGAAGTGGGGCTGGGTTCAGACAAGGACCTTCTTGCTGTCAGGTTGGGATTTTCTTGTTTACACTGTTCTGCTTTACCTCTTTCTGATCCAGCAAATCCATGGTAGCTAAGTCACATGTCTGCCTGCTTGTAATAATTAGCAAAAAAAAAAAAGACTTGAGAGAGCTCAGCAGTAACCAAGGGTACCAATATGCCTTGACCAGTCCTAGAACTGTTATATCTGGGAAATATGCAGCTGGAGCAATACATTAGGGACCCATCTTTGGATAAGCAATTTTTGTATCTCACAGTCTGCAGATCATGGCAAGTCCAGTGGGTCTATAAAACTGTAGATCTTCCTAAAACACACAAAAGCCTTTGAAGAAAGAAGAAGCAAGTAGGCTAAATATGGGTTGACTTCCTGATTTGTCTCCCTCTTTTTTATCAAGGCCCACACCCTGTCTCATGCCCTTTGTGCTCTTTATACATCAAACACCTCCTGTGAGTAAATCTGTCATTATGGCCTTACTTAGCTCTCAGACCAACTTTCCTGTTGGATGCAGCTTGTGGGATCCTAACTTTGCAGGCCTAAGATGACTTGTGTAATTTGTGTTCATATGAACAGAAGCTTGTGCATTTTGAAATGTTACAATCAAATAATCCCATCTGTACTTGGGAGTCTGTAGCAGGCAGACTTACAGTTGCCTTTTTGCAGCAATTATGGAACTTCCTTGGTATGAGGCATTTCAGCTGAGCCCTTGAACGTCATAGTAGCAGGGCCAAGATAGATATGCACAGAACAACCTCAGTCCTCTCAGCGTTCTTTTTCCTCGCATGGTGGGATTTGGGAACCCAAGAGCAAACTCTGCATTTTTCATTTTAATGATCTCTAGGAAGATGACCACTTAGTGACAGCATTTTGTACCTTCTTTAAAACAACTCCAGTCTCCTACACTTCAAAATCCCTGTAAGAATCTGAGGTGACAGGGAAGTATTTTCATCTGTAACCTTTCTCTGACTTTTGGGGATTTCAGTTTTTTCATTAAGTGCAGTGAAGACACAGAGAAGATTGCTCTGATCTTCTAAATCAAGCTCTTCCCATCCTCTTGATAATGAGACACACTGTTGCCTTGTTTTTACCCTCACTACATTTTTGACCATAGGTGGGATACAATGAAGCCTTCATCAACACGAACCATTAAAATAAATTTTCTCTGCTGCTTATTTGTACTTATTTGTACTGCATTTTGAAACTATAGGCCAAGTTGTTTTGGGGTGTTTTTTTTGTTTGTTTGTTTTGTTTTGTTGTTGTTGTTGTTTTTTTACAAACTGAATTTCCAAGGATCTGGGTTTGAGGTCTGAATACAGGATAACAAGGGTTTTCTCCTCTTCTTGTCACTGGTTGCTTAGTATTTCTGAAAAATCAGATCCATTGCTAAAATGTGCTGCCAGACAGAATTTGATATCTATTGTTAAAGTTCATTAGACTGAAGCCAAAAAAAAAAAATCACCGTCTGGTTTGGTGCAAACCTCTTTTTCTCCTGAGTGCCTTTGGCTACAAATTCTGCATATTCTAATTTTAAAGTATGATTCTTTTTCTATTTGGTGATAAATGCTTTCCTGTGTAAGAGTCTTTTGATTGCTGTGCTAATTAAAGTGGATAGTTCCCTTTTATGTTAGGTGACTGGGCTTCTGGGTAACTGCAGTTTGCAGGGAACAGTCAAGGTTATGTGGCAGCGCTTATTGCCTTCACTCTCATCAACAATGGGTACATGTTCTGGAGCTCCAAATTTTCAGCAAGGAAATGAATTAAGAAAATGAGGAATTTGTCATTTTGAATGCTTTTTGGTCCCCCTTTCCTAGGAATGGCTTTTTATCCACTTGATTTCCCACATTCATTACACTCTGAGAAAGTTTTGAGGACTTAAAGGGCACAGAGGCAGAAGTAGGGATGGAACTTCCATGTTGTCCCTTTTTTTTAACCTTCTGAGACTCTTTTGGTCAGCATAAATATTTGTGATAGTTGCACATGAATGTGTGCTAGGAAATTTTTTTTTTTTTTTTTTTTTTTTGGTAATGTTATTTTAATTGCCAAATGACACTGTCTCTTCACTTCTGCAAAAATGTCTGTCCCTTGACCTGAGCTGCTCTGACATGCACAGAAAACTTGATCTGAAATACTGGTAACAAACACAGGAGAATGCTTTGATCAGAACAGAAAGTGGATAACCATGGTCAATCAGGCCAATCTATTCAGAGGAAAGCTTCTGCTGGTGGAGATCCAGCTACCACACAGAGGACTGTTGTTTTTTCCAGGCTGGATTCTTCTGTGATGGATACCAGCAACAAGCTACCAAAGAGGGTCCTCAGAATATCTCAAGTACCTGATAAAGGGCACTACCATAGACAAACTACTCTAGAAGCAAAACTCTTTCCAGGGAAGGGGACTTAAAGCAGGCATAACAAAAGATAAAGGGGAAAAATGTGGAAGTTTTGGAACCTCTCTAGAAGGACATTATTCACATATTCAGGATGTTCTTGCCTGTAGGTGTGTGTTCCTACAGGTCTGTAACTATCATGGTGTGCCTGTCTCTAGTGTGCACATGGTTTAGGAGGGCTTCTAAAACATGACATTAAGATCTTTAGCTGTTTTCACACTGTCAAGGTGACCAGGAGCCCTGCTGATGGTACACAAGTGTGGGGTTTTTTTGTAAGATGGAAGGTTCCTGTTCTTTCTGAAGTCTACAGAAGCTAATCTTCAAAGCTCACATGGAGTGGGAAGGCTTACAAGCCTAAAAGGTTACCTTCAGATCTAGTATCTAAAGGGGTCTTAGACTCAACTAGATCAAAACTTATGGACCAAAGGGTTGTCGTCATGATGACAGTTCTCAGGGAAGCTCTACCAACTGTCTTACTTCAAGTAAAATCTGGAGATATCTGGAGACCTAGTCAGACTGCTCTTCTCTGAATGGTCAATATCCCTTTCAGACCCCAGTTTCACCTGTCCTGAGTAGCAGCAGAAATTGTGAGCTTTGCAGGTCACATCAGTGAGGGAAAGCAACCATGGATGCAGCACCTGTGTATAGGATAATTTGGTTTAGCCAGACTTGTGAAGCAGCAGGAACCATAAAGGGACCACCTTATAACATCACCATTTTCAGACTCCACAGAGATAGCAGAAACCCAAACCAAAGCTCTTTAGGCTTGAATGCTTTGATGCTCAGGGCACTCTACGTAACCTGAGCTGGGAGCATTTAAATCATACTCTCAAAGAGAACAGACCTTTGAGATTATGAAGAGCTTGGCAAGCAACGTGGGCTGATACCCCCATAACCATGCCCACTGGATATCATGTGAAGGGAAAAAAATAAATTAAAAAACCCAAAAAGAAAAGCAAACAAAATTTGTCCTGTTCCTGGAGACACGGGTCTCTGCCTGCCCTGATTAAGGTGCTGGGGTGCAAACTGAGATCAGTCCTACTCCACTTGCCACCTCCCCCTTTGTACCCATAGCAGCAGACTGCATGACAAGCTGCAGTAACTACGTAGCTACACTGTGCACACTGCTTTGACTCATCTATAGTAACCAGGATTTTCCTTTTATAACCCAGACAGTACATATTGTCTATACGATCTCCCCAGAACCGTCTCTCCTCTTGTCTCTGTGGCAGAGCCACAGGGTGAATCACCAGCAAGATGAAAGAAGCTGTTCTAGTTCTTGTTCTTCATTTCCACAGATGCTTCCCTTCCTTATAAAAAGTAGCAGAAATGAAGAGTCTAGACCTCGGGAAGCCACGCCACACAGATTTCCAGGTCTCATTTACACAACATTTCCCATTTGCAGGAGCTGGTGACCTGCAAGAAAACCATCACCTCTACCTGCAGAGACCTGTCAGGAAAGCAGCCCACACTCAAACAGGGGCAATCACGGCTTTTGTAATCCATGTTTGCATTTGCATCTGCCATGGCTGGAGAGCACTGCCACATCTTCAAAGGTGGGGCACTCTCAGGCAGGTGTCTTTGAAACTCCCCTCCTTTGGGGGTGGGGTCCCAGGATTTTGCCATTGGGTTATCTCTACCCAGTAGCTCCTTTGCCTTTGTTGAACAGTGACTCTCACTTATGTTACCTTATTCTGAAACATCCCTTAAAATGTGGAGGGAAACAAGGGGGGGAAAAAGGCACTGTGACAGACGGGCGAGTCTAACACTCTGCCACTCTGGCTTCTAATGACCGTAATGAGTTGTCATTCACTCCTAGGCAGCCTTACAAAGTGCAGCAAGTGTTCACCTTCCAGGTATCCTCTTGTGGGCATGATGCTGACTGCCCTGGGGAGGCTAATTGGCTATTTAGAAGTGCCACTTTAGGGTAATATGCTCCTAACAGGCAGCCAGCAGGTTCCAAAAAATAAATATTCAGACAAATAATTCTAGAAAGAATTTCTCTGGGTGTTATGGAGTCACTTTGAATCCTCCTAATTCTGCATTTTCAGCCTGGTTGCATTGGTTCACTGCAACTGTAATTCCAGAGCACCCGTAGAGCTGATGTGGATCTGGGGAGTTGTTTAACAGATGGTTTCTTTCGGAAGCTGGATAAGAAGAGCTGCCTATTACATGTAGGACAAGCAGATGTGTGAGGATTTTTTGAGTGTTCAGGTAGCCTTCCAGCTCAGCACATCTCTGGATTTAGTTGCTAACCTGGACTGAGTGAAGGTAATGTTTACTATGGAATGGTATAAGTCTAGAAAGAGTTCAACTTGTGTTCAGCTGGAAGATGTCCAATTTTAGGAAGAGTGTGGGTTGCAGTAACAGTGCATGGAGGGCTTATTTAAGTATGAGGCAGTAAGGTTAGGCATAGAAGAAGAGATCTGGGTCCAAACTCTGTCCCTGGGATGATGAGTAGAGGCAGTTTCAGACTATAGGGTCAGAGATGTTCTCTAAGTCCTCAGTCAGGGTTAGAAGAAAATTCTTCTCTGTGATTCCCTAATCTTATAATAGGATGATTAATGTAAAGCTTAGAACAAACACTGTATAATTCCCTGTTTCTTTCTGGTATAGCATGTATCTGCATCCTGGTGTGTTTATTCTGAATTATTTAGGTCACTGAGGGAGAGCAATTGCAATACTCTGCAGTTCTGCTAAAGCCAGAAAATTGGACTTGCACAAACCAGGTTCAAGATTTCTTAGTCGTGTAATGATGGAGAGGATGTTGGTCCCCACAGGAACTGTGCTGTCCATCACTGAGGTTTTCAACAGAGGGTTCTTTCAAAAGAAGACTTTTAGTTTTTCCTGCTGTGTGAAGCCCTGGAGTCAAATTTGCCTTCATACAGCTGTGTCCTTATCTCTTCCAGTTCTTGTAACCACACCTCATTGGCAAAGAAGCCTTGTGCCATGGATGGTTTTCTGCCTTCTCTGTGAGAAGATAAGCTCAGGGCAAGACCAACAACTGTGTGTGTGTGTGTGATTAAGGGGGAAGGAGTTCTCGTTGACTTGTGCATATTTGGCTTTGAGAAGCCTTGTGCCATGGATGGTTTTCTGCCTTCTCTGTGAGAAGATAAGCTCAGGGCAAGACCAACAACTGTGTGTGTGTGTGTGATTAAGGGGGAAGGAGTTCTCGTTGGCTTTGATGGATATTGCTTTGTGTTTGATATCATGCAGCCCAAGAGAGAAAAAGCTAGTTCTGGAAGAAATAATTGTTGCTGTTCATATCTCATTAGTCATTCCTCATTATGGCATGAATAAACAAGTGACTAGCTCCTCCTTGATGTGGAGACCTTTACTATAGGATGTTTAATGTCACCCTAGTCCAAGATCAGACAGACCCCTTCAATCCATTGCTAGCACAAGGAACTGCATCACGATGAGCAGGTAAGGTTTGCTGTACTTGGAGTGTAATTGTAAAGAAATTCAAATCAATATAGGCCTAATCTAAGTTAAACTGAGCTTTAGGGATTAATCAAATCTTAATTACAGACCAAACCTCACAGCCACAGTTATTTCAAAATTCACTGCTTAAGCATTCATGTGGGTGCTAGAAACTAAATTTCACCTTTTTGCATTACTGTTATTAAACATTGCACATTCATAACCTTTTTGGTTGTAAATTATTAATGTGTGTAGTTATACTTTTAATTAAGACAAACTCTTAGGGACGGATTTTACTACTGTTATTTATCTTTTGCCTTTTCCCATCAGGAGCTCCCTTAACTTCAATGGGATGGTTCATGTGATAAAACATTATAAATTTGCATTTATTTTTGGAAGGGTGAATGGTGTGTTAGACCATATATTCAACAAGGGAACACTCAGATCCCAAACAACTTGAAATCTAAAATGAACAGGCAAGAGGGCACAAACTGAAAGAGAAGAAAGAGTGATACAGAAAAACGATGGACAAGCAAGGTGGTAAAATTTATAGCTACCATCACTTCTGTGTCCAGAATAGGTGATAAAGAATTTCTGAAGGTCATAGCTGAATTAGGTGAGTGGACAGCGTGAAGGTACATGATAAGTTAGTATTAGCAGTAGTATTTTTTTGTGGGCTTAGCTGTGGATCAAGGTCTTACTTTGTTAGGCATCATATAAACCCAGATCAAGGTAAGAGCCCTTTCCCTGTTATCCTTCAGTTAAACCATTTGCTGGTGAATGTGAAATAATCCATATAAAAAGAGTGGAAAGGAATCTGAGTACACTTTCTTGTTGCAGATGCATTTGTAAGGCTGCTGCACTGAGAGATGGCAGGGGAACTCCAGGTAATTTAAAGGGACTTCAAAATACTTACTAAAATCTTCTATTAATTAAAAAAAATATGAATTAAGGCAAAACAAACTGAGTTGTGTTGATTTACATTGGCTCAATACAAGTCCTCTGTGGAGGCTACTGAGCGTGTATCTCTGCAACCACTAATTACAGGTGCCTCTTCCCCCCTGGAGGACCTGAGCTGCTGTCAGCAGTGCAAGGTAGTGAGCAGCTCCCTGCTTGGAGTATTGCACAAGAAAAGGTGAGCTAAAAAGGGGAATACACTTGCTTGAGAGACAAGGAAGCACTTTAGTAACACCATTGACTAGCAGAAAACATCTCTGAATCATTATTGCGTCCTTCTCACTGAAGTGCTCAGCTCAGGGTAAAACTCCTGTCAAATAGGCAAACAAAAGGTTAGGATGCATAAGAAATGGGATGGAGTAAATTTCAGCATGGTATAAAACCAAGGCTTCTCTCTCATCTGGAATGCTATATGTCACTGCCAAGGGAATTAAAGGATGTTCAGATAAGGATGACAAGAATAATTTGAGACCTGGGGAAAAAAACAACAACTTATATGGAGAGAGATTGAAAAGATAAGTGGTGTTTATGGTGGCAGGGAGCTAAATAAGAAGGGCTGTGATGAAAGCTTGTGCTGTCAGGGCTGTGGCAAGGGAATGAGGGGGAATGTTGAAAAGGAACCCAGGAGGTGTGAGCGTGCCCAAGCCTGTGGGCAGAGGGGCTGCTCAGGGAGACATCAGGCAGGGTGGTGGGAGAGCCTAAGGCATGGGGAAAAAAACCCTGCTAAGACTGAGGACATGACTTGGGCTCCAAGGGAAAGGGGCATACACTAGTGGCAAAAACTTCCCACCTTAACCTTACGCACTGCCAGAAACAGTGAAAAGGAGGCTGGCTCCACAGTGGTTTTTTAATGACTCCCAACATGAGGCACAAAATAAAAGAGTAGAAGGCAAGATTAGTCAGAATTGCTGCTGTTGAAAACACAATAGGTTTGTGGAGCTCAGTTCCACTGGATGTTGTGGTGACTGAGGATGTGAAGAGATTCGGAGGGCCTGACTATTCTTGTGAGGAGTTAAAACCCAGTATTGCCATAGTGAATGTGAAGAGACTGTTTGGAGCAAACAGGCATTCTCCAGCTCCAGGGGTTACACTATCTCCTTGCAATAAAATAATGGAATCATTTGTGTTGCAAAAGACCTTTGAGATCATCAGGTCCAACCATTAAACCAGCACTGTAAAGTCCACCACTAATACATGCCCCTAAACATCACATCTACCTCTCTTTTAAATACCTCCAGGGACGAGGTGGGATGGAAGTGAGACAAGGCTTTCATGCAGAATGTGATCTCCAGAGGGTTTCCTTGCACACAGCTTGAGAGAAGGTCCAGGGCAGGATGGAGGCAGCAGGTTGGTTTCACTGCTGCCAGTTGCCTGTTCTTGAGATAGTGTATGTGAGAAGGGTTTTCCTCCAAGAAGATCAGCTCTCATGCAATTATAGCTTTCTCCATGGCTTGGGAAAAGCAGGGTGACTTGGCACCACGGCTCTGAATGAAGAAGAGAAGCCCTGGGCTGTGCCCACAGCTTCACCTCTTGTTCCTTAAGTGCTCTTTTCCACAGCATGGTTTCTTCAAGTGTAAAATGGCACCAGTGGCACTAACTACACTTGAAAGTTTGATGTTCTGCTCCTAAAGACTACCTCCCAAGTGCTAATAACCTATACTTTTTTGTCACATAATGTGTGCTTAGCTCCACAGGAGGAATTTGCTCCCAGCAAGAAGCTCCAGCTGCCTTCAGTGTCATCATCCTTGCTCCAGACAGGAGTTTTGCACTTCCTCACCTCATTCAGGAAACCATTCCAGCAAGAAGCTAAATTAAGTTTACCCAAAAGCATTTAATTTAGCTTCACTAAGACAGTTATCCTATGTTAGATAAATATCCACTGGGTTCTAAAAGCATATTTGTTTGAAGATTAACTGCAAGGCAGAGTGTTTTATTCAGTGAGACAACTGGATTAATGAGGTGAAAACTGAAGCACCTATCCTATTTTACTAAAACTGATGACCTAGTTTTGATACTTTGGTATTTCAATTTATTCTGAGCCACTTCACCTTGGTCTTCCCCTTCTACTCCTGCCTAGGCAAAGATGCTGACCTCAGTCTGTTCAGCTTCAGAATGGGGAACTGCTTAGCTAAAAAAAAGGTCAGGGGTGTCAATGCTATAAAACAAGTCCTTGGGATACAATCTGGGGTCTTTCTCACTGTTCCTCCTTCTCCCAGAACTCCATCCACCTCCATCTTTCTACATTATAGGTTCTCTGCAGTCCTCAGCTTCTTCAGCCTTTGGCTTCTTCTGAATTTTCAGTCTTTCTTTTGCAGTAGGTTTGTATTCATTTGTCCAATAATGTTCCTCCAAAGCAAATTGTTTCCATTAGCCAGGGGAAGCAGCAGATTCATGGCTGTGCTGGCCATGCTTCAGTTGCCTGAAGATAAGTGCCTGGTGGCATCTGACATGGTCTAGCATCTCCCACTTGCTGCTGCAGAGGAACACAAGTAGATTTTGTATCATGCCTGCCTGCTCCAGATGTCCTGGATGTCCCTACATCCATTTACAACTACCTGTTTTTGACAATTGAGTCGCATACTTTTGTGCCTAATTTGTTGTCTCTTCCTTTACTTTGGGATATGAGAAAAAGAAAAGAGGATGTGTCGTGATTTTGGGCCCAACACGACAACAAAGGAACAGCCCCATGGCTGCTCACTCAACTTCACACACACACACACACTCTGGGATGAGGAGGACAAAGCTCATGGGTTCAGACAAAGGACAAGGAGGGATCTTCACCGATTAAGGTTCCAGGCAAAACAGACTCAACTTGGGGAAAAAATACTAATCAAACACCCACAAGACACAGACACACACAGCAGGGCTTGCAGATGTTACCCCACCACGACCTTCTTCCCAGGCCCAAATCCCTTTGTTCCCAGTTTCTCTCCCTCCTTCCCCCCAGCAGCACAGGGGGATGGGGTTTAGAGTCAGTTCACAGGCTGGTGGTTCCTGCTGCTCCTTCCTCCTCAGGAAGAAGGATTTCTTACAGTCCTGCCCTGCATCCCCATGGGGTCTGTCCCACGGCAAAGAGTCCTCCACGAACCTCTCCTCCATGAGTCCTTCCCACCAGGTCCAGAGCTGCTTCAGCCTGGGCTTCTCACAGAGTCACAGGTGCTTCAGGAACACCCAACTCCCCTGGCATTGGGGTCTTCCAAAGCTGTGCAATCAGAGTCCACAGGCAGCAAATCCTCTGGCCAAGCTCACCCTTCCTGGTGCCTTCAGGGAATGTTCCACCTGTTCCTCCACGAGTGCAGGGGCACAGCTGCCATCTCGCCATGGGTTGCAGGGAAACTTCTGCTTGGGCACCTTCATCCCTTGCTTCCTCACCAACCACCAGCCCTGTTCTGCTTCCCCAGCACCGTTCTCCTCCAGCACAGCTCTTCTCCCCCAAGTGCTTCTCTGCTCAGGTGTTGTAGCTGCTCTTTTGTATGTTAATCACTGAGACTATTGTCTCTCTAGTGGTTCCTTGGCTGGTTTTGGGGCAGGGGCAGCTTCTCAGCTTCTTACCAGAGCCATTCCTGTGGCCCTTCCCCCGCTACCAAAAAACCCACCAAACCAAACCAGATGTGATAGTATTAGGGCTGTAAAATTAAACTTTCAAAGCAGAGGATCTAAGTGTCAGCTCCATTTGACTTCCAGAATATTCCCTGAGTTTGTTGGAAAATACCAGATGTGTTCCTTCCAAGGCCACAGGTAGCAGCACTACACAGAGCACCAACAGCACAGCATCCCAAACTGGCCACGATAGCCTTGCCTGAGCCAGTTTTGAAGACCTGCTTTAATCACAAGTCAAAGCAAAAAAAAAAGAAAATAACCTCCTCTCCAGTGATAAGGAAATAGAAAACTTTACTCTTCCTCTAATCAGGGAAATGTGGGGGAAGACAATTGATATTCTAAAGCATAGACATGCAGAAGACTAGTCCTTATGGATATTAGAAAAATGGATCTAACTCCATATTTCATACTAGTTTGAATGGAGCTTGGGCCAGGGGGCCTCCTGCCTTCCCCATCAACCTAAATAGTCTTGTGTTTTTTTTATGTGATGACATATGGGAAATGATGAGCTGGTTGGAGAAAACAAGAATAAGCAGTAAACTAGAAGAAGGGCAAGAAACTAGAATGAGGAGAAATGACCATCCATCATCACTGCTCACAGTGAACTCTTCCATGGGACAAAAGATACAGGTGGAGCTTGACACCATAGGTAGAAGAGAGGGAAAAGAAAATGTGCTAGTGGCAGAGTTGAGAGGTATTGTCAGATATCCTTCAGAACAGTCTGGATGACCTCACAGACTAGACTAGCATAAATAGGAGGAAACTCTAAAATCCTGAACGCATCACCTTGCACTTTGCATTAATTCCTGCCACACTCAGATGTTCTGTGGATCCACTGAGTTGCAGAGTAGAAAGACCCAGATGTATTGGGTAATCATGAGATATCTGAGCTACCAACAGCATGTCATGTCAGACCAATGCAATCCTAAGACATGTTTCTAGCTAAGTTGCAGCTGTATTGATGAGGTGTCTTCTGGAACAGCATGTACAATTTCCATCATTGGTGTGCAACCCTGATGGATTCGGAACAAGAACCACCAATCAGGGAAAGGAACCAACTGCTTTGCAAGAGAAGATTACAAATTTGACTCCTTATGCCTAGGAAAGACAAATGTATATAATAGCTTCTTAAAAACTTATCAGGGAGATAAGCACCAAGAGGAGGAAAGCACTGTTAGCCCGAAGGACATCATTGGCACCAGAATAAACAGGAATGAAATGGCCATAAATTTAATCTAGTAAGTAGGAAGAAGTGTGCAAGTGACAGGAGAAGTGAGTTTGCAGCAACCTCTTCTCTGAAACATGGAGGGGAAAAGCCTGGTTAGGATTAAGTGGGAGCATGATCCTTTCTAAAAGGGGAAATACAGAATCTGCAACTGGTAAAAAACATCCAACAGAAGCACTTTTTTTGCTTTCTTTTTTTTTTTTTTCATTTTCAAGTCTTCAACCCACAATAATATAGCATGGCTGTGAAAGTGGAAGATTCCAGCTGCAGGATGCCTTCTAGGTCATCCTCCATCATCTAAAAGAAAGTCCTCATTGACAGATAGTGATGCTGTTGCTCAATTGTTTTTCATATACTGAACCCAAGAGCTCCATTTCTGCAGGCATTCTGCAAGTGCACAGGGGCAAAAAGCTTACAAACAAAGATAGGACTTGTTTTATGGCGTCTCAGGATACTTACCGAGCCATTGAAATGAATTCACAATATGCTTTTAGTGTTTGACTGATATATTAAATTGGATTATGGACTTGTGTCATAGGAAATGATGCTTGTGCTTTAGTTCCATTAGCCTACTTTAAACATTGGTATTAAAAGTAGATACTTACTTAAATACCAAACTGTGCCTGGGTTCTAATCTGTTTCTCTGATATCATAGATCATTTGCAAACCACAAAGCCCCTTTGATCTTGCAGAATGCTCAACTGAACTTAAAAGGAAATTAAATGCAGAGCTCAATTTTTCATTAAATTGTCACCCACTGTTTTAGAGTTATGACTCTTCAGATCTGTTTCTTCTAACAGGTGGACAAACAAAATGCTAATACCACAGTATCTGTGGAGTTGTAAAATCTGCACTGAGCAAGATATTTTCTAATTATTACTGCTTCCTTATTAGCAAGACTAAACTCTCATTTTTCCAAAAAGTCTCAGGACACTCTAAAACACAACTGAAAAGTCAGGGCTTTAAAGAACTGGGGACAATTCTGTAGCCTCAAATGGTTTAAGGCAATAAGAGCTAAACAGACTTTATAAAATTGGAGCTGCAAAAATCAAGGCTTATGTGCCATTAAAGAAGGCCTTGATGGGTGCTTTGCTTTTATAAAACCAGGTGTGCTCCTTACAGACACAAACTTTGATTCTGAACCTAAAACTGCAGCATTAAATCTTGCAGGTGCTTTTTCCAGGGACATCAATGGGTGCAGAACCCACCTCCGTGAGAAACTCCCAACTTGCTGTATCTCAGTGGGCAGAATCTTAGCAATTGTTTTACACCCTAAAACTGTATCTCCAGCTCCCTCAAACACCGGAATATCTCTAAGAGGCAGAGTTCAGAAGCCAAAGGTGTGTGTTGCATGACTCTCTTGCTATCTTATTCTCAGAAAAAAGATCTATTACAGCTTCATCCAGACAGACAGCCTTTGGTGTCTTTAATCCAAACTGCTGCAGCTCACCATTTTAGGCTTGAAAGCCTTCAGGTTTGGCAAAGATTGTGGTCATGATAGACTTATCAAGGTACTTATTAAAGTCACAGACTGGCTGGAGGGAAAGAAAGAGATTAGGAAGCTGCTTGTTGAATGTATCCATTAGTAAAATCCATTCTTTTGGATCAGGGTTAGGGTTGAGTTGTTCTACAAGCTAAGCAGAACTAAAAACTCACATTGGTCTGTGAATTACCTGTGCTCCAAACTCCAATTTATTCATACCAGAAAGCTGGTGGTGAAGAGGAATGACTGTGGTGAGCAAGGCTGCCCTGTGCTTGTAGAGATACATCTGAACTGGGCACATTTCTCTGCTTCTCCTTTCTTTGTTTTGTAGCTGGACTTTGTCTACAACTAGCACTTCACTTCTTTTTTTTTTTTTTTTCCCATTTTTAATTACAGCAATTTTGTAGTTGGAGGAATTTTGGGTGGGTTCTGTCAGGTCCAACAAGTCCTGTTCTTGGCAGTCTGGTGGGTTTTTTTGGCAGGGTTATGTATCTCACTCTGGTTTTAGAAAACTTTTTCCTCTGAGAAGCTGGCTGAGCTTTTGTTTGTTCACACAGTCATCCCTCTCTCCCAGGAAATGTATTTGGATCTAACAACTTCTTCCATGACCAGCCTGGTTGGCTCTCTGGGCTGTCAGGAACAGTGTGCTGACTACATCTACTGCTTCTATACCAGAGCCTTAATGCTCTGGTAAGTTAAGAAAAGAAGATGTTTTTGAACTGTGGAGGGAAAGAAATGGTGAGGGTTTCTGGGACTAGGTAGGAAGGCAGATGAGCTTTTTCATACTGGGTTTCAATGAGCCAGTGAAAGCACAGCTATTATTTCCCAAAAGAGGAGTTTGGAAATATGGGGCAGATGTTTTTATTATAGTAATACTGTTAACACTAGTACAATAAAAATTAAAGGGGGCCATTTCCTCTGAGCCAGAGAGAGAGAGAAGACACTCGCTGAGTGTTCTTGTACCACAGACACTGATGGAAGGAGCAGTGCTTTAGGCTGCTTTGAAAAGCAATGGATTAAGACAAAAGTGTATGAATTTCCATGTCCAAGACCTGTTGCAAAGCAACTTTTTGCAAAGCACTGTTAGTATTACAAAAGGTTGCAACTGAGGTCTGTCAGCCCAGGTTTGTTTTATCTGAGCCCTGCAGAAACTAAGGGTTTTCACTGTAGCCTCACTGAAAAAAAAAAAAAAAAAAAAAAAAAAAAAAAAAAAAAAAAAAAAAAAAAAAAAAAAAAAAAAAAAAGCAAAAAAAAAAAAGCCCAGAGTTGCTGTTTCCAGGTACATATCTTCAAGACTGTAGCTGTACTGAAAAATATTTCCAAGCCAAAGAGTTGTAAATGGATCACCTCTGAGAAATATCTTCTCCACACTCTGACACCTGAGTGTAAGCAGTTCTACTGACAGAGACTGGTTGATCCTGAATGATTTATCTGCCTGATTGATTAGAGAATCTTTCCTTAATTAGTAAATCAGTACATAAAGGAGTAGCTCCAAACTCCTTTTGGGATTGCTATGGCTTGGTTCAGGCTCCCATTGGCATTCTTCTCCAGCAGCAATAAAGAAGTGGCAAGACTGGGAGTTTCTGTTGAGGTCTTGCTCATCGATCACCTGTTGATCCTCATTGTGCCATGGACATGCATATGCACAAAGAGAACATCCCTGGATATAAGACATGTATTAGAGGAGGCCAAAAAACCCAAAGAGATGGGTGCAAACATAGCAGGGAATAGATGAGGTAACATCATTAAAACTAGCTTGAAAATACCTTGAACCTCCTGGCTGCTACTACATCCCCACTGTGGTGTTTTAGATATTGAGTGCAAAAAAAAGAGAGGAGAAGCTTTAAAATGGCACTTCAGTCAAATAACTTTTTAAAAATTCTTCACATTTAGTCTTCACTAGTCTTGTAATGTTAATTAGGTCTCCTAGGAAGTAAATGTTCTTCCAGGACAGCATTTTTCTAGGAGACAAGAGTATAGATTGGAGGGAAGATGATCACTCTTTGGGAACAGAAGGCTCAGAAATCCTCTTCAATAATTGGCAGGTCTGGCTTACTTGAAGATCATACTTGTCTATCTGGGTGGGAGAACCAAAATCCAAGAAATCCAATAGAGAAGGTTAAGTCCTCCTCTGTGTAGTCATCATTTTTTAACTTCAGAAAATAATGTCTGTGTACAAACCAACTCTTAGCCTCTAGCAATTTGTTGTTGAGGGCTCCTTAGGGATCTGATTATAATTGGTAATAAGTTTGATATGTTTAATGCTTAGATCCAACTATCTAACTACCAATAATTAGGCCTTAACCCACAGTGCTTGGCTTTTGAAGTGAGAGGAGACAAAATAGGCAGGGATGCTGCAATCTCCTCTGTGTGTTTCTGTCTAGGTGCTTCAAAACCTGTAATAACAGGAAAGGCTCCATCCAAGGAGATGGCCATTGGATCATGGTGCTTAGAGGCTCTTGATCCATTTAAGCATTACCAAGAAACAGCTTGCTGACAAGTAAAAAAACTTTACCCCATCTTCCAGGCTCAGCAGAGCCAGGCTACCAGCGTATTATATGACTACATCACATAACCTCCAGACAGAATATGTTATTAGGATTTATTAGGTTATAATCCTTTTTTGATTAAAAATTATAAATCAGCTCATGTTTGATGTTAACCCATAAACGCACAGCACATGTCAAGCAAAGCTTAGTATACACGGCCCTTGCCATGCATTGAGGAGCCCACCCTGCTTCTTCCAGCCCTTTGCAGAAAATAATGGACCTGATCAAAGGAGTGTGGCCTGTGCTGTGTTGGGGACATGGCTCTTGAGAGGTTAACTCTCAGAGATGGAGCATGCTAAGCTGTTGCGTTTGATTTATTGTCCCTCCTTTCTTCTTATTTCTCCTTGAAACATAAAAGCTTGCAGTCCACAGACTCTTGACATTTCCTTTAAATGCTCTTGTCATTCAGAAATTGCCACAGACATCTCCCATAACTTTGCACTTAGTGTTCCCAGCCTGTTTGGAGTTACTTGCAGAAGTTAAAAAGGAAATACAAATAGATTACAGAGCTCAATCCTGCAAGGTGGAGAGTCTTCTAGCTCTGAACCAATAAAGCACTTAACCATTTACTTTACTTCAAGGGTGGGAGTAGTTTGACAGAACTCTGTTACAACTAACTGAATTATAATCTTGAGAATGAAATTGTCAAGTTGTCTGCAAAACAAACAGCCACTCTAGCTACCAAGGGCAGGTGACACTGTGTGGGATTTGTAAAGGATCTTCTTGATTTATGAGCACAATTATGGCTTGCACTGGAACCTGCCACTTAAATGCTTTTCTGAAAATCTGCCTCCCTATCATTTGGGGGTAGGTCCCTGGGCTCCTCTCTTGCACAACAGGGCGTTTTTTCTGCCCATCCTGACTGTATCATGCAGGTCTCCCTCTTTCTAATAAATGTTAATGAAGGATGGAGAGTCTTTCAACATGCAAGACAGTTCAAGAGGTTTGCAACTTATTATTCCTGACCCAAACATCTCCATGGGAAACTCAGCCACCCAGAGTTAAGAATAGAAGATGAAGTTTAAGAATAGAAGTTGAGGGTTAAGAATAGAAGTTAAGAAATTCCTGGATTTTTGGGAAAGCACCTTTATTTACTTCAAAACAGTGCAAGAATGCCAGGTGGAGCTTTCATCCATCCATGAGCCATTGAACTAAGAGCACATTTTTTTAGCTCTATTAGCTACTTATATGAACAGGGATAGAGATAATCAGCCTGTAAATGGTTCTACATTCAGTATGAAAACAAGCATCATACTACCTTCAGTATTACCTTCTGAAAGACAGGCAAATGAGCAAAGACACCTATCAAGACCTTCACTGATCTCTGATTGATAGGAGAGGTCCTGTTCTTCTGACCTGGGTGGTGCTACTGCTCACAGAGAGTACTTGGGTTTAGCTTCTTACCTGATGTGAACATAATCGTCCATCCAATGTTCATCTCCAGGAAATGTTCCCCATGATCTAGTCCCTGTATACAAGTTTTTTTCTAGGAAATATTCTTGATTTATCTTTTTTTGGTGGATTTTTTTAATTTATTTTTTTGATGACTAATGCTTCCAAAAATCTTTTTCTTTCAGCCCTGAGCGCTAGAGAACCTGAATAGTAGCCAACTCTACCAAGAATACATGGAGCTCCTACTTCCTAGCTGAATCTTTATAGTTCATTGGGCAGGAATTTATTTTATTTTATTTTATTTTTTTTGTCTCACATTACCTGTAAATTGGAATTAAAATCTTAATTTTTTCAAGGTGTTTGTGGCTGAATGTAGCACCTCACTTCAATGAAAAGGTCACACAAGGAAAGCATGACAGAGTGGTGGCACATCAGGGTTTTAGACCTCTTCAGACAGAGGAAAGAAATGGATCCAAATTTTCAACTTCTTGGGTTGATGAGGTTACTAAGGAAAATGTGGTCCCTTCTCTTTTCACTGTACCCTTTCAAATGTAGCTGCTGCTGGAGTCCAGAGAGTACCTTACCTAGCCCATTCCAGGCATTTTGGGCAAGCAGCAGTGCTTGTGGACACCAGTGTGGGTTTGGGATCTGGATGGGCTTAGTGAATATGGGGACATCCCCTGGCATGGGGAACAGCAAAGCTTCCAAGAGTCTCCTCAGAAGATAATACCAGGGAAATGGAGACACTTACAACTTTGCAGGCACCCTAGTGGGGTGGCATTATGTTTTTTCACAGCTCTCTCAGTTCACCTGAGGTGTCTTGTTTTCTGTGCAACTGCTGGTTCAAATGTAGCCCTTCGTGATTTGCAAGATGAGGCCTCAGGTGGCTTCAGGAAGCCACGTGGCAGCAAAGGGGCACAGGCTGCTCTCAGGATCCCTGGGTAAGATAGCAGGGACAAGTGACATGAAAGTAGCATTTTGCATGACGTATCTGGAAAAGCCAATTACGTGTAATTAATGTTGGTTAGCTGCTTTGAAGATGAAAAGCTTTTATATAAGTGTGATTAACATCTATTCTGTCAAAATGATTGTCTTTCTAATGTTTTAAGAAGCTTAATAACACGCTTCAGCTTCTCAGTGTTTATCTCTGAGATGTGATGACCTTATGTAAAGTATTCACTAGAAAACTACATAAGAAAGGCCTTCAGTGGGAGTTGATGTTGGCCACAAACCAAGAGTAAAGTCTGAGACACTGTGGGACAGAGATTATTCACCTGTCAACAGCTCAATTTCTTACAAAGGTTCCTAATCAGCAAACCAGTTGGGCGATGCTAAAGCATTGTCCTAATACAAGGTCTTAAATTGTGAATGCTCATTGCAGGATGGTTTTTGGAGTCTATGAAAAAGTGGTCTGTGCATGTTGGATCCAGTTTTAGAAGGTGCACGGTAAAATGCTCTGATGTATTTTGCTTTCCACTGTAAATAAAATGGATTTCATTGTAAAACACTCACAGGAGATGAGAAACAATGCGGGTCGGGCGCTGAACAATAGGTGTTCTGAGAAAATAGTGAGTTCATCCGTTGGCAGTTGTTGCTATTTTCTGAAAATGAGTGCAGATGTTTTAGCAGGCTGAAATTACTCAAGACTTTTATGGCAGAAAGAGGCCAAGGAGTAAATAAACTGGTGACAGGTATAATGAAAGGTATTCAGTTTATTTGCTTGTTCAGAGTTATTTTATTCAAGGGAGCCCTGTTTTGCCTACCACAGGCAAATCCCTGAGACCATCTTGAAGAAATATCTCCCTGGAAAAAAGTATCATGCAAGATTATGTAGCAAGCCCAGGGCTTCTGGATGACAATCAAATCGGTTACTTAATTTTTTGTAAGTAATTCCTAGAAAGCATTGGTTCCCAGAAGGGACATATATGAAGGCTCTGCTCTTTATTCACTGGTGAGGAAACACA
>NW_009970714.1:1392137-1400397 GCF_000747805.2 Chaetura pelagica | reverse complement strand
TAGAAAAGAGCCCAGATGTCACCCAACATCATGCTGCTATTAAATCACCCAGATAAAGGTCAGGAAGCTTTGTAGGGCTGTAGGAATGGACAGAGACCATGCTCCATCAGTTAGCTCCCCAGATGAGCTGATCACCTGGTGGGTTAGGATCAGTCACTGCAGGTTTTTCCCTGTATGCTGGAGGTTGCAAGAGAGCTCCGAGGGGTGGGTTGATGGGATCATATTTTCTCAGGCAACCTATAGAACTCTTCCCTGCACTGTCTCCCTGGCAGTGGTTTGGGAGAGGGTGCTGGGGTCCATATTAACATCAGTTGCAGTGGAGTTTGCTAACAAGTAGTAGTGCAGTGTCACTCTGAGCTGTCATCCTTCAGTCCAGAATCACAGAATCCTCAGAGTTGGAAGGGACCTCTAGAGATCATCGAGTCCAACTCCCCTGCTAAAGCAGGATCCCCTAAAGCACATTACTCAGGACTGCATCTAGGTGGGTTTTGAATATCTGTGGAGAAGGGGACTCCACAACCTCATCCTGTCACTGAGAACTATTGAAAAAAGTCTGGACACCTCTCCTGAGGTTCAACACAGAAGTATCAGTGATGGGAAGAAGGGCATTCAGAACTCATCAGGTGCCACCTTTACCCAGCAGAAAGCTCTGTACTTCCCTTGTCAGTCTGCACATGGCAAACCAGGTGAGACAACCCGAACTTCGCTTGGACCTGCTAACACACACAGAAGATGGATGAGGTCCTCAGGGCTTATCTCTGTCAGTTCACATGTATTAATACTCTGGCTGCTCTGCCTGCACTGGGATTTTACCTCAGGTTAATTACTCTGTATTTGCTAATGCCATGTAGGAACATGCATTTTTTTCCTGCTGCTGAAGAGAAGCTGGATCCAGAGAAGCACTCACCTTCAGAGCAGCTCACGGGAGCTTTGGCAGATTCATCTTTCAAAAATGCAATTGGTAAAAATGTCAAAACCATTTCCACGAGGCTGTTGCTGCAGGTGGGGATTCACATGTTCTCCCACCAGGCAGTGAAATGTGTTTCTGGAAGGCAGGCTCAGGCTGGACTCCTCTCTGGCATTTTCTATGCATCAGGTTTTCAAGTCCACCACCTTTCATAACCACTAAATGCCCTGAAAAAGAGTTTTAGAGGAGAGAGCTGCAAGACAACCAACCTTTCCCTCAAATAAAGGCATATGATAACTTCAGCTTTTGTTCTTGTGACCTGCCCTTGCAGGACTGAAAAGAGCTTTGAGCACACACCCAGGAGAGCAGGAAATCTTTCTTATGGATCACTTGTAAAAAGCCCCAGTTTGAAAAACACACTGCAGAAAGAATGAAGCCTGACTGCAAAGGAGAGCGGGTTCTTTTTTTTTGGTTTTGTTTTTGTTTTTTCTTTCGCGTGAATAAGATTTCAAACTAGCAGCCAAAGTGAATCATTATACATCCTTGCCATATGCCACTTTCAATCAATAAGGCCTTATGCTCTGCTAACAATCATCCTAAACTATACCTATTAACAAGAATGCACATTTTCATAGAAACATTCCATGCACGTCACCGTGCACAGACTGCAAACAGTCGAGAGCGATCGCAGCCGAAGGGAGATGGAGTTTCTGAAACAAGGGGCTAAGTGTGTGGGGACACACCACCCTGTAGAGGCTGCCACTCTTACACATGTAGGCTGGTTTTTGCTTTTAATGGCACATGCTCCTACAGACTGATGAGGTTTTTTTCCTCTCTTGCAGGCATACACTTTCTTGATGACCCAGCCAGTTTCTCTCCTGATGACCCAAGACCTTTGCAGAAGTGGCTGATGCACGGAGGATAAAGTGCAGCAATAGCCACAGGGGGATGAGATGCAGCTTCAACAGGAGCCCTTCGGTTTAGAGGGAGAGGGATGACAGCAATCCTTGTGAACTAATCATCAGCACTAATCGTACTGATGATTAGTTCGTACCTGAACTAATCTCTCTGTGAAGACATGGAAAGCTGGTATAAAAGAGAAGCAGGGTTTGAGGGACTTAGGGCAGGAGGTGTGGGATTTATTTTGTAGTGATTACAGGGCACCCATTTCCCACTCACTGTTTCTTTTGTCTGTTTACATTGCAAACTCTACCTGATGGGTGTCTCTCCTCCAAAAATACTGTGCTTGCCACAGAAGCTATTGACTGAAATGCCACAGTCTGAGCTGCTCAGAGCAGTCAAGTCTTACATTATAGGCACGAAGCACTTGGTAGATTCACCCAACTAAAGCAGAAATGTGCACTTGAGCTAGTCATCCGTGGCTCCCTTGCTAGTCAATGGAGAGCCAGTCAATACAGTCGATGGAGTCTATGGTGATTCATCTCTTCCTAAAGTGGATGGTTAAAACAGATCAGATGAATTGCATAATAAAAACACTTGCTTCTTCTTGCTGCCTGGAAAGCCTTGTGTGACAGCTCTTATCTAGAAGAGTATTCTGTAAATATCAGAAATAAGGTGAACCTTATCCCACCACTGCCCTCACGACCTTCCCTGCCCTGATGCTTTCTGGGCACTGCAGGCATTTGCTGGTGCAGCTCACTCTGTCCCCTGTACTGCAGAGTTATGGATAGGTTGAGGGATGCCAGAGCAGTTCCACACTCAGGTAGCTAAATCTTATCACCTCTGACCAACAGCCCACAGACCCAGCCCCCTCCATCTGTTCCCAAGCCCCAACCCCCTCATCCCACTCCGGAGTCACAGCCATGACTTCAAGTGCAGTATGTGAGCTGTGCGTTGGGATTGCATCAGCCCTGGGTGGCTGGTTGTGCAGGAACTCAGGCTAGACTATACAAAGTTCTTCTATCTACAGATCCTGGATTAGTAGAGCATGTGCAGTATGGCATGTCCCAATACAATGGCCTTCAGATTCTACCACATAAAAACCTTTCTATCTTTCTCTCAAAGGGTGACTTTAATCTTTGCTTATTTCTACATTTCATAACTAAAGGCTGTTTCTGCAACCCTTAAGTAGGGTTTTACATGGTTACACATGGTCTATGTGATACTTTTGATTACTAATCCTTGTCTGTTTTGCAAGGTTCAACATAAAAATTCTTTGCTTATCAAAGGGCATTACTGCTGGGATGTTTCTGGGCTGCAAAGTAACCTCCAGTCAATCAAAGCCCTTCCAATAATCCCTGCCTATGCTTATTGCTATGCAACCTTGTTTTCTGTGGGTGAAGGTGGGAAAGGAGAATATGCTTAACTTTGAGCAAAGACATGTGCAACTCTGGTTTTCAGTAATACCACCAAAATACACCTGAGGTGGTGCAGTGCCTCTTAGTTGGCTTTCTGTGCAAGCATGTATCCGTAACAGCATAATTTGTTGCTAAGATTTCCCTGAGTTTCTTCCTCTCTGGAACAGAATGTATTAATTGAATCTTGAAGTTCTTATTCCTCAGACAATTCCTCTTGCCTTTGATGAAGATTTGTAATCCTGGAAGGGCTGTTCAAAATTTGTATTACTAATTTTTCATATTTGAAGATATTAATGATGTACAAGTTATAGATTCAGTACAAGATAACTGGCCAAATTGCTGTAGCCTGTTTTATATGTGAAGTAAATATAAGCAATCAAAGGACAACTTCTGGCTCAAAAATGCATTAATACTACTAATATCAGCTGAAGTAATTAAACTGCATGTGTTATGTTTGAACACTTAGTGCTGCTGTTGACCCTCTGGCATCCTCTTCCTTCTTTTTAACATGCACAGACGTGTTGATATCAGTGGGATCTTTAGGAATGAGAGCAGTAAAGCCAGACCAAAAAGAGTTTTCCCATCACAAAAATGCTCAAGATCATGAAATAAACACACCTTTATTCTAAATTGGGATGAAAGCTGAAAATCACAGCCCCAGATTTCAGACCTGGCAAGGACAAAACCCACACATGATCCCATCTAGTTTCATATCTGGAAAAAATGGTCAAACATCCCCTAAACTTTTTGGCTGCTGTTTCTGGACTTATCAGATGTGCTTGCTCCCAGAGCAGCCCCGCATCCCTGGGGATCCCATGAAGGCACATGGTGGGGGTGCAGGCACTTCCTTACAGTGGCTACACAGGGATGAGGTCAAAAGTTGACTTGAGCTGGGTCTGAAAAACCAAGGTGGTGGATATTTTATATAGAAAGGTTCCCTTTATGTTACTGTAAAGGGTTGTAGCTGCATCTGCCCCTGGTGATTCATCCTCATGCTGCCCAGGTGGCCAAGAAGACCAACAGCATCGTGGCTTTATCAGGAATAGTGTAGCCAGCAGGAGAAGGGAGGTGATTGTGCCCCTGTACTTGGCACTGGTGAGGTCACACCTTGAGTACTGTGTTCAGTTCTGAGTGCCTTACTAGAAGAAAGACATTGAGTTGCTTGAGCAAGAGAAGGGCAACCAAGCTGGTGAATGTTCAGAGAACAGGTCCTGGGAGGACAGGCTGAGGGAATTGCAGTTGTTTAGTCTGAAGAAAAGGAGGCTGAGGGGAGACCATATTGCTCTCTACAACTACCTGAAAGGAGGTGGTAGGGAGGTGGGTGTTGGCCTCTTCTCTCAAGTAAATGATGATAAGACTAGAGGAAATAGCCCAAAGTTATGCCAGGGGAGGTTTAGATTAGATACTAGGAATAATTTATTTATTGAAAGAAGTCAGGAGTTGGAATGGGCTGCCCAGGGAGGTGGTGGAGTTAACAGCCCTGGAGGTATTTAAAAACTGTGTAGATGAGGCATATCAGGAAATGCTTTGGTGGCCTTTTTTTTTTTTTTTATGAGGGGGGGGGTTGATGGTTGGACACAGTGATCTCAGAGGTCTTTTCCAACCATGACCATTCTGAGATTCTATGATTCTCTATTCCATGATTTGGGACACAGGGCTGCTTTCTCAGACGTGTCCTCTGTGATTTTTTAGGAAGGACATCAACTACCAAAATAATGATTTTGTTCTCCATACCACACCCAGCAATGCTGTGCAATCTCATGCTCTTGGCCTGTTTCAGACACAGCCAGAGGGACTGGCTCTTCCTGGACATGTTGAGCTGAAGGACAGCAAACTCAACTCCCCGTGCTGTAGCATTAGAAGGTACTTCCATTGGGTGAGACACTGGAGAAGAACTTTAGCCATGGCAAACCATGATCTCCAGCCAGATTCAACTCCACACCCCCCAGCATCTGCAGAAGTGTGTTCTCTATCCCGTGCAGACCACATTTATTAATATTCGTGTGTCTTCAGTTTTTTCACCCTTCATTTCCCCTTACGAAGTTTTATTTTTCCCAGTCAATAAGAATGATTTTATTCTTCTTAATTAGATTTTTTTTTAGGTTTCCCATAGTAATTAATGCACTTTTCTTCAGCAGCAGAACCTATCACAGTAGTTAAAATATTAAATCATGACTGCTGCCAGATCTAAAGGGCCAAGAAACATAGGTTTTTCAATAGCCACTTTGTCTTCATCTTTTGAATTAGTTTGCAGCCTGCTTTACATTTTTGTGCAAGTAATAAGATTTGTTCATTTGAATGAAGAATGATATAAAAATAAATTGCATTGTACTTTTAATTACATAGTCTTCATTTTTGCAGTGACACTCCAGGCTCTCATATAATGTTGTTTAATGTTTACTTCTCTTTATTGATTTGATAATTTAAATACAAAAAAAAATGTAATTTAATTTGTAAACTTCTGCATTCATTGTTGGGGTGCTGTGCTCTGTGCTCATTAAGGCATCAGGGGAATTCTGTCTTCTCCCCCATCTCCTTCATGCTTACACAGGCATGCATGTTCCATATTTGCTTTTTCTTAGGCACCAAATCTTAGCTATAGAGATGCTTTTCTTCCCCACTGTTGTGAGACCATGATCCTCCCTCTGTTTGACATTTCAGACCTGGGGACTTGGTGTGATGTGGGCTGCTGCTCCAGGAAGCCCTTTTTGGGGGGCTTCATGGAGGCGGTCGAAGATAACGTTGAGTAGGTCAAAAGCCACCACTGGACATATTAGCCTTGGCTGGCTCTTTCTTCACCCAGGAAATCAAGCACCCTCACATCTCTGAGAGCCACCCAAGTCTACCCATCATCCCCTGCAGAGGATATGGTAGAAGTAAATCTTGCAAAAGTTCACAGAAACTGTAGGATGAGACCAGTTTGGTCTCCTCTGGTTTCGGGCAAGGAAAACCTTACTGCTCTCCAAATGCATTCAGAAATAGGTATAAGAATGCAACAAACATTGCAACTTGGAGGACAAGCCTTATGAGGAGCGTCTGAAGGAACTGGGGGTGTTTAGCCTGGAGAAAAGCAGGCTGAGAGACCTTGTCACTGTCTACAACTATGTGAAAGGAGGTTGTAAAAAGGTAGGAGTTGGTCTCTTCTCCCAGGTGGCAAGTGACAGAACAAGAGGAAATGGGCTTAAGTGGCACCAGGGGAAGTTTAGATTAGATACTAGAATTTATTATTTTTTTTTACTGAAAGGGTAATTAAGCACTGGAATAGGCTGCTCAGGGAGATGGCTGAATCTCCATCCCTGGAGGTGTTTAAGAGGTGTATAGATGTGGTATTTAGGAACATGGTTTAAGCTTTGGACTTGGTAGAGTTAGGTTAATGGTTGGCAATCAGGTTATGGTTGGACTTGATGATCTTAAAAGTCATTCCCAACCAGAATGATTCTGTGAAGAAGCCACCCACAAATCTTCAGACCTTCCTCCCTCCATCAAAACAAGCACCTCTAACCTACCTCTTCTACTCACCTCAGCTCTCTCTGAGAGGAGCCACAGACACCACTCCATCCTGCCCCAGGCAGTGTGAGGCACTTGGCTAAATCCCAGATTTATGGACAGGTTTTGAGATGTTTGTCTTCTAGTTTTGGAGCTGCAGGAATATTTTGGAGTTTCTAGAAGTTAAGCAAAATTAAACTTTTCTTTAAAAAATCCATCACCATAAAAATGTTTTCCCTCCCTCTTCATTAATGATTTACTTTCTGTGGAATAAATGCACCAACTGAGGACAGAATCATTATTAAAATCTCAGTTAACAACACAATATTACTTTGGTCCCTTCATTTCCTCCACTATTATAAAATTCAAGATTCATTTCATCTATTAATATTAGCAATCTATTTTATTATTTTTTTTTTAATTTTGACCAGGCACAAATTAAAGGGGGGATGATATTATGGAAGCAGGACTAGAACTTACTCCTTTTTCTGTAAAATCTATTTTTCCCTTTCCATTAGTTCTTTCTATGCATCTAATATTGGCTTCCTTTGCATCGATATTCCCAGTGACTTCATTTGATGCCTGGCATTACTCCCATGGAAGCAAACTGGAAGAGGTCAACAGACTTAAGTGGAAGGTGATTAAAGTTAAAGGTCAATGAAGAGCTGAAGACTAGCACATGGGTTTGGGAGCAAGGGAGCTGGGTTCTGGTCCTAGCCCTGCCATAAAATTGCTCTGTGACCCTGTGCTAGTCATTTTATTTCTCTGTACTGCAGTTTCCATGCTTTTAAAATAGGAACAGGAGTGTTTGCTGCTCATTGTTCAAGCTTCCTAACAAATAAAACATGATGTATATGAGCTAACTGAGCAAGAAGGCACAGATCCTTCTCTCAGGAAATCTGTGTCCTACAGTAGCAGCAGACAGTGAGGACTGGGGCAGCACAGAGATGCACCCCATTTTTCCAAGACCTCACGAATTGCTCCTTTTCCCTTGGTAACAGATCACTGTCAGTGGGTTTGAAGATTTCCCTTGTGCCTCTCAAACACTAAACATAACTCAGATTGATTTGCAATATTTTTCATGGAAAAGCTCCACTCATGTGCAGCACATGCTTGGATGGGTCTTTAATGCTGTAGAATAACCAACTTCTACATTTATGGCACACTTATTTCTTAGTTTGTTTCTGTACCCCTGCAATCCCAGGAGCTGCACACCAGCTAAATACACACAGGATTACTTTTGCAATCTCCCTAACTGCAAACAGGGAGCAATCCTGCAAACAGGATTGCTATTGTGGCAGGTTTTCCCAAATGCTGAAGTGCTGAATTCCAATGATTTCTGTGGCAACTGGAGGAAATAGGAAAAGAAAGTTGGATAAAGTCTAAAGTTGGTTAAAGAGGCCCCTGGTACAATCAACATGACATCAAACATCCCTGCAAGATCTTTGTCTAACACTTCCTGCACTGACAGTTCCATGACAACCTGTGGGAATATCCTTGTGCTGAAATATCCATAGCACTGGAAAGGTTTTCCCAATTTTTTCCCTAC
>NW_009970714.1:1382342-1391971 GCF_000747805.2 Chaetura pelagica | reverse complement strand
TCTTACCTGCTGAAGCGGAAGCCCATTACTCACCCTACATACAGAAGGTACAAGGACAAACTGTGCCACTCCTCTTTGCATTTGCCTTGCATGTATTTGGCAACTTGCTTTGTCCCTTGGTCCCCTCGTCCTCTCCTCAGACCACACACTTCTCTCTCTCTCAGCCTTGCCTCAAAGGCAAGTTTTCTACACTTCCAATCATTCTTTTTGTACCTCTTTAGGCTTTTCCCAGCTGAGCCATATCTTTCCTGAGGTGTGGAAATTGTCCTCGAGCCAAGATCCTGTCATTGCCAAGTTGAATGGAAAGATTGTCCCATGCCTTCTGTAGCATGCCCCCCTGAACAGGCATCCCAGGAGGACTGATGGATTCTTGCCGCTCTGGATTTCTGCTGTGCTCCCAAGCATCACCACCCTGTATCTTTTTCTGCACAGCAGCAGCCTGGCCAATTGCTCCTCTTCTTGTATTTGAGAAATCGATTTTAACTCCCCTGCCAGGGAGTGCAACATTTTAATTACTCCTCTGGATAAAGCCCGTTGTTCCCATTTTGATCAGGACTTAAGAGATAAGTAAAACAAAGCCTATCAGAGATCCTGAAGAAGCTTGAGCTGGAACCTGGGCCACTGAAATACCCCCAAGCAGTGCCTCTGCCATATGTTCTTCACCCTTCTCATCCTTGTCCAATGCCAACCTCGTTTTTTAAAAAACATTTTTCTTCTCTCTCCATTATTTCTGAATTCTTGTTAAATCTGGTGTTAGCAGGCACTTGCAACCATTTAAACTATGGTAGATGAACAATTAAAGGTCTGTTCACTATCCCACAGCCTGGATAGGCCACAAAAAATGGGGAACAGATTGGGTGCTTGCTGGATTATTGATAATTTCCGTGCTTCCAACTCCTGATTCTCAACACAATGAGTGGCAGTTACTGAAAAAATAAAGACCTTTACGAGCAAGGGAGGTGGAGTGGATAAGGTGCCAGGAAAGTCAAGTGCAGCCTTCTTTCCAAAGGACCTAATCCAAATTTAGTGAACACAAAGGCACCTACAATCAGATAAAAACTTGAGACTGGCTACAAAAAAATATTTCTGTCTCTTTCTTCTGCAATCCATAGAGAGGCACTGCCCATGCCAGGAACCCACAATACCCTGGCATCACAGCCTGCAGGGCTGGCTGCTCTCACTTGTGAATACATTTATCACTAATAATATGCCAAAATGTCCAAGAGTTGAACGCCAGGAAGTGCTGAGAAGGAAAGCAGGTTCGTCTCACAGGCAAGACCAAGTGCAGCAAGACTTCATTTGCATCTGCGTTGGCAACGTCACTCCTGTCTGTACAAAACTGATGGACCAGTGGTTGGATTCTTAACAGAATAGTTTTTATACTTTGTACTTTTCCTGACATATGGCTTGTTCTACGCTAGGAAGCTAAGAAAATAGTCTGAGAAAGGCCATGAGGGCAGCTGGGCAAGAAGCAGTTGATAGGAAGATAAGGAAGTAAGACTAAGGTGGAAGCCTGTTAATCCCAGAAATTGCTTGGATGAGCCCATAAGGGATCCCTTAACAACACTAAGACCTGCACCATGACTGGGAAGGCTGAATTGAGAGAAGTCCCCCAGAGCAGAGAAGCACAAGCCAGAGATGGTGCCATCAGGACTCTAGGACTATAGCAACCATGGAATCTGTGGCAAATGTTATGAGGCCAAAGGGCCTGTTGCAATATGACAAGGGGTAACAGTTTTAAATTAAAAAGAGGGGAAGTTCAGACTTCAGGAAGAAATTCAGGAAGAATTTTTTTTACAATGAAGGTGGTGAAACACTGGAACAGGTTGCCCAGAGAGGCGGTAGATGCCCCATCCGTGGAAATGTTCAAGGTCAGGCTGGATGGACCTCTGAACGACTTAATCTAGCTGAAGATTTCCCTGCTCACTGCAGAGGCATTGGACTAGATGGCCTTTAAAGGTCCTTCCCAATCCAAACTATGATATGATTCTATGGCTCTAAGGGAATTCAGCCTGTGAGATATGGCCCAAGGGTTGGAGCAAGGGTCATGCTGCACAGCAAGAAATAAGAGGAAGGGACAAATGAAATGGCAAGTTTTGGCTTTGGTGGACTGAAGAAAGACAGTCTTCCAGTGTGTAAAAGCTGGAACAGAGAGAAAAGAAGCAAACCATCACTGGAGACATTCAAAACCCACCTGGATGCGTTCCTGTGTGATGTACTCTAGGTGACCCTGCTCTGGCAGAGGGGGTTGGACTAGATGATCTTTCGAGGTCCCTTCCAACCCCTAGGATTCTATGATTCTATGATCCCCCATGTGCTCAGTAAGGACCAAACTGCAGCAGGGCAGGGAAGGCTGAGGACACGCAGGAGGGAAAATGTTCTGCAGGCAAATCTCGTGCAGTCCAGAGAGCCTGGAGCACCATGAGGTGCCCATTACAGCAGAAAGAAGTTGGATGAACATTTTGCAGGAACGACCTGTGTCTAATTATCACTGCCAAAGGGAGGAGGATGGATGGGATGACACCTGAAGATCCCTTCCAACATTAGCTCCCTGCTGCACACTGCCAGCTACCAGTATGTGGGATGAGTTTCCTCCAGGTAATTTGTACCAGCACTTCCCCAAGGTGAGCAGAAACAGACACTTCATGGTTTAAAAACAATCTCTGGTCCCAATAAAGACACAAGGAAAACTACCTTGCTAGTGATGCCCAATTCATTGCTCAACACCACATAACACAATTATGTTGCACTTTAAAGCTCAGTGCAGCTGCCTTACTCTATACATGTCTGGAGTGTTTATCACCTCCTAGTAATGGCAGTAGAGTATTTGCCACAAAAACTTAAATATTTGCTTTCTTTGAGAGGGAATTTTTCCTGATTAAAGCCTTCCTGAGCAGCACAGGATGCACTCAGCCCCACCAGGCATTCTTATACCCTAATCACTGAAATCTGGGACAAAGGCCAATAATCTGGGACAAACTCTAAAAATACACAAAACACTCCAGGACATGTTTTATTGGTCCTTCTGTACATGCCTTGAGTGTGTCAGGAGGCACAAGGCCACAGGTAAGAGTAGTGAAAATAAACCCTCCAGTGCAGTCCAACTGGCTGCAGGAAGGATACGGATGCTTTTCTTAGGCACAGACATTTCAAAGAGAGATACAGCACCTCCATGTGAACCTTTTCATTGTTAAAGCTTAATTTCAACCAGTTTAAAAGCCCTGAGTATGGCTTTTTAAATAAAATATTGGAATTTGAAAGGTGTTCTTTTGCCAACCAAACACCTGGGGAGGGAGGAAGGTGAGGGAGCTGGAGAGATGACAGGTCTTGGCTCTAGGTTGCTGTAGCCACCATATGCACTTTAGAACACCTGCATTGCATTTTCAAGCAAAACATCAACAGCTGAAGACAATGTGGGTAAATACCTGCTATCATTTTTTACAGAGGATAGTAACTTAAACAGATAAGGTTAGGGAACAGTCCAAGGGCAATGGCTGAAGATGCTGTCCTCACTCTGCGAATTCAAGGGCTTTTATTTTTTTAAAGGTGTTGCAAAACCCTGTGGGATCTGCTGGCAGTCACCCAAAAGAGTATAGCACTTGAGGCTGCCCTAACCTGGTACAGACACCCTCCGAGCTCAGAGGTTTAACACTTTGCCCTTTGCCTGCCTCTCCCAAACAGTACCAGCAACCTCAGGCATTGCACAAAGCAAAGTGGAATGACCAGGGACTCAGCAGCTCCCAGGCCAGTCTTGCCTCAATGATGGGAGGATTTTCTTTTGCTCAATGATGGAAGGATTTTCTTTTGCCTTTCTGCTTCTCCATCTCATGTAGAGGTTTTGTAGATAACCTCTACACATGCAAAATTATCTGATGATAGGACCCATATTTATTTACCTTTAGCTTTTAACAAAAGGAGGACAGAGAAATTTATGGACACAGAGCAAGAGATTAATTGATAGATTCCCATTACTGGAGCATGTCACCAGGATTGTCACCAAGAAGTGAGTCTAGGATTGCTACCACCAATCTGGGAGCACGTTTTCCTGACAGGCATCCAGGCAGTCTTAAACATTTCAAGCAGAAGGGATTTTGCTGCCATGGCACTTGGTAGTCTGTTTGAATGGTTGAGTAACATCGGCTGGTAGAAACATCTTCCTACCACCACATTAAAGATGCATTGACTTCAATTTGCTGCAAGGCACTCTCAGAGGTTAGAGAAATACTTTTGAGAGCTAAGCATCACCCATGCTGTAGTTGCATTTTACAGGGAAACTGAGGCAGAGAGCTCAAGAGCAGGACATAAAAATGAATGTCTGAAGTTTGGCACCATAGTGCACTTACAGTACTCTGCTTTCCCTGCCCCCTGGTCATTGACTTTTGCAACAGCTTTTGCACCTGAAGTTCAGGGAAGTCCCTCTGTGAGCTGGGGAACCACCCCAGCCTGGTGGTTCAGAGGAATTTGAATGCTGGTTTGTCATCACTACAAAGCATAGTAGTGCTCGAGGGCATAAGACAAATCCAGTGGCCACAGGAACCTTAAGTACAGTGAATTGCAACGAAGTAAATACATTAAAGGAACCTCCAACACCAGGCAGACCTTTGATACTACGTCCTGGGTTAAAAAAAAGATAGAAAATGCAGTCCTTTACCAATTCAGCATATACTGTCATTGCAGAATCAGTCATATGATGTCCGTTATCCCCCTTGTCTGAGCACAGAAGTGTCCAACTTGAGCGTGGGTGTGCTTTGGTTCCCAGCGAGCTGGCATGACTTGGGGGTAGGGATTAGAGCCTGGAGTCTCCGTTTGCAGGGAGGGCAACAGGCTAACGGTACTGCTACCATGCAGCACCAGCTGTCCTCTGGAGCCCTCTTGCAATTAAGTTCCCCACCCAAAAGCTCAGACGAGTTCTCCCAGATTTAAAGGGAAGTAATTATTTGAGAACTCTGCTGGTTATAGTGGTAAAAATAATGAGCTATGCCCCAGAAGTCCTAATAAAATTCATGGAGGAGTAAAGCAATGCTGAAGATCCAACCTGAACAAAGCCTTGGCATGCAGCTCTGGCACTGGCTGACACATGCCAGTTGCTGCTATTTAATCAAAATACAAATGAAAACCAAAGGAAAAGCTCAAATTCCGGAAGACAGTAAAACTGCCCGTTTATGGTCATCTTCGGTAACAGATCCCTTTGCTCACTATATTCCCTCCTATCTGTCAACAACTGATGCCTTGCTCTTTAGTCTGGAGCTAAGAAAAGCTATAAAAAAATACCTTCATAGAGTTTAGGGCCCACTCTGTCTGCCATATCAGTCGCTATTTTTACCGGCCGCACCGGAGCCAGACCTCAAAGGGCAAATTTGTCAACATGGGTGGGCTTTTTTAGTGCGAAAACCAAGGGCTCGTACAGACAGTAGCAAAGACCATCTGCATCCACGTCTGGAAGTTCAGGCTCTAATTTCAAGCTGCTTCAAATATAGAAATTCCAGCAAAGTTAACTGTAGCTGCGTTATGGGGGGGGTGACAGCAGCAAGTCCTTAGAAAGCCGGGAAAGGTTTAAATCTGCCTCAGCTCGGCTCTCTTTAGTTAGGCAAAGCCACTGGGAGCAGAGACAGGCTGATACTGGGTATAAACCCTACTGGGAAATTCTGCAGGGGAGATACTGACAGCAACAGGATTTCTTGAAAACAAGGATGAAGTTCTTTAGCATAACAACCTTTCTCCACATGTTGAGAAGTGTGAAACACCTCCCTGCTGTATTAATTGGTCTGTGCTTTTCAAAGCTTCCAAATTCTGCTTACAACCAAAAACTTCGTTTACTGTTACATTAAGAAACCACTTCACAGTGTGGGTTGGATATTACTGGGAAGCACTTAATTACAATAAAATGTGTAGTTAAAGTGACAATTTATTTACTCAACGTTGTGAATATAAACTGTTTTTTCAGGCACTTTGAAATGGGAAGTTAGAGGCTCAGATCCCGGGAGTTTCTTTAGGCTGAGTGATTTCCTACAAGCAAATTTAGGAACTGATACAAGAGCCACAGAACAGTTTTCTCACCTGTACCAAGTAATGCAAGTTTTGCCTAAAAAGACTGGAAATGGGTCCCTTTATCTGCATCAGACTTCTGTAATCTGCAACAAACCAATGCCGAGCTGAAAAATAAATCCTCCTTGGTGAATACGTGAAGAGATAAAAGAAACACTGGGTCCCCTTCCCCCCAGTATTTTCCATGTTTTATAACACTTTTGTCAGTATAAATTTCCATTCAGTGAAGAAATTATGTTTCACAAGAGCTACAATAGGATTTTAAGATAAATGACAAGCGAGCACTGCAGTTTTGTACAGGCTTAAGTGATCCAAGTATCTTTATCACGTGCAGGGTATCAAAATACATGAATTTGACTTGTTCCAACAGTCACACGAGAAAGATTGAGTGTCATATGAGGCTGCAAAGCATAAAACCATCTCAGCTAAAATTTATTTTAGTACGAGAGGGGTTTTTAACTGTTAAGTATAATTATTTTAAAATGGTCTGAGCTGTGCAGTTCTAATAACTAGAAACAAAAAGGCTCTTGAAAACACAGCTTGTAAGGGCACTTCTTGCAAGCACTGCCTGCTCTGAACACTTGCTGCCTCTGTGCATTGCTATTCCTGAAATTCTTGGAGCCTGACAAAGTTTTTAAGTGTCATCTTGCTAAGGCTGTAACATTATCTCCAGTGACAATACTCACTCCTGGGCTTTTATGTTGCAAGTAGAAAAAACATTTTAGCATTTGAGGAGGGAATACATCTCCCTGTGAAACAATGTAAGCAAGATGGACTGCAATTTAATAAGTGTATCATTTAATAAGTGTATCATTCAGTGTATCATTTATCCCTAGGCAAAAACAAACAAACAAACAAATACACAAACAAATAAATAAAATTGTCCTGGCTCCTTCTCTCTGTTGATTTGCTCTTTGCAGCACCCAAGTGAAAAAGGCCACGAGACACCTGCCTTGTTGGGTGATTTTGGGGCAACATCTGAGGGGCACTGGGCCTGTCTCCTCAAAAGCAATGACAGGCCCGTGATAAATGCACTCCCAGGTCTCTGCCTGCAAAGCACCAATTCAGGTACCAGGACATGGGGGATCTTCCTAGTACAGGGATTAAAAACAGGAGCAGCACTGGCCAGTGGGCATTTCAGCCCGGGTGGGGATACAGGCCAAGTGATTGCTAAGTTAGCCATGCTGCCTGCTCTCCAGGACTAGTATTTCATTAGGATGAACTGTCTAGTTTTAGCTAATCATGGGATGCTGGTACAGTGAAACACTGGGTTGTATTTTATTGCCCCTTGCATTTCTCTGTACTTCAGCCACCTGGTAGCTGTTAACATCCTTGAATAAAATAAGCACAAATACTGATTGTTATTTGGCTTCAAATGAAATAAGCAGCCTTACAGGACATATTGACCCATTTTTTGCCTTTTCTCTTGAAGCACCCCAAGCTGCTGTGTAAGGTCTTGCACCAGGGAACATGTAACCCAGGAGCGCAGTTCAGACTGGGATCCACCTGGCTGGAGAGCAGCTCTGTGGAAAGGGATCTGGAGGTCCTGGTGGATAACAGGCTCAGTATGAGTGAACAGCGTGCTGCAGCAGCAGAGAACGCCAACAGGATGCTGGCTGCATCAACAAGGGCATCATCAACAGAAATAAGTCATCATGCTGCTCTACTTGGCACTTGTCAGACCACACCTGGAGTGTTGTGTCCAGAGAAGGGCCACAAGGATGATCCAAGGACTGAAGGACCTGCCATGTGAGGGGCTACTGGGTTTGTTGAACCTTGAGAGAAGGTTTAGGGGAGACCTTATTACCACATTCCAGTACTTAAAGGGTGGCTACCAAGAAGGTGGAGACTCCCTGTGCACCAGGAGTCACACGGAAAAGACAAGGAGTAATGGGCACAAGTTGCTTCTGTGGAGATTCCAATTGGACACAAGAGGTTAATTTTTCCTCATGAGGATAATCAAGCAAGTCTCCCAAGGGAAGTGGTAGATTCCCTTCCATTGGACAGCTCCAAGTCTCAACTTGACAGGGTGCTGAGCCATCTCGTATGAACTATAGTAGCACCTAGAAAGGTTGGACCAGATGATCCTTGAGGTCCCTTCCAACCTGGCATTCTATGATTCTGTATTTCTATGATAGATTATAAAACAAACCCAAACTCTAGTTGTGAATGTTTGTTTTTTGAATGAATAGGAATCAATCTGACCTACCCCTTTATCAAAGGGGCTTCATACTTTTCCATCTGTCCTTTGACTAGCTGGGTGAAATTACCCACTTACTTTTTCTGTGCCACAGACCTGACCAGCAGCAGCTCTTCAGGAGCTCATTTTTGCTGTTTTTCCACTTCAAAAAATATTTTCTTGAGCATTTTTTGTAGCTTTCCCAATTGCAATGCCTGTTGCTGCATGCTCTGGCTGTAACTTTCACCAGGAGTCTCATATTTGCAGCGGTGACCACTACATGCTGATGTATCCCTCTGTACTTAGAGCAACATATGAATGAGGTATGATACCATGAATGATACTATTAATCAGTGCCTTGCAATTCCATTTAAGAATGCCATTACAAGACCTTGTTATGTAAGTGCTATACTTCTATTAAAAAAAGTTTCCAGCTTCAGAGAAGTTACAAGCTCTTTCAAAAGCCTCCTGAAGTTTCCTGTAAAAAAACCAACAACTTGCGTCTTTCTTCTCGGAACAAAACGCTTCTCAAACTTTCAAAAGAATGATTCATATTTACTCTTATCTCCCTCCAGAGGAAGAGGCAAATGGTTTTAGAAATATTTTCAGCCTTACTCCCCATCAGACAAATTAGCAGGAGCTGACCTGTGATTCCCGACCGTGCGCACAGTGTCCGTGCAGCAGCCTTTTCTCCTGATGAGTCAGTGGACCTCACAGACCCAAAGCTTTGGGAATGACCCAACTTCAGCATCTTCCCTTCCTCTTCCTTCCCCTTAAGATTCCTTTGGTGCTCCCTGATGCCGTATTACTTAGCTATAATTAAAATAAATTGCAGAGGGATCTCAATTCCTGTAACCCTGGCAATAGAGGAAACCCTATTAAGCCTCAAACGGCCTGAAAATTAATTCTGCTGAGGTGCCTCTTCAGCCCTGGCAGCTTGGACATTGTCCCTGAGCCATCACTCCTGCGAGGGTTCAAGGGACTTCTTTGGGTGCAGAAGGCTCTGGGGCAGATGGGACACAAGCAGGGAAAACATTCTCCCCAGCCTGAAAGAGAAGGATTGGTTTATTTGCAAGGACACGGTAGCCCTGGCAGCTTGGACATTGTCCCTGAGCCATCACTCCTGCGAGGGTTCAAGGGACTTCTTTGGGTGCAGAAGGCTCTGGGGCAGATGGGACACAAGCAGGGAAAACATTCTCCCCAGCCTGAAAGAGAAGGATTGGTTTATTTGCAAGGACACGGTTTATTCCTACCCCTAGGGAGTGGGGGGGGGGATCTGCACTGCTCTCTCCTCTGGGAAAGCAGCGGGCATGGGGGGCTTCCCAGCAGCCACCTCCTTTCTCCAAGAGGATGCAGTGGCTTAATTCTGTGCCCTTGCATCCTCCTCCTCTCCCCTCCTTGTCCC
>NW_009970714.1:1380474-1381161 GCF_000747805.2 Chaetura pelagica | reverse complement strand
CAGGATTTTTTTTCCTTCTTTTTCTTTTTCCTTTTCTTTTCAAGAGAGGGAGAGAGGGCAGAGCTTCTCTTCTCCCCCCCTCACCCCCCCCTTGTTTCACTCTCACTCGAGCTTTTTATTTTTATTTTTATTTCCCTTGGGGATAGAGCAGCACTCGAGGAGCAAAAAGTAAAGGAATATGATTGCTTCGTGGCTGACTTTCGCCTTGCTTTGTGGAACTTTCTGTGCAGGTAAGTGCATTTCTGCCTGTTTTACCTCCCGCCCGGGGCTTTACGGTCGCTTCTCCTCCTGCAGAATTGAATGGGCCGTGCAGTTCTTTGCAGCCACCCCCCAAAACAGAGCAGAGCGCCCAGCCAACCTGCCAACTGGGGGGGTAACCCCACCGCTGCCATCTGCTTCGTTGTATTTAGTATTTTCTCTTTTTCTTTTCAATTTATGTGTTGTTTGGGTTTTTTTTCTGCTTTGCACCCCCCTCCCTCCGTTTTCTCCCGGCTCTCAGGACGAGCCTTCCCGTGCTGCTTTTTGTTCCCTTCAGGCAGCCTGCGGGAATTAATGGCAATGTAAACACGGCGCGATATCGAGGAAACTTTGCAAAAATGGGCATTTACTCCTTGGCGGCTGCTGCCGGAGTGTGTATGTATGTGTGTGTGTGTTTGGGGGGGGGTTATGTGTATGGGTTGTGGGGAG
>NW_009970714.1:1348212-1379271 GCF_000747805.2 Chaetura pelagica | reverse complement strand
GCGCTCCTGCAGCCGGGGCTTCCTTTGTTCCGAGTGCCCATTAAATATGCACTGCCACCGCCTGCCTTTGCCATCAGCAACAGTGCCATCGCTTCATGGTTTTCTTAAGTCACACCGCAAGTGTGAGGCGGAAAGGTTCGGGGGTGTGTGTGTGTGTGTGGAAGGCAATAATAAGAAAGGGGGGAATAAAATTATTAATAATAATTAATATGATGGTGAGCAAAGCCAGCTTGGGCTTTTTTATCTGGTCGCTGGGACACTTGTACGCAGCTTTGTTTCAGTGTGTTAGGAAAAAGGGGGTTGTGCTGGCTTGTATTTACATAGCAGTGCTGAGGGAGAGCAGGTATTTAGAAGCAATGGGGGGGGGGTGTGTGCCATCAGTATTCGTGGAGCTCGGCGTTGCTATCATCACAACAGCTCTCTTGGCTGGAAGATTCTATTATGTGCATAAAGGAGATTTATGGTCAATGTATTTTCTTTCCATATATCTTGGAATCCTTTTATCTCGGGTGATTCAATGAAAGAGATGGCTTCCGGGTTTGGTGGGGTTTTTTGTTGTTGTTGTTGTTTTTATTTGGGGTATGGGTTTGGTTTTTTTGGTGTTTTTTTTTTTTTTTTTAACCTTTTCCTATGGCTGTGTGCATAGAGTGGTAGCAATCTAAATTGGAGGGAAAAAGCAGTTGCTTTAAAAAAAAAATTAACCCTCAGAGCTTCCTTGATGTGTCATGTCATGAAAAAGATAATCTTATAGGTCATGCCAACGCTGACTTTTTCTCCTCCCCTGAAAATACAATAAAAAAACCCCAGAAAATGGGTATTATTCTGTTTATTTGGGAAGGTCCTCTTGAATCATTAAATCAGTGCATTAGCAATTCTGTAAATCGCTCCTTCTCTTTTAAAGCCTTTTCTGCCTTTCTTGTGTTTATCAATGTGATCTTTATTGTCCAGTTTTTCCTAAAGCTGCCCAGTCAAAAAAAAAAAAAAAAAAGAGAGAGAAAACAACCCTGAGTACCCAAAGTTGTATTGTGCTGCTGGGATTCATAGCACTGGGCTTTGCTTGAAGTATGTCTTTTGTGTGTGTTCATGTTAGGACTGTGTGAAAGTGGTGGGCTTTTCGAAAATGGCTTGACCTCCATTGTTGATGCTTCTCATCACTACCTTGGCTGACTGTAACAAAGCAAGCAAGGGCTGCTATTCTTTAAAAAAAACACAAAAACACAAAAATCTGTTATGCTTAATTTTTGGAATACTGAGGATTCATTGAGGAAAACATTATGTTCATTTTTAGCCCTTTGTTTGCAAATTTTCTGCAGCCCAAATGTTCAGAAATCATGTTTTAATCTATGAGGTTTAGAAAATACAGAAGGTGTAAAAGGATTTGTCTTGCAGAATGCATTGCTAACACATTATCCTGAGCCATTACATTACTTTTATTTTGGTGCAAGTTTAAGTAATGCTATGCAGCAGTGAACTGTGCTGCAAATGGATCTGGTCTCCTCTTTCACTGTCTTGTATTTATCCTCTTGTGCTTGAGAAAGGGAATAAAACTGGCTTCATTAGCTTGCTAATTAAACACAATGAAGTGCATGGCCCAAGGTTAATGCCAATGGCCTTTAAAAACACAAAACTCTTGAACAGGTGTTTGGGATATATATATTTTTTTAATCTGTCATCAAATCTAGATAATGATACCACAGAGAGAGCCATTGTCACAGTTCTGTGGAGAAGAAAATGCTATGTTAGAGATGGAGTGCACAGTGTATTATTTTTAGTGGCATTATTTATAAACATCTCTCCAGGTCCTGCACAGCCTGTGGTTTTGCTCCCCCCTTCTTCCCCTCTGATCTATTTCAGAGCATCTTCTGCACCTCCCCTTTGGGGTAGGTTTGTGCGGATAAGGCAGGGTTAAACATTCAGTATCCCTGCACCTGGGCTGAGGTGAGGGTCTAACCTGAGCCTGGGTAATTAGCTAAAGTATTTACACTGAAATTCCTGCCATTTCTTGTGTCTTTGAGAAGCCCATCCAGGCTATATCACTCCTGCTCACTTGGTGAGATACCAAGAAACAACCAATTAAAGCAGAGGTCTCCTACTCCCCGTGCTGGAGCTGTCACCAGCCTCCTGTCCACTCTGGTCTCCATCAGCTAAAACATGCTTGTCAGGTTTTTCTGTGCTTTATGTGATGCAACAGTTGTAGACCTCCCCTGCTGCTGCTGAATAAATGGTAAAGAAGAAAGAAACAGTCCAGCCTCACTTTTTTTTTTTTTTTTTGGTTGTTTTTGTTCTCTCCCTTCCACCATCTCCCCTTTTCCCCATCATGCACACCCTCCTCGGCTTGCAGATCAGCCTAGGGGGGTTTCCTCCTGGCTTCATCAGTTCTGGGCAGCAGGACACAGATTCAGATGGAAGAGTGGCAGCTTTTGGAGCATTGGTAACAGGACTGTTGTTCGGGTCAGGCCAGGAATTCCACTGCTGTGGTTTGCTTCATACCTGTCCATGGGATGAGTTCTTCTGCAGAAGGTGTTAAAAGGAGGAACTAAGGGATGTTTCTCTTAATTTGTCAAGAGAAAAGGAGGTGGGTGGAAGAGATGGTTTGAGGCTGGGCACCCTGCAAAGGTGTGTACTTATGTGCTTTGTCCACATGGTGCCTGTTCCTAGAAAGCTAAGACACCTTTCAAATAAGTAGAACTCAAAGTTATTCCAGTTTTGGGCCTTGTAGTGGAACGTCTTTTGGCTGTCATATTTTAGGGCCTATTTGTAGAGACGTTTCTAAAATTGTTAATACTAAGTGTATTTTAACCAAATAACTAAATGTTAAATGCTAAAATAACTGAAATGTTAGTACTAGTTGGCCATGTGGAGCTGCACTAGAATAGTCAGAATTAAATGGTGTTTCAGTAGCACTGCATCTTTCAAGCCTCATAAAATATAACACCCTTCTACCAGACACACTCAGGACAGTTATTTCGAGCTTAATGTAATAGCTGTAGTCTAAATAGTTGCAGAAGTGACTGATAACCCCCCTGCTTCTGGCTGTGCATGGCCAAGGCAAGGTAATCTACTGGATGTTGTTTCTCCAGGGAGTACTGCCCCCAGGGCCAGAGGAAAGGCCTCTCCTTATGGTACCTTCTGTCCTTTGCCTGGGAATCCATGTATCCAGCCATGTCAGCTTCCACTGAAGAAGTGTGGCTGTAACTTGGAAAGATGGAGGCAGGGGAGAGAACTTGATTGAGTTCAGTGCTAACCAAGACCCAAGTGGAAGCCCTGATGGGTTCCTACCCTCAACTTCAGTGGCTGAAGAACTGCTTATCTGCCAAAAAAGACTTGCAAAGGCAACTCTTATGAAGTCAGTGTTTGTTGGTCTATACTTGCTTTGGAGTTGGCTTTCTCTTGCTGTTGGACTGGAGGAGTGGTGTCAGGCAACAGTTTTCCAGGTTCCTTGGTCAGCGGTGGGCAGGAGTGTGGGCAGTGTGGTGCCATGCCTTGGTGCTCTGCAGTACTGCTGTGACAAAACATTGTGGGACTGGAACACCTCCCTTATGAGGAAAGGCTGAGGGAGCTGGGTCTCTTTAGCTTGAAGAGGAGACACTGAGGGGCAACCTCAACAATGTTTATTGTTGAGGGTGAGTGGAGGATGGAGCCAGGCTTTTTTCAGTAATGTCTAGTTATAGGAAAAGGGGCAATGGCTGCAAACTGGAACATTGGAGGTTCCACGTGAACTTCTTTCCTGTGAGAGTGACAGAGCCCTGGAACAGGCTGCCCAGAGAGGTTGTGGAGTCTCCTTTGCTGGAGACATTCCAGACCCACCTGGACACGTTCCTGTGCGATGTGCTCTGGGTGACCTTGCCTGGCAGGGGGGTTGGACTGAGTGATCTTTCAAGGTCCCTTTCAACCCCTAAGATTCTGTGATTCTGTTAGGAAATGGGAACTGCGGAGTGTAATCTCTGCTTTAAAGAGGTGTTGTCTTTCTGTTTTATCCCTCCTTGGCCTTTGATTTTAAAGCTAGCAGGGGGGGTGTGATTTTCTTGCCTGGCCAATAGCACTGCCTGGATCTGAATTATTCAGTGTAGCACTTGGCATTCTGCACCCTGTTCCCACTTAAGCTCTTTTTCTCCTGTTCCTTCATGTGGAGATTTTCACATCAGTGAAATTGGATGTGTTTAAGAGAGGTGTTTGTGGCCAAAGCATTCACCACTATAAGCTCTCCCCTCCCCTGCCTTTCCTCTCCATTAACCATTGAGGATCAACTAACATCTAATCTCTTCTCTTCATTATTGCTTCATTCTGAACTAATTTTGTATCTTTTTAGTAATTTGTTCCTTTAAGGTATACTAAAAAATATACATCACTCTTCCTCCCCTCCTTAAATCTTCCTTGTAAGTTTTCTCAGAGCCCCTGAAGTCAAAGGGGCAGAGAAGTAAATTAAAGATGAAACACTCTGCCTGTGTTCTGCAGACCCAGCACATTTTGTGCTAAGATTTGAATAAAACTGTTGGTCTTTTTCATCAATTTCATGTTCTTTTCTCTCTGTCATCTTCCTCTTTTACTGTGATACAGCTTCAGTTCAAACTAAAAGTTAAGAGCAGCAATTGTCAGTGTACACTGTAAAATAATAATATTCTTTCCTCCAACACACAAGTGCCTCTACTTTTGCCAGTATTTGAGTGTTGTTGCTCTGATTATGTTATTGCATGTGGCATCATCCACTGTGCTACTTAAGAAAAAATGTTACTGATGCTTAGGTGCCTTTGAAAAATTCATCTACACTTTCACAAAGTACTGTTTGTGTGGAGAAAAGGTCCCTGCCCCAAAAACACTGCACAGAGGGGCCAAGCATGGGAAAATGTTAAAAACTGCAAGTGCCCCTCGATGAACAGTGAAGTGGCTTACCCAAGGTCACACCAAATATTTTGTACCTGTACTAAAAAACCAGGCTGTTTGAGGAAGTGTTTCTGTATGGGGTAAAATCAGGCTTCAATGTGGTAGTGGGTTCTGGCCCCTTTATGTGATGTTTGAATTTTTTTCTCTTTGTTTGGTGACCTGGTTGGAGGTGGTTGGTATAATTTTGCTCTTCGAGAAGATCATTCATTCCCTTTTGGGTTGGGTAGACTGCAAGCAGGGACTGGCTCATGCATGCAGGTTTGTTAATTTAAATATAAAAGAGAGACAGAGGAAGGAGTGTGCCTGTTGGTGCTCGGCTGGAGGAAGATGTGAATTACCCATTTCTCATTAATAATTCTGAAATTTCCAGCTTGGTGTGCCATTTCATTGCAGGTTCAGTTTCAGATCTTGGGGGAGCTCTGCAGGCAGGAGGCTGCTTGGAGGGGGATGCAGGGCTGGGTGTGAGCAGGGCTGTCCTGGCAGTTGCTGGGTAAGAGGCAGCTCCTTCCCAGAGCATCGTTGATGGGTTTGGGAAACAGGGGTGTATTAAGGAGCTGAAATTATCCGTAATATTTGCACACAAGCTGTTAGGAGTAAAACCTGTGTCTGTGGATGTTTGCATCCTGTTCCTATAATCCATAAATTATGGGACTTAATAAAAGTTTGCTGGTATTCCACCTCTTCTGTGGTGGAAGTGACTTCTCTGAGATCTTGGTAGTCAGTGGCATGGCAATCCCATCATCTTCTTGGGTTTCTGGCTGGTGCTTTGATCACCATATTGTCCTTTCTTGCCCACCTGGAATTATTTTTTCTGGGAAAAAATGGAATGTTCTGTTAATTTTATTAAACTAGAGGTATCATTTACTTGTCTTTCTCCCGTCTCAGTCTCATGTTAATAGACCCATATATAAGTTCCTCCTCTTTATTTACAGAGAATAAAGTATGTTCATGAAAAGATGCAGTGCTTTCCAGTCTGAGCTACATTAATTTTCCATCCAAGTGGATACTCGTGCAAATTAAGACATGGATTTTGAACTCGAGGCTTCGTGTCTAATAACTACCCTTGTGTGACGACAGAAAAAGAGGCTCACAGGAGCAGTGGGAGTGTGTTAATCCTCCTCCACTAAAAGTGGAAAGGAAATGCATTGCTGTCAGTTTCATAGAGAAAGAAACAATCTTGGAGAGATGAGTGTGTCTCTAGCACTTGCCAGACCAATCCAAAATCCCAGGTCTCTGCTGAATAGATCCTAAGCCACAGTGGCAAAGGTTGTGATATTAAAAGTCATATTAAAAAGCAGCTGACACTGTAGTGTCTTAGGTGCTGTGACTGTCTCTATTTTTATATATATTTTTTTAATTTAGAGCTTTTCCCATTACAGGATTTGTTTTCTAACTGGTATCAGAAGTTTAAATTTTCTAAGTGGTGCCTGTACTGCTAACCTAATGCTTCTTCCTAATTTATTGCTCCAAGGTGTGAGATTATAAGCCTTTGAGTGGATGAGAGGGATAAAGTTAGCTCCATTTGTGTCTGATCTATCAAATGGTCAATCCAGGTGGATAACTCTTCTTTCCTCCAGCATTATCTATTTAAAACACCTCATGTAATGTGTGCAACTTTTTTAATTTGGCTTTTTGGAATCTTTTGCTTATACGTAGTTTACCTCCATAGACAAGTTTTGAATTCCTGGGGAGGAAGAAATGTAACCATTGGTCTGAGGTGACAAAATGTTGGGTCAATCTCTGTCTCCTTTTTGTGACTTTTTAAAAGCATTTCATAAATTGTGTTTTTGTTTGTTTCGTTTTGTTTGGTTTTTTTTTAAAGCCCTTTTAGTCTTATTCTCATGTTTTGCAGTCTCTGGCTTGCTTCTTCAAACTGTTGGTTGCTGCTGGAGTTTAGCTGGGCTGTCTGCAAACTTCTCTTTCTGGTGGCTCTATTTGCTGAGCTTTATAGGAGCCTTCCAGTACCTGAAAAGGGCCTACAAGAAAGCTGAGGAGGGACTTTTTATAAGGGCTTGTAGTGATAGGATGAGAGGGAATGGCTTCAAGTTGAAAGAAGGTTGATTTAGATTAAATTAGATATGAGGAAGAAATTATTTCCTGGGAGGGTAGTGAGACACTGGCCCAAGTTGCCCAGAGAAGCTGTGAGTGCCCCATCCCTGGAAGTGTTCAAGGCCATGTTGGATGGGGCTCTGAGCAGCCTGGTCTGGTGGTAGGTGTCCCTGCCCATGGCAGGGGGGTTGGCAGTAGATGACCTTTAAGGTCCTTTCAAAGCCAAACCATTCTGTGATTCTCTGATTTAATCTATTAAAGTTGTAAGGAGACTAAGGTACCAGTCTTGGAAGAGCCTGTGAGCTTGGTAGGCGTTTGCTTTGTTTGAGACCTTTATGCTTCTGTACGGATTTGTTGGAGTCCCTGTACTTGGCAGAGGGGAACTACAGTTGACTTGAGATGAGGCTGCAGATTTGTGGTTTCCTTATGGCAAGTTCACACTTGGGACAACTGAGATGGTAGCACGGCTTGTGGGCACGCAACTCCCTTGTTTCTTCAAGTCTTTATTTTCCTTTCCCCAGTGTGACAAAAGAATCACAGCAGACTTTTGTATTCCTGCTTTAGTTCCTGAGAGTAATTAATGGGTTAAGAATGCTAATTCCCTTATATATGTGCAGGCTGAGAAATTCAGTTGTCCTTGGGTTTTCATGGTGGGAGTATCCAGTTACAGCTCGGTGGCTATTGGGTAGCTCTTGGGTGCATGAAAAGTTTGAACTCGGGATCCCTTGCTTTTGCATGTACACACAATTTACCAGGCACTTTTATTTTTATAGGAAAGCCTCTGCTACAGCACATTCTTATGCCTGGGGCAAGGCGTTTTCCCAGACACCTATTGCAGCTGCACCGCACCACGCTCACGTGCTTGGCTCCTAAAAAGCAAGTTTGCTGTGGTGATGATGGGCACCCGCGCTGGCATATCTGAAGCAGCTCCCTTTTCATTTATGTAAGGCACTTCTGATGCATGGGAGATAAAGCTTATCAGGACATAAAGGAGAAGAGAGCAGGAGGGTGTGTTTGATGATACTTGTTGCTGCCTTACTGAGGTGTCTGGTCTGGCTGCCAGCAGGCGTGGTGTGGTGGTATGAGTGCCTCCAGTGCTGATACCAGAGCTGTAGCTTCCTTTGAAATATTCAAAACACACTTTTATTTAAACAACAACAACAAAAAGCCCTAATGGAACGAACATTTTTTTCTGATATCTGTAGTTTTACTGCCCTGTGGTTACAACAGACCTTAGTCCTTTTCTCTGGCTCCTGGAGCATCTTTTTCAAAGTGGAAGTGTAAAGCGGAGGCCTGCAGAAAGAACAGGCTTGGCACACTTAGTTATAGGAAGAGACTCTGATGTAGATTTTAATCTACTTTTAGTGTCTTGGAAGCAATGCAGTGGCCCTTCTTTCTTGATTTCCCAGCTCCTTTGCACAGGCGATAAAGAAAAGCAAAGCCTGATGGAGCATTTCTGATGAGCACGCTTGCTGTTGCTGGGCACTTCCCCTCGTGGCTGCAGCTCGGTGACACAAAGCTCATTCAGCCCCAGTTTTGAAGGTGATGGATGCAAAGAAAAAAACCCAAAAACATGCCACAAAAACCAAACCAAATAAAAAAAAAAACCCAAAAAGGGAACAAAAAAGACCCAACCCCCACTGAACCTACCGTCCCTGCAAGTGCGTGTCCCCATGGCCTGGAGCCCTGGCACTGTGCCCGTTCGCATCGGCAGGGAGTTTGGCCCCGTGCGTCCCTTCCTAAGGGGGTATTTTAACATTTATATGGTACCTGAGATAACTGGGGAAGTCTTTTACAGATAATTTTTATGGCTATAGATAATTTTCCGTAGATAGCTTCTGCTGCCGTCTAATGGGACGGAGTGAGTGCTGCTAAAAGCAAACATGAGAAACCTTTCTTTTCTATATTTTTTTATTGGTAACAGCATTTCCTTTGCCATACAACGCGGTACAGATTGGCTATTTATTATGTAAATAACAGCGAAAAGAAACCTTTCCAAGGTAACTGTAAGCCCCAAAGGTATATGTGATCACTCCTACCCTGTTAGGTAAGCGAGATGCAATCGTATCTGGCTCTGTAACTGTGTCTGTGGGCTCCTTCTCAATGAATTGCTGATGAAAGAAGAAACCCCGAGCGAGGGACGCGCTGCTCCCGCAGCCGGCGCTGGAGAATCTCCCCGTTGGTGTCCCCGGTGCTTTTTGGTGCACGGAAATGATTTTTGAGCCAGGCAATGTGCAAAACTTTGAAGTGTGGTAGGACGAGATAAAGTCGACTAAAAATAGGTCTGAATACGAAAGCCAGGCGAAAACCTGAAGAGGGGGGAGCTGAGGGTCATTTTACAGGCATTGTTGATAGTGTTTCAGGGTCTTGAGAAGGGGAAGATGAATGTCTTTCTGTTATAGTAACAGCTGCTCTCTGTCCATCGGGATCTGGTGTTTGCCCATCCAGCTCATAATAATTAAACAAAAGAGTTATTTCATAACAGCCTTGGTGGGGGATTTATGCTGGAGTTTTATCTTTCTCCATTTAGGCTTTTCTTCGTGTGGTAAAGAAAAATACAAATTTAACCTCTCACCTAGACTGGGGTTTGCCTCTTGTCAGATCCAGCTACATATACTGGGAGGAAGCCAGCCACGAACTGGGCATTCAGAGTTACATTTAAAAAATTAATACAATCTCCAGGTTTCACTTCTAGCCTTCTCCTTAAAGAGGTCTTGAGGGTTTTTCTGCCTTGAATCCTTGGGCTGTTGAGTGACTCTGTGGGGTTGTTAACAGTTCCCTAGTATGACATGTAATGGGACATGCAGATTTCTGTCCTTCTTTTTCCTTATTTTAATTTTTTTTTAGACATTTCTCCCTTGCCACCCCATTTTGAGGGCAAACAGCTTCATAGGAGTCCAAGATGCAAAGTGTAACAGCATTTCAGGAATGGTGCTACATCACAGGATTTTATGCTGATTAGCTCTGCAAAACCTCCTGGTACAGGGCAGTCTTAGAGGAGGTCCAGAGCGTGGCAAAGCTTAGTTATTCAGTACCTTCTTGTGTATTCAGCTGCAACTTTTAAGACAATCTGAGGTTATAGCTCCAGAATAAAACAGTCCCCGCCCAAGTGGTACAGCATGGCATGGCACAACGAGTGCCACATGCTTCAGTTCTTCTCCCACCTGAGCAGGGTTGGCACATTTGAGCCCTGTCCCAGTCCTGTCCCATTGCTTGGGTTGGGAGAGTCACCATCCAGCATTGTGTCAACTGTTTCTCCTCTTTGGAAATCTTTCCCACCATTTTCTATCACTGGGCTCTGTCCCTGCAGAGGGTTTTCAGAAGATTGCACCTAGAAATAATGAGTTTTCAGCTTTTGTTCAGCCCAATAACATAGCTTTTTTTTTCTTTTTTAAATACTCTGAAGCTACTATTCCTTGGAAATCAGACTTGAATTTATCCAGTGCTGAGGCATCCCAAGAAGCTACCTGAAGCCTAGAGCTCCCATCACAGGATCCTTTCATGTGTCCAAATGGGATACATGCCTCCATGTAGCTGCCTTTTGAACCCAACTGTTAATTTCATACCATTTACCCTTCTCTGAAGGAGAACAGGCCCAGTTGGATGGTAAGGTTAAAACCTGAGCTGTGCTATGTTTATATTAATAATTTCCACTGGTGAAATATGGATCTGAGACTTTCCTCATTCATTTAAACCTCATAGTTAATAGGCAATAGTGGAAATGTACCATGTACATGATTATTGCAGTGACCTGGTTTCGCATGTATTTCTGATTTAATGTCTGTTTAAATAATAATTAAAAAAAAAAAAAAATAAAAAAATTGGGAGCCCTGTAAAGGAGAAGGAAACCATTTATTTCAACCCCCAAATTCCTTTGAGCTGTAGAAACATTGTCAAAGTAATTGTAGCCTTTTCAGGTTTTTTTCTGTGTAGATTTCTTTCTGTGTAGTCTCAGAAAAACCATGCTCTGTTGATGGATGTCAGTTTTTTTACTTGTGACAAGTATCTCCCAAGGTATTGTTTGAGTGATGTAAAATTGGTTCATGTGTAAAATTCTAGCTTTTAATGAATACTTTCTCGTGGATATGTGTATGGTAGCTTCTTCTGGATTAAGGTGTTATATCTTTAGTGGTTTGCTGCAGGATATCATCTTAATCATTTTTGCTGTAATTTAGTCATCTTAATTAAAACTACATTGAATTGTGGAAAGTAATTTGGGTCTGGAGAGCAGTGGGTTTTATATTTGGTTTTGTTTTTTTTTTTTCCTTTGGTCTCGTTAGGAGATGGTAATGGTCTTGGCAAGATTCTGCTAAAAATTAGCACAGTGTACAAAGACTCGTGTTGCCAAGTTAGTACAGTATTTCTCCGGCTAATTGTGGCCTTGAAAGATATAATATAAAAGGTCATCTTTGTTAGTGAACTGCAGGCTTCTCCTTCAAGACAGAAATCCATGTCCTTATCAAGGATGAAATCTTGGCTCCTTGGTTACACAATTGAGCTTTGCTATAATTTGGACATCATTAGGCTCTTTATTAAAGCAGCAGAACGCTCTAATCAATCTTTGTGCTTTGCTGTCTTAAACACACATTTGTATGTGAATTTGTGTTACGACTTCCCTCTCTTCCTCAACCTCATCAGGAAGGGGAAGGGTTTGAAGATTAAGTCAGATGAAAAGTTGCCATTTTCCCCTTCTCAAGGTGTTCTTTACGCAGAAGGTTCCCATTTATGACAGTGGTTTTGAGACCTGGGATGTTTGACCTCTTCTCATCACCTTGTGTTGTGAAGAACCAGGAAGGAGACCATTGTGGAAAGAGCAACCACTTGGTTTGTGATGTTAAAGTTAAAAAAACCCCAACAAATGACAGAAAATGACAAATCTTCATGAAACCCAAATTTAATTTAAAAAGTGGCCAGCATTACATTTATCTTCCTTTGAATCCAAACAAAAAGTGGATTTTGGGGGGGGCTGGGGGGGTTGGGAGGAAAGCCCCAAGCCAACACAGAACTCTTTCTGTGGTACACAGTCATGGTGCAGAATTGTGGGGAAAAGTAAGGGAGTTTTGTGCTTTTGTCCTTTTCTTTTTTTAATGTGTTCTGGGTCTTGTTTTCATTAGGGTGTTAGCACTCCCAGGAATGTGTTTTTGTGGCTCTGACTTCTGCACAGTAAAACACAGCTAGCATTTGCCATCTCTTTGATTGCTGTTTCTTTAGCCAGGAGATGCTTTTCTAGTTGGATAGACAAATGGATCTTTCCCACTTACTGGCCAGATAGATACAATTTTGCACAGCTGTAGATGTCAGATCCATGCTTTGGCAGCGGTTCATTTGCAAGGATTTGAAGTCTTAAATTTTGGTGCCCTTTATGTACGTTTAGCTTGATGATGTGCTGGAAGTGCCTGTGTCCTTGAGACACTCACTGCTGTTAGAAATTCAGAGGCAGGAACAGCAGTATCGAGTCATCTCTGTAAAAGACTGTCTTCTGCAATATCCCTGCCAGCTTCACTTTCATACATATTAAAGATGATAATCCAAGAGTACCACCCCAGTGGGACGTGGAGGTGCTGTTATTCACATGCACAGATGAGGACTGGAGCAGAGGCATGTGCTCTACAGGAGTGATGCTTGCACCTTTGGTGGTGTTTTGGCAAGTTAAAGTCTGTGATCCTTGATCCATGAAGACAGGATTTGTATCTAGATCGTCTTAGTGTTCCCATGCTGGAACAGTTGTCATTATTTTAATAATGTACCATATAGATGGTTTGACCTCAAGCACAGATGCTATGGCAAATGCCTAGTTTTGCAGTTGGCTGGTGTATGTGCTGTGGCTCTGCTCGGAGTAACATAACATGTTACACCTTTAAAAAGAATTAAAAACTGGGAAAGAAACTGTGGTGGGCTTTTGGATGAAGAAGGCTCTGTCCAGGGACTCGTGGCATCCAGTAGCTTCTTTTTAGGAATCCTGCTTTTCCTTGAATCTCCTTAATGAGGGCTTCCAACCTCACGCTAGTACCACTGTTAGCAGCTCCTTGCTAGGTGGGTGTGTGCTCGGTGGCATTTGAAATGGGTTGTGCACCACCTCATTTATGAGCCCCTGGATGGTACTTCCCCAGTTTCTGCCTAACAGGTACACGTGCTCTTCAGGAGCTCTCCCCAGGTTTCGCTGGTTTGTGCAAAAATTTGCTTTTTGAGTAGTTAGGAGAACTGAACTTTTGGGCTGCAAGTTTTTAATGAAAGCTTTAGGTAATTAATGTGTCATCATCTCATTACTGCTCCTTACCCCTTGGCATCCTGTTGTTGGTCTAAGCTAGTTTTAACTGTGTCTCCAGCCTAAATGGAGTGCTGCTTTCAGTATTTATAAACTCTACAACTGTTAAAACAAACCAAGCCTCCAGTTGCAGCAATGGCAGCAGGGTTGAAGACAAGGAGGTGTCTCTGAGGAATAGAGTCTATTATATGTTGGGTATAAATCAACCTCTGACTTGTGGGTGTTGGGAGGAAAATTTCCTTGGGGACTTGTAATCCAGAATCAGCCTCCTATAAATCTGCTTGGATCTTCTCCTGAAGCGTGTGGCAGTACTGGAGAGCTGATTATGGATGTAGACTGTGGACCTGGGAGTGTGAAATACTACTGCTCCTTCCTTTCCATCACCATGCTGGACAGACAAGTCCGAGGAGCAGATTATTTTCAGCATGTTAGAAGTGATGAGTTCATTGTCCTGTTCTCTCCCTCCCAGTAAAACCTGCAGACTTGGCTTTAGGTATTGGGAATTGAAAGCAAATAACAACAGTTATAACTGGGTTTGGTTTATTTGCTTTCTGGGATTTCAGGGGCAGGAACACACATTGGTTGCATTTTTGTGCTTTTTGCATTTTTCTGCTCCTTGAGGGCTGGAAAATATTTTCATTTAAATGGAAAGTGATATTTTTCACCTTCTAAATGTCTCAGAGATGAGTTTGTAGTAGACACAAATCCAGCTCATCATTGGCTAGCAAGAAATCCTGGGAATGAAGAACAGGACAGGAGCGGATGCCACCGTATCTGCAGGGACAGATAGGCTCATGCCAGCTGGACAGGATGGTGTGTGAAGTTTGTCACTGCACTGCTTCTTCAAACAAAAGTGTTGTGTTTTGGGTTGTTTTCTTGTCTTTTTGTGGTGCAGCCTAGTTGCTAGAAGCAATCTTAGTGCTGCAGGTTAAGGTACTGCTCAAAGGATGGGTGCTGTGAGCAGCTCTAGTCCTTTGAGGTTTGTGTGAAGAGCAGAATATGGTCCATGTCCTCTCTGGAGTCAGTGAAATTTTGCTCAGAAAGGTAAACCATTCCTGCAGCAGCTCTAAAATGTCATCTCTCTTCTGTGCTAGAAAAACACCAGCAATTAGGGACGCTTTGTTCTCTTCAGTTACCTGGTGGGTTCATCTTTCTCCAGATCCAGGAGGCTGCAGGAGGCACCTCCTAAAAGATGTAGGACATGTCTACTCCTCATGTTGGTCACCCCTTCATCTCCATGTCCATCCAGGTTTGCACACTGCTCAGATGTGGTGTTAGAGGGAGGTTTCTCCTAATTGGAAATGTGGCCAGTAGCAAATTATATATGGACTTGGGTTGTGGTTTTTATTAACCTTTTTCTTTTATCACTTCTCATGCAACTTGCCTGCTTCTTGCCTTTTTTTTTTTCCCTGGTTGTGCTCTTTCCACCTTTCTCTCTCTAGAAGAAATTGTCTATTCTGACTTCAGTAAATGTTTTCTCACTTGTCAGAAGAAAACCAGCTGAGCCCGGTGGGTTCTTTGTTCATGTGTGCACAGGGAACGTGTCAGGGTGTTTCTGTGGGCAGCGCCTGGGCCAGGGAAGCCTGGCTCCTTTAGAGATTACATATCTGTACAGATTTTGATCTCCATTTTGCAGGGAAGGGTAGCCTGAACTCAGTCTTGACAGTGCAATAGAGGAGAAGGCCATAACCACACCAGTCATGAAATGCCTTTGCCTGCTGACCCTGCTAGCAGAGGAGAGGGGTGACAGGCACTATGGACAGGGGGACCCTCTGGCAGCCTCTGTATCACCCCAGGGAAGTTGTTCTGCAGTAATGGTCATATCACTCCTGCTTTTGCAATGAACTCTGCTCCTTTTCCCTCCCCTCGTGCTTGTCGCTCCTCACAGCTGGAAGAGTCTAATTGGAAATGAAGAAACCTGTCCCTGCCCGTTCCCCATCAGGAGAAGGTCCTCTGACTTGCTCTTTGGAATCCTAGTGGCAAATGATTTGCCATTAGTCAGGAGTCCTTAAAACTGTTCTCGATAACGGCTTTTTATTTATCTTTCTCTCAAGTGGCTGTTGGGGCGTGGATGCTTGCAATTCTTTATGCATATTTCTTCTGCTCCTTATGTTCAAAGGGCTCTGGAGAGGAGCTGAATCAAACCCTCTGAGCTAGAGCATCCACACATACCCCCTGCCCAGGGTGAGCTCCCATTCCCAGACTGTGCTGGTCATGGTTTTTGGAAAGTTTGGGCAGAGTTTGTTGTGATCTGATGCATTTTGGCTGCAATTTAAAGATGTTACAGAGTCCTGGGTGTACAGGCATTGACACTCATTCCTCTCCCTCCTCCCCTGTGGTACCTGGGGCACTTATCTAAAGCAGTTCCATGTTTTGGTGGGGGCTGAGCTGACAGGACTTAGATTGCAAACAGGCAGCAGGTAACTGGACTGAATTAAAGTGGTAATTCCCTATTAAACCCCTTCGCCCTCCCCTCACAGTTTTGGAAATGCTTTTTTCTGGACTGTAAATTAAATTATTGTTGTTGATGTTACTTCAAAGAAGCTGCAAGAATGAGTTAATAGGAGCTCCTGAGAGAGGTCTCCTAAGAAAATCTCCTCTTAGTAAAATGTTAAGGCATCTTTTTCCTCTCTTACCTGTTTTTTTCTAATGTTAGAATAGAATCGCTCTGTATTTCCACTTCAACTTCCATGATACATTTACAAAGGGAAAAAAAAGCTCTATAAATGTCTTAAGTATTATCTTTTCTTGCAGACTTCATCATAAACATCTTTCTTGAGACCTCAGTGGCTTGAAGCTTTGTGGTCAGCATCATCAAAGTTATGTTTTTGTTTGTTTCTTTTTTTTTTTAATGGCATTATAAAAAAAGGAAAACAACTTTCATAAGAAAACTCTCTGAGCCTGGAAATGATTGTTTCTCTGGCTTTTTGGTGTTTCTTTACCAGATATGAACCTGTAAAGGAAAAGGAGCAGTTCCTTTCTCTTGTCAAAGCTGTGCTACCAGCAGAAAAGGAATGTTTAAAACAGTGCTACAGTTCAGCAGTATACAAAGGTTTTTCTAAAAGAAGATAAGGCATAAAAGTACACTGGCTTTTGTCTGTCAGGGCTGGGCAAGTGGCAGGTGGGCATCTGGTGGCTCGAGGAAGATAGTGGGGTGTGAGCATCTCAGGGGCCTGGGTTGCACAGTGGGCATTGCAGGTTGCTTGGAATGTGAAACAGTGATTATAAAGTAACGGGGAGATGTTCCTGACCTTTCTCAGCACTGATACCCCCTTGAATTTCTCATGGAGAAATTAATGTTTGTTGTCAGACATGTCACTGTAAACATAAACCAGCCATGAAGCACTTGTGGGTCCCAGAGCACTGCTTGGAAGTCCCTGCTGTTAGGAAAATACAGGAAGAAAAACCAGCTTGGAAGATATTTAAGAGTCTCAGGATGGTATCTCTTTATGAGATGTAGCTACCTAAATTTTTCTTACTATTTCCATCTCTGTAAAGACATGGAACTCACCACTACTGTGAGCTGTGGTGGCATTTAGCCTGGGTTGGAAGCTGGGGCTGATGCTGATGGTAATGAAGATCAGATTTTGATGCAAGAAATGGACTTTCTGGAAGTGAATGACAAACTAATTCCCCTCATTTGCCAGTGAAAGTACAAACTTTGGAAATCCTGTCCCCTTGCCAGCCAAGAAAAGACAAAAACCAGTTGGGGAGAGTTTCTCTAACGGGAATATCACTCCAAAACCCAGCAGCAGTTTCTTGTTTCTTGCTTGCCAGAGCACACTGCAACCTCTCCTCCTGGAGCAGTCATGGTGGCTGACACACACCCTATTTTTCAAGTAAGAAATCATCTTTTCCACGAACACAAAGGTCGCTGTGTGTATGTGCAAACCTTCCTCTGTGAAGGGAATAACGTAACCTCTGTCCTTTCGGGCTTCACCTCAGTTGATCTGTACCACATGTCCTTCAAGGTAAGCTGGGTAAGTGGCTAGCAGTCAAGGCAGGGGAAGAGAAATCCCATTTGAGGCTGACCTGATGCCACCTGACATTTTGCTTATTTGAAAAGAGGAGGTTTGGTATGGGAATGGTGGGACTAGTTCTGGGTTGCTGCAGCCCCTTACGACGTATTAATCTTCAGGGTGGATTTCAGCCTTATAAAACAAGTTGTGTTGTTTTTTTACTCTCTGGTAGACTTTTTCTTTCAGGGACCACCTAAGTCCTTGAATTCTTGATATGGTTGTGTGCCTCATTTGAAGCATGTTGAGAAGCCATTGTATGTCTAGGCAAAAGTGCATTAAATCTGTAACTTTAAAGCCTCCTTAATTATCCTGATACTTCGGTTTTATGGATGATGTGGTGTACGTTCTCTATTTCTAAGTGGGGCCAGCAGATTCTTGCTTTCTCTTTAGCCCTCCTTGGATAAGTTAAAAGTTTGCAGTGTGCTGTGAAGATGAAGGAGTTACTACTGTGGCCTGTCTGCTCTCTGGCAGATGCAATCCCTCTCCCTTAGGAAGCATTCAGCTAGAAGTTACAGAGAATAAAGCACCTCTCTGTACTGTAATATTTTCATTTTAAATGGGGTCTAGAATTTATAAGCATGGATAGGAAATTTAGACTGGGCAAGGGTTTCTTTTCCAGCTTTCCATGACTGTACAGTTTGGATTGTGCCACAGGCATGCAGCAGATATGAGTGGTCCTGCCTTGGTGTGGCAGCCCTTATGTGCCCTGCCCTTATTGTAGCTTCTGGGACTCAGCCTGGCAAAAGAGGCTTAGCTGCTGCAGTGAAGTTTAAGGCAATGAAAAGCCTGTCCTTGGGAATAGAAGTTACTGAAAGTTTGTGCTTTGCCCACTTTCGATTGGCATGTGCAATGCCCACAGGAGGAAGGGCAGCACCATTTCTGTTTGTCCCTTCTCTCCAAACATCCAGCAGCTGGCCAGCAAGCTGACTGCTCCTTTGTCCCATCCACGTCCTGCTTGGTGCACCAGTGTGCTGGGCTGGGGTTGCATGTCTCAACATGCTGGTGCTGGACACACCCAAAGAGTGGGAAGAGCCAGAAGAATTTATTTGATGGTCACCATCCCACGGGGATGTAGGGAGGGCAGCGCTGTGCTCATGGCTGAGCCGGGTGCTCTGCTGTTAGGGTTTCTGCCCATGTCCCCTTCTGCAGTTGCATCTCATCCAGCATTCCTGATTTTCCTTGGCCCAGCACTCGTCTCCAAGATACCCATGCTGGGTGCTCCTTAAAACGTACTGTAGTCTGGACATTGGCTCTGTGTGGTCTATGGGTCACTGGCCAGGCTGTGGGACAGGAGCTGCTCTCTGAGGCGAGGTCCAGCCCGGCTGCTGTGGGAGCAGGTGGACCAGTGCTGTGGCCTTGAGGACACCCACATGGCCATCCAGCCCCAGATGGATGTAGGGATGGGCCAAGGGGTGATAAGGACGTACAGTTGGTGGGATGTGGGGTGCAGTGGGAAGGTGAAGGACATCAGAGGGTCCTCAGTGGGGCCATTCCAGGAGAGCAAGGGTCATTAGCATCCACACGTGTGAAGTGTGCATGTGGCAGCTCTCCCATACCCCTCATTTCCAGGCAGCAGTGTGTATTTCAGAGAGCTAGTCAGGATTTTCCTTCTTATAAGGAATTGCACTGGTTAAAAATCACCACACAGAAAAGCTGCTATTGACCTGGTAGGATCACATTTGAGTGTGCCTTCTAATTTGAAATCACAGATAAACCAAGAGTTGCATCTCTGTTTATTTTGTTTGCATTCCTAAAAATCATCCAGACTTTCTCTCCTCTTTAAAAGCAGCAGTCCTGCAAACCTCTCCAGCTGCCGTTACGAAATGAGTGAGTTATTCTAGCTAAATTGACTAGATTGGACTGTAAACACTTCTGGAAATACTGTGCAGGTTACGGACCAGCTGTTGGCAAAACTAGCCAGGGTTTCCTACACAGTGGGCCCCCAAAAAAGAAACAATATTTTGCTGTAGTGATTTTCCGCCCCCCTCCCCCTCTTGGTTCTGCTACAAGCACAATCCTGCACTTTTTAATTAAAAAATTTGAGCTGTCTCAGCACTGGGAGAGGGCTGTAAGTCTGACACAAAAGGGCAGCCATTTCCTTCATGGTAGCTGGTTTCTTTGCTTCCATTGGGCAGTTGGTGACCTGAGAAAATGGCACACATGAGTGGAAAGAGCTTTTTTTCCCCCCTCCAATAGTAGAGTTTTTCTTGCCTTTCCAACCCCCTTCAGGAGCTTTACTCTTCCTCTGCTGCACTCAGCAGGCAGCCCAGCAGCAGAGAGAGTAAGGGAAGAGTTTGCAGTAATTGATAACTCAGCAGAGCACCCAATGGGGAGCAGGAGGGATCCACCTGGGGACAGGTAGACCCTTGCTGATCTTAATCCAGGCTGGCACTTGTCAACATCTCTGTTTCCTCCAGTGGTCTTTCCATGTTTGACTCAGTCTGATGCTCCTGGGCCCAGTCCAGTTTATCTGAATTTTTCTGCCTTCCCAAGAGTATATGGTAACTCTTTAATTTAGGGCTGTGCTTGTGCATGAAGGCTCACATGGCTCCTTCCCTGCCGGAGCAGCTGGGGCAGGTACAGTGGGCTGGGTGGGCACTAAGTACCAAGCAGCCCCAGTGGCTTTTGAGGTATTTTTCTTCTGAATGCAGAAGTTTAGGTCACCTCTTTGTCCATCAGGTTTTCAATCAGAGGTACACAGATAGGAATTATGTTCTTGTTTTCTTGCTGCACATGCTTGTTGTCTGCTCTCGTGTGTCTGGACAGGTCAGCTGGAGCCAAGTGCTCCATCCTGCTTGTGCAGGAGCAGCAAACTCCAGACACAGCCTTGCCACTGCTGCCTAGGGTAAGCTACCATTAGTTTCTGAATGAATTCAGCTTTCATGTCTTCCTGTCAGGGATATTTGAATATAAGAGGTACCTTTTTGCCAATCTCCCAAAGGAAAAAACCCTGGGCACTTTAAAGCATTGTATTCAAGGGTCTGCAGCTTTCTCCACTCATTTGACTGAGAGGTTAGCAGAACTGGTGTAATGGTGCTGGTTGCATCTCATCTGCTATTGAGCTACTAACAAAGTTTTGACTCTCTTAGAGCAACTTGAATTAGTCTTTGCAGCTTGATGTGTTCCTGCTCTGCACTGAGCATAGCATATGAGTAAAAGAGAAGGTGGATACTAGCCCCTCTGTCATTCTCTCTGCAGAAAACCTTGTAAGTGCTACAGGAGGAACTGCTTCCTCCAGTTCACCAGTCTGCTTTGCCAATGACTTGTTTCCATTTCATGCTCTTTAGTAAAAGATACCAGCGGGTGTTGGCAATTCAGTACTTGTTGCAGAGCAGCAGCTGTACGGTGTAAACTCTGGCAGCTAACTTTGTGGCACCAAACGAAGGTTTTAAAATGTTGCTGGTGGTCTTTAAACAATGGCTTTAAAGTAGGCCACACTGATTTTGGGGAAGGCAAAGCAATGGGGAGCTGTGATGTTGTGACTGAGGGAGGCTTGTTGTAGCAGGGAGAGAAGCTGCTGTGTCCTCCCTCCTTTGCTGTAAATTTTACTGGGGAGGAGACACAAGTAGCATTCATGTTAGGTGACCTCCCAGGACCATGCTTAACTGTGGGGGAGAAGTTCCCTGCTTTGCTTTTGTGATGACTTTGAAGTGGGATAACTTATGCAGTTGTTAACTTACAGTGAAGAAACAGTTTTGGGGGGGGAATTTTACTCTTTAGCTGCCTTATCTTAACTTGCATTACAGCTTGAGTGAAAACACCCGCTCAACCTGCTGTGCACAACATTAGAACCTGCATTCCTCATCTGAAATCCAAAGGCACTTGGTGACCTCCATGGATAGCTTTACTGAGTGTACTTGAGATTGCAGGATGCTGAAACTATGCTTTAAAATGCTATGTGAGCTATTTGGCCAGGACTTTTGGTTGTGGGCTCCATGTGCTTTGAAAAGTGCTGCTCTCCTCTAGGCAGGAAAAGGAGGATCTGAGTGGGCTCAAGTTGCTGTGATTGGCCTCAGGAATCCTCTGCTGGACTGTGCTGAGCAAGAGCCTTGCTCCTGGCATTGCTGGGGAGGGAGATTGCCCTTTGGAAAGGTTTCAGTAGCGTGAAATAATGTCCCTCCCAGCATGCCCACCCTGCAAGGCTGCATTTTTCCCCTGCTCCCTCTCACCAGTGTAATTTTCACATGTGCAAAATTTTTGCCTTGACATTTTCACATTTGCATTATCAGCACAAGTTACTTGATTTTCTCTTTTAGGTGTAAGAAACCATTTTGAATGGCTGGACTGCTTTACGAGGAGTTATTTAAGCGCAGTAGGTCATCAATGTATTGCACATATTATGGCCATGCCTTGGCATTTGTTTTCCGTTTGTAATCCAACACCCAGCTGCTTCAGCCTCAAACTCCAGGCAGCTATTTAGTGGTTCAGCTAGTGCTGAGGAATGCATTGTGGTGCTGTTTACTTCGTTACATGCAAGGCTTGTATGGAGTACAGTGAGGTTCCGTTAAAACAAAGCAACCCAAACAAACAAAAAACAAACCCAGAAGTTGAAAACTCAGGCTAGGAAATGAAGGGGGGAGGAGGGAAGGAGTACAACAAACAAAATTTGTGTTATATTCTGCAGTCATTGCAAGCATTCTTGATGAGAGCAGAGATTACTTACAGTGTGATAGGGAACTGGACGAAGGGAAAAAAAAAAAGTATCCATCTACTCCTCTGCTGCAGCTGTTCCATTGCTTCTCCATCTCTGGCTGAGCAAAAAGCACTGAAAAACCCCACCCAGAGCAGTAAATGGGGCTTTCCTCAGGGTATACTAATTTTTGCTTGTCCTGATCTAGGTTAATGTTTCAATGGTAGACTTGGCAGATGATTTCCCCCAGTCTTTCCTCATCCCCAAACTCTCTAGTTATACTGAAATGCTCTGGGGTGAATTTCCCTGTGCCTTTATTTATACCCAGCGTGGTAGTGAAAGTGTGTGAAGTCAAGGCGAATTGAACGCGTTATGTTTAGCTGGATAATTAGGATGCTGCTAGCTGGTTATGTAAAGGCTGGTAGTAAGTAAAGCTTTTGATCAGCTGATGGGGATTCTGCACGTATTCCTGCTGAGGCTTTCTAAGTCTCCCGTGGGTGAGAAGCAGTAGTGACTCTTAAGAGGATATAAGGTACTGAAATGTTGCTGCTCTGGGAGAAGGGGGAGAGGGCAGAGCTCTGCCTGCTCTTTAGCAGGTGGGGACTGTTAGGATGGTGTCTCCTTGGTCATGGAATAGCTTCTTATGACAGATAAATATGTTGTATCTGAAATGAGGAGTGATTAATGGGGGGCTATTCCCATCCCTGTGCTGCAACAGCTGGTGTTGGAGGAGGGATCTGAGGATACAGAGAAATTCAGGGAGCTCAGCCCCGGTCCCTGGCAGTTGGTCTCGTGGATGAATTTGGTGAGGTCAGGGTGAGGGTGGTTAACAGGACTTCCAGTTTGGGTTTACAGCAGCAGGGCCATGCACATGGTGTTGCCAAAAATAAGTGAAAAAAGTGCTTTTCTGAACTGGGAGTGCAGCGTGTGCCTGTGCAGCCCCTTGGAAGAGCCACTGCACTGCAGTGGTACCTGCCAATTCTCCAGCAAATGGCGTGATGCTCAGTCATGGGGCTTTGCTGGTCCAAAGTGTTCATACCTGGCTGGGTCTGTTTGTGGTTTTGCTGGAAGGAGAGAGGAATAATCTCCTCCTGTTTTATAAAGCATGAGCCTGTTGAACTCTGATTTCTTTTAAAAAAAACATAATGCATGACCTGAAAATAATAAAGGTGAGATTAGAATATAAATCTCAAGGCAGCTTGGCTGTGTGACCTGGGCACCCTACACAGCAAGTTGTTTGAATTTTTTAAATATTGGGTTAGAGAGCAGTCATTTCAGTTTAGATGGGATTTTTTTTTGTTTGCCCATTTGTCACTGGGCTTTCTAATGATGATATTATCCTTTTTAGCTTCTCACTGTCCTTGTGCAGAAGAAGTAAGTGGCATTCCCTGTAATCGTACAAGAATACATCTAGGTAGGCAGTGAGGAGGTCTAGAGTGCTGGCTGGACACAGCTATCCAACAGAGCAGGTTTAAAATGCATTTGGTTTAATTTGAGCAAAAAGTCCCTTGGCATCTGTAGCTACATCTGACTTGGCATTTATTTTTTTGGGTTCAGAGATCTGCTTTGAAGCTCGTAGATCACTGACATGATTTTAGGGGATGCCATTATATCCAGCAAGCAAACTGTGCTGGGCTCTAGGAAGGGTTTAATGAGTAAAGGTTGGAGAACTGACCTCTTCTACGTGTAGTGTTTTGGATGGGACCCTGCCATAAGAGCCTCATGTCTGACTGCCCTGTGTTTGAGGCTGGAGTCAGGACTTTACCAGCCTAACTCAGCATTGCTTATGAAATCCCTAGACAGGAGTTTGGTTTCAGTGTCAGAAGGAGAAACTCCTTTTTGATGGTTTGATTTATTATTTTTTTTTAAATATTTTATATATATTTTGCACCCCAGAGGAATGAAATTTGGGGGAAATGGGAGAGACTATGGTCTTCTGCTCACTTTCCCTGGGGCTTTGAACTGCTGGAGCCTGGGGAGTGAGGAGGGACTCCTCCCCACTGATCTCCTTAAAACAACTACAGAGGCAGCATCTTTTAGAAACAGATCTCTGCATCATGCTTCTGTGTTGAAAAGAGAGGGGAGGAAAAAAAAAGAAATCTAAGCCTATTTGTAACAAAGCAAATAAGAAGAACTAGTATTTTATTGTGAAGGGACTGAGACATCCCTTAATTCCAATAAGCTCTTTGTCCTTTACAGCAGCAGCAAAGAAGGATCTTCCTGCCTCAAAGCTGATGCTTCTAGAAGGGTTCCCTGTGTGTACAGCAGCAGCCTTTAGAATCGGAGAGGTGCTGGATCCTGCAAACGTCTTCAGCTGCGAAATGGTTATTATCCAGCTATTTTTGTAGTAGAGGGCATGTAGAAGTGGCTGTGTGGATTTCATTTGCCTGTTTTCCCTGTCAGCGCAGGTTAGGTATCTTGTCATACTCTGCGGTGGCTTTCATTAAAGTGGTTTCCAAGCAATAGCACTTCAGTGGTTTTGTTTTCTTTCTTTTTGTGTCTTTCTTTCTCCCCCTTCTTTTCTCTCAGCACATTTCAGGTTTGAGAAGACTTGAAGAAAGCTGAGCATGTTTTTGGTGCCTTCTCACCTAGCCTGTAAATCCTTCCCTGCAACTTGGGACAACTCCTACCTGTGTCCCATTTTTCCAGACTCCCAAACCTTTAAGATACCAGGCTTTAAAAAAACCCAAAATGCTTGCTGATGCGCTATGGGATAGTCTAAAAATAGTGCACTGCCCTTTTTAACAGAAGCATGTATTATTAAAGAAAGAATGAATAGGTGACAGAACCAGAATAAAATCCCCCTTCTTCTTGCTGAAGATGAGCTTTAAAAACCCTTAAGCCAAAATATTTGACCCCTTTGAAAATGGGAGCTCCTTCTCTGGAACTGCAGTGGAAACTTTGAATTTCTCACCTTGTGGCAAGGTGGTTGTTTGCCTTTGCAAATTTAGTACCCAGGTAATGGGTGTTTGCTGCTTTTTTTTTTTTTTTCTTTTTTTTTTGCCTTTTTTTTTTTTTTTTAACCTCCAAGAGGAGAAGCAGCAAGGATGGAGCTGGACCCAGCATTTTCCTAACAGCTCTGTGCCCTTGCATTTCTGCCAGGTGCTTGTAGATGGCTTAGATATAGTGGTAACGGGGCCAGTTGTATTTATGTTGCCTGGGACACGGGTATAAAATACTCCTAAATTGGGCCGGTAGCATCTGACACTGCACAGTCATTCACGCGGGTGCTGCGGTGTGTAAAATGATACTGTGCTGCTGTGGTAGCATCTTCTATTCCCTGCAGGCACAGATGAAGTGAACAAGATGCCCTGTGCCTTTCCTTGTCTGAATGACCGGTTGGGACAAATTATTGAAGGGTGTTTTATATGCAGCAGGCTCTTCTTGTTGGCTCAGTTTTCTGTGTGTTGGTGGTTGAATAACAGTGTGTATAATAAGCAATTAATGTCTATACATTTAATTTTAAAGGACACTGTAAATAACAGGTTTTACTTCCCTCCCTCCCCCAACTGTTGCATTGAATTTCATTCCCTTTAATTAAGCTAACAAATGTGGAAAAAATTATAAATATTTATAGTGGACTGGGTGGCTTTATTCTCTGAGAAAGTGAATGTCCCAAGGTTGATTATAATCTTCCATTCAATCACGAATCAAAAGTATCTATTATACAACTTCAAGAATGAAACTCTAAACTTCTGCCAAAGGCAGAATGAAACAACATTGGATGTTGGGAATGTTGTTAGTGTGAACCGTGGTGTGGCTGGCCAATACATGTTTGTTACCCCTTTTTCTGAGCAGTTAAAAAGTGAATTATGTGGCTGTGATCCTGGTGTGACAGTGCATTTAAGATGCTGCCAATAACTAATTTTTGGAAAATGAATGTCAGGCTTTGTGCTTTGACATTGACTGTTTCAGTGTGCCTTTTAGAGTTTTAATTTGTTAAAAGCTATTTAGTCGGGCATATGAAATGATGGGTTTGCAACTGTTTTTCCCACATTCCAAATTTAGTGTAAAGCTTCTAGTTTCAGCATTGCATTTATATCCCAGATTTCTCTCTGTCAACCTGAGTTTCTTCCTGCATCCTTTCCAGGCTGATCACAGTAGTAGTCATCCTCCTGGCACACCAGGATGTTACTGTGAATGCTGTATATCCATTCTTCTTGAAGAGCCTCAGCACTATAAACCCTCATACGTATCCTAAAATTTTTCTCTTATTTTTTGGTGTTTTTCTTTGCTTGTGAAGTGCTGTGCCATTAAAGAGATGGACCTTCTCTTGCTGCAGTAAGAGTATATAGTTTCAAGTGGGGCTGTGGAAGGGTTGAGTGTTGATCCCTTGGTGGATAATAAGAGATGAAAGTTTATGTTGTTTAAAACTGGTTAGTTTGCATCAGCATATGGCAGGTTTTGCTTTATGACACTACAGCTGAGAAGAAAAGAAAAAGAAAAATCTCAGCTTTCACCACTGAATTTAGGATTTTCACTTTAGTGCTGTGATCATCTTGTGGTCGATGAATTCTTCAGTTTATGTAAATATAAATAAATATAAAGCAAAACCAATATGTATATAAAATATATATATTTAAACACATTGCGGATACACTGAGTTATGTTCTGTTTGAGTACAGTTTTTCTTGAAAAGAAAATAGAGGTCTTTCAAGCCTGTTTTTTGTTCTTTATTAGATAGTATCATCCCACTGCTGTAAGCCAGGTGAACATTTAATGATGTGGATTGTAGTTTATAAGGAGTCCAGCATAAAAGTGGCTTAACTGGAGCACATACTGGAGATAGTGATCATTACTGGCAATACAAACTGGCCAACTTGCTGAAAGTGCCTTGTGATTTTAGAATTTCAGTTGTCTTTCTTACCTTATGCTCAAAGAAACAGATCTCAAATTAGAAATCAAAAGCTTAAATTAGACTAATTTTCCCAGAAGTTCCACGAGTTTCATTTTGACTTTGAAGAGCTGAAATAAAATCACTTCAGTTTATTACTTTCCACTTTCCTTTTATTATTGAAGTAGATTTGAAACAACAACTTGAACGCATTTTAAGTGTCTTGGGATGAAAAGCTGGTCATGTAACTTATTAGGCCCATTCAACTGCAAAATGGTTTGAGCAGGTTCGAGTTGAGGCTTAAGTAGAAGGCATCAGACACAGATTTCCATCCTCTTATTTTTTTTTTTTTTTTATTTTTTACTTTTTAAAATAAGTTGCAGTGATGGGCAAATGCTGTATGCTGTCCCGTGTCTAAGCTCCTGGCATTTTCTCCTCCTGTCCAGCTACCCTTGCTGCATCACCTCTGTGAACATCCTTCAGCCCTTTTTTTCCCCTTGCGGTGATTTCTCCATCCCCATTATTGCACCATCTTTTTTTAAGCTCTTTTTCCTCATCTTTAAAGATTCTTCGTGGCTCTCTCTCTCATCACTTAGGTGATGGGGTGCTTTTCCATGTCACTCAGATGATGTCTGCCTTAATCATCTGTTTGTTTGCCTCTCCTGTGGGTGTCCTTTCCTGCTCTTTCATGAGCTCCTTAAACGGGTTTATGAAGATGCTTCCAAATTGTTCTTTAAGACTCAGGGATCCTACAGAGTTGGCATTCACACATGTTAGGAGAAGGACCCATTTCATTTGCTCAGATAGATTATTTAGGGACTCCTGGAGATAGAATTCCATAGGAGGCTGAGGGTTTTAACTTTCCAAGCCCTATGAATTTTAGATGGTGCCTGTGTTAAATCACATTATCTGTGTGACTTGTTTTGGATTTATGATTTTATTTCTATTCTTTTACCTTTCTATTGTTTCTTCTCAAATTAAATTGCAATGACAGGGTGAAGAGGCAGGAATTTTTTCTTATATGCTTGAATGGATCTTACCACAGTAAAAGCTCAGTGCTGGTTCATACTTCTGCATGCTACTTTAACATAGATCTTTTCATTGAGTGACATGTAATTCCCCAACAGCACCATCCATTTGGACCGTATTGGGGTTAATTTATGCTTCCTGCATGGGCAGGTGGCTTCCATATGTCTGTTACACAGACCACAGTGACGTTGAGTCATTCAACAACAACTCATTTTATTTTGTTATGGGCCCTTCCTAAAGTTGGAGGAAATTACTTTTGCGGGATGGATGCAGGTGAGGATCCTGGTAGTCCAGCTCCATTAGTCAAATGAAATTGGTAGTGAAATGCTTCCCCTGTATTGTAACCTCAGGTTGTGCCACGCTGGGTCTCAATGGCCTGGCGGTGGGAACAAGGCCTGGTGCCCACCATGCTGGCGAGACTTGGTGTGCTCTGCTCTGGGCCTTGGTAGCTTTTGTCCTGTGCAATGAAAGTCATATTTATGGATCAGTAGCGCACACTGTCCCATTCGTGAATAGCACTGGTTTGTACTTCACGGCCCAGGAGGAACCCAAGTGTGCGCCGAGGATGAGAGGGGTTGAAGTGAACCAGGAGCCAAGCGCAAGAAGGAGAGGGAGAAAGCAAGGTCCTAATTTCTCTAAAGGGAAGCATGGCTGAACACCTGCTGTTCCCCAACAGAATAATATGAATTTGCATCAGAAAGGGGTCCCAATCAGTTGTGCTGGCTGCTTTTGAGGAGAGCAGTTGTGTCTGGAGGCATTCTGTTGGGGGAGATGCCTTCCAGTGAAAGCATTTTCCACATAACGGCTGTGGGGCCCACCCCGCGGCTGGCATTTAGAGAGGGGTGGAAATGCTATTTAAATTTCAAATGGCCTCAAGTTTTCACAGTTGCCATGTCAATAGATCAAGTTCCTTGAAATACATTTTAGGCAGAGTTTACACAGAGCCGCAGGAGCCCACATTGACTCCAAGGCCTGCCTTTATTGTGCCTCCAGCAGCGGTAAGTCAATATGGCACATTGAAAGCAGCTCTGCTCTGCTGCCGAGTGAAAGTTACCAAATTCCCTCCTCTCCTTCCAGCTCTTTTCTTGGGTAGCAGCACGTTTAACTCACTGAAAACGGTCTTCTTTTTTTCCTTCCTTCTTCTCTTTGACTTGCTTTGGGAAGTTGGTAATTGGATCAGGCTATCAAACTCATCACACCTTCCTAAAGGCCCATCCAGGCAAGGTTGAAAAACCAATGTAATATGAGGGAAGGTAACAGGAAAAGCAGCAGGAGGTGCTGTGCTGATAAGGGCCAACAGTTGCTTAGCACAGAACAATAGAAAATAAAACTCAGAAAACAAGGCGGGCCAGAAGAGTGGTTGTATTTCACTTTGAGAGCTGATAAAGGTTACAAACTAACTCCAGCAGTTCCAGGAGCAACATCCTCTGGGAGTGACCCGATCTGACCCTCTGTCCAGCTGTTGCCCTTGCCTTACTGTGGTTCTCACTCATTTATCTTCCCTCTCTATCCAAAATAGCTTCAAACCTCATAGGTCTAGGGTTTGCAGCAGGTGTTGGACAGAGACTGCTGGAGATGGAGTTGTCTCTAGATGGGTGGGATGGGAGCTCCCAGTGTGGCTGCTCATGGGAGAGGCTGTGAATCTTGTCACTAACTTCCCCAACTGTTCCCTCAGGGTATGAATGCATCTGACATTGATGTCACAGGTTAAAACCACTTGATTTCCCCTTCTCTCCCCTCCCCCCTCTTTTTCTTTTTTTCCTGAGGGAATGGTGCATGGACCAACATGTTGTGCTCCTGCACACTGTTGTTCATGGCTAATGCTGGAATCATAGATTGTCTCTGGTCTTCTGGTGTGCCTGCTTTTGATGTGTGGGTGCGTGCAGTGAGTCTGCAGTGCTGGGAACTGTCTTTGATTTCCACAAGACATGTTTGAAATGCTTCTGGAGATGTTGTGTGTGCACTTCCTTCTGCATCATCTACTCATGCATGAAAAATAGTAATTTCTCTGTGGTGTGACTACCATACAGGCTGTCCCTATTGAAGATGCTTGTTAATATTTCTTGCTGGGCATTCCCAATGGATACATGAATCTGAACACTCCCATCCATGGTGAGCAAATGCCAGCAAGTACTTCAGATTTTGAGTCTGACCTGCTTCCTTATTTTAAGATGTGGCATGTTGCTGGCTGCCTGCAGTCCTCTTTGTGGTGGTGTAGTGTGTGAGGAAGCTGGAGCAGTAGGCAAGCTGGAGTCTAGACTTTGAATTTAAAACACTCTGGTATGAGTTTTGTTTCTGTTTGGATTGCGCCTACCACTTTTATACCCTAGTGCTATCCTGCCAGGAAAAATCACTGTTGAGGTGACTACGCATTTATTGAGAAATGCTGTAAGTAGAAGACTGACCTGGCAAACTGCCATGTGATGTTGGGCACTGATGGTGGAGCCTTTGATTCTGCAACCTAATGAGTGTTCCTCTACCTTTTCCTGGGCTCTGGTACAGCTCTGTGATTGTGGCATCCAAAAAAGGATGGCTAGATTTGCATTCTACCAGAAATAGGCTGTGGCATGGGAGAAACATATGCCTTGATTCCTAAATGGGGAAAAAGGAAAATATTTAGGAAGGAAAAACAGTTCTGTAACTAATTATTTTTAATTTTTTTCCTTATAAAAAAACCAACAAACACAACAAGATTATTAAAGTGCTTCTTCCCCTCCAAAACATCTACAAGAGATCAGGCTATGAAGGAGACTAATTAGATGTCAAATAGACTTCAGTTCTTAAATTGGTTTAGTTACACAATGAAAAACATCACATTGGGAAGCAGATGGTGTGTCATTTTTATTATGTCTTGTAACTTGCCTGAAACCACTTCAAAGTTTCCTTAAAGAAAATATTGCTACTACTGACCAAAAGAGATGCCACTGATTATCTCTCAACAGAACAGCAAGATGTTGGGGCCAGTCAGTTGCAAATACTGTTGGTGCCTTCAGAGGCTTAGGAAGAGAGGGGTCTTTTTGAAAGGGTTTATATTCGGTGGATAAAGAGCTAGTGCTGTCTTAGAAAACTGGGACCCTTTAAGGTTGGACAAATCGGACACCTGAAAAGTCAAGGTTATAATAGAATTAGTTTTGAAAAATTTGTTCTGTATGCCCAGACTGTGTAGTTAACTGGAACGCCTTTAGGGCCATACCTTCCTTAAAAGTGCCTGTGTTACACCAGAATCTAAAAGACCTGTTGAATAGGAATGTGAAGAAGCAGAAACCCCCCAGCAGTGGGGGGAACTGTTAGCCTTGTTTGCAAAAAACACAAAATTGCTCAGGATCTTGTAACTCGAGCCATTACAACATTA
>NW_009970714.1:1326001-1348188 GCF_000747805.2 Chaetura pelagica | reverse complement strand
TGTGAAAAGAAGGTTTGGGTGAAAAACAGGTTTAGGATTGTGGTGGAGATTAAGTAATAAAGGGAGAGCTCTGCTTGAGTGATCCAAACTAGGAGATAACCTTGGTTATGTTTTGAATCCCTACCCAAATATGCTTCAGTGGCTTTGAAGAGTGTATTTGTTGCATAGGTGGGAAAGTCCATAACATGCTGATAAAAGCCATGAAAATGAAGTTGGTAGCAGGTGAAGAGATGAGATTTTTTTATAGGCTCTACTGTACATAAGAGGTCAGTGTAAGTGTCTTCAGATGATTTAATGCTTGAAGAAACACATCTTCTCATCATAGGTTTCAGTAAATATTGTTAGAGTGTCAGTTTAGGTTGGGGTGAAAATGAGAAAATATATCAGTATAGACAAAACAAGGTGGAGGGTTTAATTTATCTCTAATACTCTTCATACACAGGATTTGTTTCCTTACTTAAAATTCATACTTCTAAAGGAAAGTGATAAATGCAAAGGATTGGTTCCAAATTAATATTTTAACCTGTTGTGTGAACTTTGGAAGTGCCTTCTTCTTTTATGACAAAATAACACAGAACAAACTGGTGTTTCCTCTCTCCCTTCCATCCCTCTCTTCCTAAGCTCATAAGCATCAGGACGAGCAGGGTAAGCTTTGCCATGGGGCATTCTCTTGTGAAAGGTGCTTAATTGCCTCCCAGTCTACTAATCTAATATATGAACAAATACCGAAGCAATTAATTGTGTAGATATAAAACCCGTTTTCCCCTCTTTCCATATTCCTCTCCCCAAATCTCCTTTCATATTCATCCTGTTGGCAACAGATCGTCAGTTCTGAAATTGGGTGATTTTAACCTTTTTGGGTCAGAAAGCTGTAGCTTGCAGGATAAGTGCTTTTTTTAGGAGGAAAGGAGAGGATGGAGGAGTTGGTTTGGATGTGTTGGGGGATGATGTTGGGGGGATGCTTTCTGCTGGGATGAGATGTGGTCCAAAACTGTGGTTGGTTGTGGGACTTTTGGTCATCTCCATTGGAAAAGAGGAAAACCAAGCTGGATTACCCCTTCCCTTGACAGGGAAGAGGGGAGCTGGCCCTTTTGAGTTGTTTTCGCACCCATTAGTCCCCCTGCTGGTAACAGAGTTTATAATTAACCTCATTAATGTGGTATAAAGGGCTTCAATCAATCTCTGGGTGATTGGCCCCAAGGATATCTTGCTAAAGGACTATACGATAAGCGCATTTGGCACCAGAACGTGCTGAAGATCTTTGTCCATGGTGCTAATTGCTTGTGTCATCCTTCTCCCTGCTGCCAGCTGCACATGGTTCTGGAGATTTTCCTGAATGGCAGTTTCCTTGGAAAAAACGTGAATCACCTTGACTGTATTTTTGGTGGTTTAATACAGCTGTGGTTGGTTTTCAGTGCTGCTCAGGGGGATTTGAGGAGGTGGAGGGTGTGTGGAGGGTGACCCTATATGAACCCAGGGGAAAGCTGGGTAGTTTTGAAAGGTCCTTCTCACCTTTGGGTGCTTTAGAAAAACTGTTTCTCAAAGGAAACAAACCCCATGGTGAAGGTGTAAGGCAAAACAAGCAAGGAGCAGGATCACTTGTCCTTTTTCTTGCTTCCCAAAATGGGAGTGCACAACAGTGTGGAGCTGCATTGAGGTAATGAAGTTTGCAAAATAGTAAGCAGGTGGAGGAAGAGGGAAGAGTGAACACAAAAATGTTTGGATTATTTTGGGGTTTAGGGGGTGAAGCTGGTCTCTGTGGTGTTTTTGTGGCAGGATGCTTTCTATTGCGAGCAAATTGAGTTCTCTCATTTTATTCAGCTCTTGGCATGACTTTGTTTTTTGATACCTGGTGGAGTTTCATCATATGTGGCCTTGTGGACCTTTCTACGTTTTTATTAAGGGGAACACCTTCTAATAATATTGCCAATAGAGTTACTTTTATTTGCTTGTTTCCTAGACCCTTCACAAGTAGTCCTGGGATCCTTAAGAGTCTGTGCATCAGTAGTTTAAAACTTCTAATCCCTGAAATTATGGTAGGGCTTCAGCTGATGGGCTATTCAACTCTTTTTTATTTTTTTTATTTTTTTATTATTTTTTTTTTCCCAAAAGACTGGAAGATTTATTTTGTTGCAGAGGAGTTATGGAAATTTTCAGGTCGACTACACTTTTTATCTCGCAGTAGGAGTAAAGATGCTGGAGTATTTAAGAGAAATCTGGGGAAGGGAGGCGGGTTCTCAGGTGCCTTTGCTGATGGGTGGCTTTGGCTGGGTATTTGCTCATTTTCCTGGTGGTGCTGGATTGTTGGGTTCATGCTATCCTGGTGTGGGAAAAGCTGCTAGAGGAGGAAGGGAGGAGCAGCTCCTTTGCCCGGCTTGGACATTGATCCTTCCTTGCTTGTTATTTTGATTACAAATGTTTTACTCATCTTCTCATTTGCTGGACCCAGCAGTAGCCCCTTGACCCTAAGGGAACAAGGATGACCTGAGAAAGCTGACATGATGTTGTCTTTCATTCTCAAAGCTATTTTCAGTAGCTGCAGTTTTTGTTTGTGCTGCATCTAAAGGAAAAACCCTTTTAGCAGCCTCAATTGGTGGACTGCAGGAGGATGGGAAGGCCCTGTAACCACTTCCCCCATTTTATTTTCCAGAAAGCGTGAGTATTTTAAACACAAAACCTGACAAGTCATTTCCTATCATGCATTGTAATTATCTATTATAACAGGGAATAAAGGATTAATTAGTTTTCAAGCTGCAGATATGATTCAATTAGTTTTCAAGCTGTATGTGAAACACCTGTCTTGGCAAAATCAAAGTGCTTTAATTTAGGGGAAAAAAATAGAGGAGAGGGAGAGAAGGAGAGAGTGAGTTCAGGGTCACTGTTTGCTGACCTACAGGGTTGATCCCCATTTTACACCCTCAGCAAAGTGTGAGGTGTTTTTTCTTTTTAACTGCCCAATTTATGGCAAGGGTCTAATTACATGATGTATGCACATCTGCTCAGGATGTGTCATTGCCAGTTCAGGCCACTGCACCCCAGAAATCTAAGAAATTTTGAATGTCCTCTATGTATTGCATGTGCTGACCCCAGGGAGGTTGTAGCAGAGAGGAAGAAACCAAAACCCACTGTTTTTTTGTGAAAATCTGAGCTCCAGTCACTTTGCTGGGGGTCAGCAAATGGTAGCTGTTAAAACTCTCCTCTGGTCATTGATTTAGGGACAATTCAGTGCTGAGTGGTCAGTTCAGGTCAGAGGATATTTATGCTATATGTGAGTGGCAGCTGAAGTCCCTGTTGTGGGCAGCAGCATCTTTCCGTTGGGATTAACTGTGGTTTTGGGAGGAAAACAGGTGTAGACAAGGAGGATTGACTGGTGGGTTTTTACCATGGCATTTTACCCGGCATTCTGGGATGGTGTGGGAAGATGCCCCAGAAAATGCCCTGGCTACAGCTTTTCCTGGGAGCCAACTCTGCCTAGGAGTGAAACTGCATCCCCCCTGCTGTATTTCCATTCCAAAATACTAATACTGCTACTACTACTAATAATGAAGCTGAGCTGCTTCTTCCTCTCTGCCCCAAAACAAATTTCGGGGTAACTCCGTGGGAGGAGGTTTTCAGAAAAGTGAGAGTTTTGCCTCTTAAAAGTGGGGAAAAACAGACCATTCCTGAAAAAGGCTCTTTCTTCTTTGTGGGGTTTTATTTTTGCGTTATCTAAAGCTTTCGGCGCATCTATTTTCCCCTCCATCTCCCTTTCTCCCCCCCTTTTAATACTGCCTTCCAAAGCAGCGCTGCCTACCCAGGCAGGCTGAGGGTGCAACGTGCTTTCTTCCTGTAGTAGTAGTAAAGGTCACGCTTCCCTGCAGTGGCTTTTTTGGCCGGGGTTATTTTTAACTCCGAACAACCCATCCGTGGCTCCCCCGCTCCCTCGCCCTGGCGTCTGCACGCGATGGGGTCTGCGGGAGCAGGACATCAGAGGGGTTGCACTTGAGTTTATTTTCTTGTCGTTATGATTTTATTTCTTGTTGGTTGTTGGTTTTTTTCCCCTCCTTTTGGAACCGCTGGGGCCGTGCGGTTGGGTTGCGCCTGGTTGCTCGCCAGCAGCTATAAATAGCGTTGTGTACAAGCAAGAAGTGGCTGAACGAGGTTGAGCGGCAGGAAAGGAAAAGCCCCTTTTGGCTTCCAGCTGGCTGCCCGCCAAGCAGCGCGTTGCTTCAGCAGATGAGTGTTTTGAGGTAGCGTGGGAAGGAGGGAGCAGTGAGTAAGATGGTCTTTCTCCGGTTAGAGGTGTGTGTGGATGTCTGTGTCTTTTTGTTGTTGTTGTTGTTGGGGTTTTATTTTATGAATGACTGGCTGCGGGCAGGGATGCTGTGGGCAGGGAGCGGCTTCCTACACAGGTTTGGTGCCTCGAGGTGTTAGTGGATGAGCCTTGGGATGGACGTAGTGGTGAGGATCCCTGGCAAGGTGGTGCTGGGTCAGGAGTCAAAACAGGTTTTGGTTGTGGATTTGCCGCTGATGTGTTTTAACGTCGGTCAGGTTTCTTCTCCCTTTTTTTTTCTGGTCTGGAAAGACAAAGCCACATTCATACTGGGGTGTTGCACGTGTTGATGGACATCCCATCTCTGATGCTTCTTGTGACAGATCAACATCCTGCTGGGTTTTGGACTTCCAAGCTCTGAAAATGGGAATGGTCCTTCTGCAGCAGGAGGGATGGGACCCTTCTCCCCCATCATCTCTGGGGCTGAGCTCCCTGAAGGGCACCCATAACCCCCACCCAGACTCTTCCTTTCCTCTTGATGATTTTCTGCATTACTTGAGCACTGAGCAGTTCCCAGTGCATTTGAGGCTGTACAAATAGGCTAAAAGGAGACACTCAAAATCCACTCTTGCTAAATATTTTTTACCTTTCAATGCACAGAGAACTTAATTTTAATTAAGAGCTTTGCTTGAAATGTCTTTTGTCCATATCGTATATCTATATGTATATAAATATAAAAGTTCTTTTAAGTGCTCTATATAAAGCATGGGTTAAGTGACATTATTACTTTAAAATTAACTGGGTTTTTATCGTAACACTTAAAGACACTTTTTCAATAAACACTGTGAAAAACCTGACTTTTCTCTGTCCAGTTATTTTGCTCCACTGACAGGCTTTCTAGGAAGAGCCACAACTCAGCCTGGAGAGCTTGCCAGGTTTGTGGGAAGGAAAGAGGATAAGGGAAGAGTTTGCTGTCTTTGGCTCTCAGTTTTAAAAAGAAAAGCAGTAAAAAAACCCCACCGAATCTCCTCTGAGTATAGTCTGTTTTGTTGGTGTTTTTTTTTTTGTTTGTTTGTTTTTTAATTTTGGTCTGAAATTTGAGTGTTTCAGTGAGTTATGAGATATTAAAAGCAGGGGTAAGAAGCAAAAATATTTAAGGAATTTATTCCCATCCCTCTCCCTGTTATAATTTGTTTGCAAATTCAGTAAGAAGCAGTTATTATAAAAATTGTATTATTTAAGAAGTATAATTAGTGATTCACTTAACTGGGTAAGGTTATTCTTAAAATCTCAAAAACTGATGAGTTAGCACTAAAAAAAAGTAAGGAGGACATTAAGGATGAGCTGATATGCTGATGAAGGCAGCATTAGTTTTTAATAGCAATGGTAACGAGTTAATGGTTGCTTATATGGCAGAACAATATATTCAAATGTTTATGCTCTGTGCTGTGTTGAGCCATGAGTTAGCAGTTACTGTAACCATCACTGCCCAAAATAACCTCATATCTCCACAGTCTGCTTCAGGTAAGCCATATACTGTGGGGTTTGCTCTCCTCCAGGTTTTGGGGACTTTTCCTTCTTGGAAGCTTTGTGCTAATTGTGTTGATCATCCTACAATACAGATAATGCAGCATTACTTTAATAAATAAATAATATCTCCCTCTTCTTGGTTTCACAGCTATTCAAGGACTTATAGTTCCATGATATTGATAGATGGTGTTTTTTTTCCTTTCTGTAATTGAATCAAGATGCAGAAATGACACTCTGTTTATTTGAATAGTTAGAGGAAAACTAATTGGGCTATTTTTGTGATGGGTCTTTTGTGCCACAGTTTTATTTTCACTGTCTGATTTATGTAGCTATAGAGTAAAAGGACCCCAATCAAAAATCTGCTTCATTTGAATTGCTGATATTTCTTTTACAGAGGTTTAGGTTGGGATTTTGTAATTTGTGTTTTTGGAGCAGCAGACGGAGAGCCCATACAGGGGAACCCAAAATCTGAAGTTTTCTTTTGTGCTGTTGTGATCCTGTGGCTCCTTTGATCTCCCAGGATGAAACATAAGATGCTGTAAAATGAAAGGTTGTTTGAGAAACTGAGATGGGTTTTTCCCCCCCTTACATTCTTCTGGCAGCTGATTCAGAGAGGGACCCTCTGGAGGGAGCAGGATGGGATGGGGGCCATAGGCTGGAAGTGCCGTTAGGGGGATTTAAGTGATGAAGGTTGTGACCCCCAAGTCATGGTGGGGCACCACTGCCTTTGATGCTGCAGGATCGCTCCTGGGTGAAGCTGAGATGTGGAGGGTTGGCTTTTCCCTTTTTTTTAACCATTTTTTTAGAGTTTGTTCTGCTGGATGGTGTTTGCTAATCCAGGTCGGATCAAATGGCAGGCTGAGTAGGGAGGTTGTGTGTGGTGGTTTGGGAAGTTTGTAAAGAATTAGATGTAGGAGCACCACTTTCAGTACCAGGTTTGAAGCCTTCTGAATTGTTTTCTCCTGGTGCTGACACTGTGTGTGGTTGTAGGAGGTTTCTAGAGGTGCTGCTGCATGTACTTGAGCAAACCCAAATTTAGAGGAGGGAGCTTGATAGCTGGCAATTAGTGACAGCCTGGTCATGTGAGTGTCCCTGGTTACTTGCAATGCCAAGGAAACAAGCTGGCTTGAAGCCCTGGAAGGAGACACAGGGCTGATGTATCTGCCTTCATCAAGGAGCTCCTCAAACCCAACTCTTGCCTGGCTGCACCTGGATGAGTTTTGGAATTGAAACCCCCTTGGGATGTTCTTTCATTTCTCTGTGTCTGCCCAGCTGAAGATGGGGCTCCTGGGTAGTGCTGTCTGCACTGGCAGTGTTGGGGGAGCAGTGGGTACTGCCTGCACCCTATTTTGCCAGCGCAGCCAGGAGGAGCGAGCCTGTGGTGGCCAGACCCTAGTGTTATTGCTTCTGTAGGTTTACAGCATCCTGCTCTGCCAGGTGAGTCACATACCTGGTGGTTTTCCTTCCTGTTGTGCTATGATTTTAAGAAACCTACTCTTGGCTGATTTCCCTGCCGGGTTTGCTAATATATATATAAACCTGTGGTCTGCCATCCGGAAAAGTGAGCTGTGCCAAGTGCCTGGGCTGGATCAGAGGCTGTGGCCCCATAGTGAGCAGCTCTGGTTTGATATAATCCATTTAAAATGTTAAAAATTCTTTCCTCCCATCTCCTTGCCTGAAGGTCTGTAAGCACTGGAGCTGGATGCAAAGGGACTGGCTGCTCCTCAGCACCTCTATGATGCTGAGCTCTATTGGGAGGTCACCAGAGGAGCCTTTTCCGACAGCAAGAACATGATATCCAGGGAAATGCTGTTATCTCTGTGATAAAATGTTGTTTGTTTTTTTTGGCTAATGGCCTTCTTCCCTTACAGTCCCAACTACTGGAGGAGTTAAATCATCCAGCTTTAAGGAGTTGGAGCCAAGCATTTTGAGTGCTGCTGCCTGCTCGCTCCCTGTGAACTCCCTCTCCTTAGTGGCCTTTGCTCGTTTGTGGCAGCAGAGCTTGTTGATAGGGAAGTGTTGTCCTCTAATAAAGGAGAGATAGTGGATAAGAACACGTTAATAGTTGGAAGGTGCTGCATGAGAAACAAACAGTAAAAGTGCTTCCCTTCCCCTCCAGACTTTGATGCACTTCTGGGCTGCACAGTTCGTGGGACAGCGTAAGGGTTGTTGGGAAGTTACTGTTAGCTCTGAGGCTAAACTCTGCTTTGTCTAATTATGAAACAATACCTCTACGTTTTACACTGCTTTTGTTATTATTTTTTTTAACCATAGTAACTGTATTTTCTAGTTTAAAAGTCTGCTGGAATGACCTGTTTTTTTGTTCTCTAAGCACCTAATACTCATTGTTAGCAAAGGGAGCCGGAAGACCTTCTCCTGTGGTGATGCCATGTACCCAAGTCTCACCATTCCAGAAGGGATTCACACCTATTGCAACTGAGAAGGTCACCCATCAATGGAGAGATTGAAGCCACATAGCTTGTTTGAACTACGGGCAAAGCAAAGTATGAGAATTCATGCTTTACCTCCTCTGCTAAGTCAGAGAAAAATGGAGATGAGAAATTAAGCTTGTTCCCACAAAAAAACCAAACAAAAAACCCCAACAACCACCAACCCATAGCCATAGAGGTTTTATAGCCATATATATTTTATATCCAGTATTGCCACAGCTGAAGACCACCTCTGCTGCATCCTGTTGAGAAGAGGAGGGATGAACCAGTCATCAGGGCTCTGGGCAAGTGGGAAATTCTGGGCTGATGCCCTGCTCTCTTGCAGGCTTTCCCCTGATCCTTGATAAGTCACTTTTTGATGTCCTAGTCTGTAGGCACAAAAAATGCTGGAAGGCCAAAAAGAATGTATCGGGGTGTGTAGGGTGCTCAAACTATCAAATGAAGGTTATGTATGCCTGCAGCATGTGCATGCTGAAATTGTCTCCTAATTATGTGCACAAGAAATTCTCATTGTGATAAGTCACACATGTGTAAGGTGCTTCTTTTCCTAGGTGATGAGGTTGCATCAGTTTGGGTTGAGTTGAAGGACTACCAGGTCATGACAAGTTCTTCTGTGTGTGGTGAACAAGGCGCATTGTCCTCGATCAGCAAATCTCTTCTTTAATGCTACTCTTATGTACTTCTAGTGTTTTCTTATACATATATACATTGAAATTATGGAGAGGGTTTTGTAGGGTTATTTCAGGAGCAAAACACTAAGTGGTTTTAGATGCCTGTGGTCACTAGAGAGAGTGGCTTACAAGCATTGCTGGCTCAGGTTTTCTATTTGAAACTGAGGAGTACGAGGTTGTACGGAGTCATGTTTTTGAGAGATGCAAAGCAGTGTATTTGAGCGTGCAGTGTAATTAGCCTTCTAATTAATGAAAGCCTTGATTTTGACATCCAAACCAGCATCCTGGTGGTTGGGAAGAATTCACATTTCTGTGCTGTGGTTGCACAGTGTCCCTAATGACTGTGTTGAGAACTGCTGGTCCAGGCGCTCCAGCTGAGCTGCCACAGGGATCCTAATGAAATACGTGGGACAGGGAATGTGTGCTGTTAGGAGAGTGATGTGGGCACATTGCCATGGAGGTAGAGGTTAAATCACTGTGGGCTAATGCAGATTGGCATTAAACCTTGCCAAATTAAATGTTCAAACTTTCCTCTGTCAGAGGTTGCATTAACCAATGGTGTAATTAAGAAAAAACCCAGTAATTTTACTCTGAGAGTTGAGAGGGATCTTCTGTCTTGAGTTGCAACAGGGAACAATGTAGATATCTGGTGAATTCATCGCAACAGGTTTTTACCAAAAATGATTCACTAGGGAGAATTAATGCTAGTGTCAAGCAGAAGTTCCTGCTGCAAAATACTATGGCTGAAAGAAGTTGAGAAGGTGGAGTATAGATACAAATGCTCTTTTCATTAGTGGGATGTCAATGATATTTGTCTGGCGGTTGCTCACTGCAGACCAGCACTTTAGCTGCATCAAATGGTGCCTTCTAGTTATTTGTTTTTGTAAACTGTAACAAAACTCCCACTCATTTCAAGCAGTTGAACCATTTAAACTAGATTTTGGGTTTGTTTGTTTCTTTGGCTCAGTGACATTTATTGCATCATTCATCATCCATCAGTGAAGTCTGCTGGTCTGGAGAAGGGCAGGAGCTCCTTGAAGCAATTAGGCTGATGTAGTGGCTCAGACCTTCACTGGATTTTTATGTTCCTCCTGATGATGCTTCTTTATTTATTTTTTTTAAAGATCCTTTCTGCTGTAGCTGTTTGGTGTTATCTCAGCAAACTGTGCAAAACCAAGCACCTTGGCTGCAGGGACATTGCAATGCTGGAGGTTTGGGTTTTGTGTTGGGATGAGCTATTGAGTACCTGATCCTTTTTCTGCCTGGTGAGAAAACAGTTGTCCCATTGCAGCTGATACTTCCCATGGTAGAAATAATGTAAGTGTGTGGCTGGTGATATGGAGGGGAACACCCATCTTCATGGGCTGTGTCAGGGGACCAGTGTCGGTGGGGAATGAACCTGTTTCCTTGGGGTGGAGGGGCAGTGCAGACTCTCCATGGAGGTGGCAATCTGCTGGTGAGGTTACCATCAGCTGGTCTGCAAGAAGCCTTCAAGTGAGGTGAGACTCCCCAGAGCCATGTGGTTACTGATAATCAAATTCAGGCTCTGTGAAGATGGTCCCAGCAGCTGTGCTGGTCCTTTCATTTTTCCAAGATGATCCAAGTGCTGTCACAGTTGTTCAGGTGTTGTGGCATACAACTGGCATGCCTGGTTTAATGGCAGGGACCTGAGGGCTGCAGCATCAACCTGAGCTCTGCCAGGAATAGCCCTTGTGGGTGTTATTTGACTTGACAGATGGAAGGTGCTCGTTCAATTAATGCTGCATCATGGTTCACTTTCGGTAACGCAGGAGGTGTCAGCAGTTTTGTTTACGAGCCTCTGTGCTCCCCTGGTTTAAGTCATTCCTGACAAAAGGAAGTTTAAATGCTTGCATTGATTCCTGGCTCCGCAGTGCAAAATATCTGCACGTGGCAAAGATGCAGAGATTTTTCAAAGCAGCCTAAAGGATTTAAAGTGCTTTTAACATCTCAGGCACTGAGCTCCCAGACCTTGAACTGCTGCTTTTAAGCATCTGTAAGTCACAAATAGATTTAGAAGATAAAATGCCGGAGGCTATTAGTACTCTCAGCTCATACTTTAGTTGTTATTTCTCTTAAGGAAAGCACACTTACTAAATTTACCCTTTGTAATGTTTAGAGATTGATATTCACAGATTTGGCCCTTTTAAGAAGCATGTTGGTTTTTGTAACAAACATTATGGCTTAGGAGCAAGATTTCTGGAGACTTTTTCATAAGTTTCCCTTTCACTGAATAAACTACCCAAAAATATGATTCTTAACAATATCATGTGACACATGTAAGACACTAAGATGCTTCTTAGTTTTCAGTTAAAAAGGGGAGATTTTGTGTGGATTTTATTTAGTTGTTTTGTTATTGGGTTTGGTTTTTTTTGAAATCCAACTTTTTAAAATAAGTGGTTCATTTTCCCCAGTTTTTAATGCAGTGCAAATGTTCCATACTTGAATGCTTCCTTTGAAATTTTTTTTTTAAAAGCCTAATGCTGTGTTTGCTGAAAAGAAAAAATCTGAATATCATCTACTGAGAAGTCCTGGTATTTGGGGGAATATGAGAAAGAAAATAAAAACAATTTCAATTTGAAACTATTTTACGTGTCAGATATATTGGAGTTAATTGGCTTTTGTATCATGTTCATCTGCAGTGGATCTACCAAAATAGCCTAGATAAGTGCTTTGCTCCATCTGGTTATTCTCTTGCTTCTTGTAATATCCTTGTGCCACCCTGTTGTGGCCAGCCCTGGCTGAGAAAAAGCTTGCTGGAGATTCCTGAAGATCTGCTCTGTTACATGTTACCAACTTGTCAGGGACTCACTTGACAAATTGAAAACTAGCCAAATGCTTTTCCAAGCCAAAAGTAGCCTGAGATGATGTCTATGCATCATAGCAAAGAGCTCTTTTTAGTTCCTTAAGGTGACTGACTCCAAATACTCCTCAGATTATTAATAGTGCCCTAATAAACCTGGAGAGCGATCCTATAAATTTCTACATGTTCGGAGGTCAAGCAGTGAAGTCAATATTAATTAATAGTCAAATGCAGTGTTTTATTTCATGTAATCAGCCTCCTGACAGTCTGAGCAGTCTTGGAGGTTAGTTACGCTCGACGAGTGGGAATGATGCCAGAGCATCCTGTGCTCCCTTGCTATAAAATAGCAAATAATCTGGAGCTGTTGCATGTAATAGCTGAAGATTTAATACATTGCCTGAAATACATGTCTGAGATTCTCCGTGCCCTTTCAGAACGGCTGCAGGAGTGATGATCTGGTGGACCTCGTGGTGGTTCCTCCTTCCTCTCCCCACCAGCTCTTGGCTCAGGAGCATTGCGTAGGAATGGAAAAACTTGGCTTGATTGTGAGGGCAGGAGAGGGGTGCAAAGACCTGAGTGTCAGCGTGACTGAGGGTGATTGGTAGCTTCAATGGCTTCATGGTGGCAACTCCAAGTCAGAAGGTTGCCAGGAGGACACAAGGAGATGTGGAGAAGCTTTGCACTTGTAGCACAGGTGGAAAAGGAGAGGGGCTTCAGAGAGAGAGAATACAATGCCCCGATGTCAGCTCTTGTATAAACTAGATGATTTCAAAATTATTTAACAGGCACTCCTGGGAATATTTGGATTAAAATATTTTTTGAGGGGCAGTTGTGCTTGCGTACCAGGACTGTCAGGTTACTCTGCTCAAAAGCAAATCCATTTATTTACACTGGAACAGGTTGTCCAGGGAACTTGTGGATATCTTCTTCTTGTGTTCAAGACCAAGCTGGATGGGGTTTGGAGCAACCTCTTCTAGTGGGAGTTGACCCTGCCCATGCAGGGGAGCTGGAATGAGAAGATCTTTAAGGTTCCTTCCAACCCAAACCATTCTGTGATTTGAAAGAGCAATTTATAGGCTATTCTGCTTTTCAATAGCTGATCTGCAGCTCCTGGAAATACTTCATTAACACTTCTTCTTTTCCTGGCCAGCAGTTATCATCTCACATGGATTTGGCCTTGGTTTAGAGACACTTCTGGGTGTGGAAGACAGCTAAAACTCATTGCTGGACATTGGATAATATAAAGTCTATCTTGTCCAGAAGTTCTGCCTTTGCTCCTTTTCATGTTACCTTGTAACTGTAACCTACCCCAAATGCAACCCTTCTCCCCCCACAAAGGTGCTGAGGGTGAAGAAAGGGAGGAAAAAGACAGTATTTTTCCAGGCACATGCTCTGATTCCTCTAACCAAAAATATTTGACAGTGTGAAACAGGAATGCTTCATTCAGGTGTTTGTATTTTCTCTTCAATCCATTATTATAGTGAATTAGGATACCTTTTGGCCACCATCTCTTCTCCAAACATTAGGCTTCTCTTAAGTTATTTATGTGGGATATGTCACCTTATTAGTTATATTCCTACATAACCTTACAGAGCTGGTGCAAAGTGTTCCCCAGCATGAGGAGGATTCATATGTGACTAAGCTGGTCATTGTGACCATGGTGCTCATCTCCAAACCTGCACCATACTTCATTCTAGAGGAATAAAAAAAAATAAATTGCAGAGGATTGTGGCCAGTTGACCCAGGCAATACCTCATTCTTGTGGAAGAAAAAGGATGGCTTGTGGCCAGTGAAAGGTTTACTATGGGACTTTAAAAATCTCAGGTATATACACATGCACGCCTAAAGACACAATGTGGATATAAAATAAGCATATATTCGCTGCCAGTGCTACTGGTGGTGCTGATGATGTTTTAATTACATTTGAATACATTTTGGCTGCCCTCTTGTAGCTGGAGTTGCCATCTCCAGTGTCCTCAATGAAGTCCCTCACTGCAGGGCAGTTGGATGGTGGCCCTGTAGGGTAAACCCAAGTATGTTGCTGTTTTTAAAGCAAAACTTCTCTCTTTTTCAGACTGCTGGTTTTTTGTTCCCCCCATCCTTGAATCTGATTAATTCATTCAGAGAAAATGATCTTTTCACTGAAGAAATTAACTTTTGACTGAAGTCTTCCCATGTCCCAGTTTTGGACCCTGTTCAGTAGAGCACATCTTGTGATTCTAGTTTAGAGCTAAAATATTTTTATATATTGTCCTACTGGCGTGTTTAAGGCCTTTGCTGAAGGGTTTGGACTGAAGCACAATATGTGAATGGTCTCTGAATTGGGGTCTTTAATAGCATTAATGAGATGTTAAGCAGCCTATTTTGAGTGGATGGAGGATAGAAGTGGCAGCTCTTTCTATCATGCTCTGCTTTTCTTATGCTTAAGGATGTAGTTGGTCATCATCCACGTTCCTATGTCCAGATGCAGATGGAAAGAAATGTTCCTGGTTTTAACCAGTTTTTGACAATTGTTTAACTCCTCTCTGCAAAGCTTGGGGTTTCCGTCCATAAGCTCTTCTTATCCCAAGAAGTTTCCTAAAGGAAATGTTAGGTTTTGTCTGCCTGCTTTGCTCCCTCTCAGCCTTTTGATGATGGTGCCACCTTGATGGATGAAGTTTTCAAGGGCAACACGTATTTCTATGCCGCTCCCAAGAAAGGGCTGCTGGAGTCAAAGAGTTGTGCATCCATTGTTTTTGTGACCTGGTGTTTTCTCCCATCTGGACTGTTTGGGGTTATGGGTTGCAAACCACAGCTGCAGAAGGGATTGTCCCCTGGGTCAGCCCTCCAGCCACCAGAATCTGTCTAAAAATTCAACACAAACCTCCAACTTTTTTCAGATATACTTGGGACATAAGTAAATAAACACCTCAGTGTTTTCCTAAAGGGCTAAATGCATTCCATAAGTATACCAAATAAATCTCCTTGTGTAGACAGAGGTATTTTGAATGAGACCATCAAATGAGGTGGTACAGCTCAAGTTACATCAGCCAGGGATCAGATGGCCACAGTGCTGGGGAATGCACGACATCAGATGTTTAAATAGCTACTTTTTGAACTCATTCCTCTGTTGTGGGTTAGGTGTGAGCTGTTGGAGGCTGATTAATGCCTGCTGTTGAGTTTTGACATTTGTGCCTGAACACCCATGTATCATTTTTTTTATGATGGGGGAGGCAAAAAAAGCAGCTGCAGGAGCTGGTTTAACTGGTGAAGTGTTGGTGTTGTGTGGGAGTGAGGAGCACGGTGGCCAGGAGACCGGGGTGCCCACCTTGGCTGCATTTTGTTCTCCAGGATGGGAAAGAAGTTGTAGACCACAGCAATAAGAAAAAAATAAACATTTAAACATCTCAGTATCTCAGCAGGGCTGAGTCTTTTAGCTGGTTTTCTAAAGAGAAACCTTTGGATTCAGACCCCTTGCATGTTTGTTGGGTGTAGGTGATGTCTATCCAGGCACATCCAAGTTTGCAGACTGGTGTTGAAGTTTGGTCCTTGGTCCTCATGCTTGTTTTTTTAATTGACTGCCAAGAGGCCTTGGGTGGGATGCATAGACACCCTTTCTCCAAGTGGGTCTCTCCTGTGTTTGCAGGGGAGCTTGAATGCATATGCAGGGACATTATTTAATGTGATTGCATCCCCCATCAAAATCTGTATTCAGTGGAAAAAGAGCTGGTTGGACTCCCCTGGTCTCTGGTTTGTGTGGCTGATGATGGAGAGAGTCTTGGCCTACTTTGAAGCGAGAGAAAGGGAATGTGTAAGGGGAAGCAGGAGCTGGAGTTGCTAGGGAAACACGAGCAGGGATGCTTGCATGGCTCTCACCTGATCCCTGCCGCAGCAGCTCCGCGGCACAGGTTCCCTTTCATACAAGTGCCATGTAGCCTCCTGGGTGAATTCACGGGCACAAAAATCTGCATAATTGACCACTCTAGGAGCACTTCTCCCTTGAAGCTCAAGGGACAGCAGGACCCCAAGGTGGGGAACACGATGGCTGCTCCAGGGATGCACTGCCACTGGCATCATGGCCAGTCCCTGAGGGTTGCACTGAGGAATGAGGCAAATAGGGGTTTTCTCCTTCTGAGATCACTTTTGGGGATTTGCAGCTCTCTCTCACTAGGAGGAAAGGCAAGAGGTTTGGTGGTTTCATCACTCGTGCTCATATTCCAGGACATGGGGACAGTGCTGGACACATCTGGGTTGTCCCTATTTTAATTGTTCTTGCCATTGTCGTTTTCTTTGTCCCTCTGGACTACAAGTCCCAGAGTACTTTGCTATTTGAATAATTTGTGCCAGGCCATGTACCTAGTGCTTAGCACACTCTGTGCCAAGAAAGATGACTTTCATTGAATTTATGATTATGCAGGTCTTTCCCTTCCTGCAAATGTTTTATTTATTGTAACAGTTATTGATAACAGCACTCTACCAATTCTGTGGAGGCAAAACAACCTTCCACAACTATTTGGTTTTGTTTGGTGTTTTTTTTTTTGTTTGTTTGTTTGTTTGTTTTTTCCTTGCAGCAAAAATCAATTCTGGTAAAAATTCAAATATCTGGATTCCTCCTGGCTTGCCCCCCTGCCTTGTATGATTTAATAATAGCTTATAAATTTTTTCATCAGCTGCTCTGGTGCTCTTTAATTGAGTACAGAGGAATGAATGGGGTTTGTATGACTGGTTTTATTTTTTCATGTGTAAGCAGTGAGCACTTTTGGGGGATGGATGCAGGACTGTTTGTAGTGTGATTATTTTCTTAAGTTTAGAATTAAACAGTTGAGGAGGAAAGCAATTGAAACTTTCCCATTCTGGTTTGTTTCTTGGGAAGCATGCTGCTTCCCTGTGCAGGAATTGGAAGCAGCTGGTTTTGCTTTATAATTAATCAAGGCAGTGATTATCTTCTGATAATCTTGCCCCCTTCATCTCCTATTGCATAAGTAAACACAACTTCAGCTTGTATAAATTGAGTTTTGGCCTTCCACCTGCTGCTACCAGAGGTGAAAACTCAGGCATGCTGTGATGAGCTGCCCCTCCAGCAGCTCTGCTTGGCTCAACATCCCCATGGCTCTGGGACAGGGCTGAGCCAGGCTGGCTCTGCCAGGAGCAAGGATGGAACCCAGTGCCAGCTCATGCTAGCTGTGAGTAGGTGAGCCATCCCTGAGTTGGCCAGTCAGGGACCATGTTTCACAGCCAAACAGCCACATGAGAAGACATACGTGGATGCTGTGAGGCTTCGGCTCTGCTCTAGTAGCTGGTTGTTTTAAATGCAGCATTTCTGGCCAGAGGCTGCAGCTTTGAGTTTCAAACAGAAGAAAGGGAGCCATTAAAAAATGAAAGGCACCTGCTAAGGGGTGAGCGTGAGACTTGTGCTCTGGTGCCACAGAGTCGGCACCTGGAGTTCAATAGAGTGGTGCTGGGTGAGGTGAGCTCAGATTAGCAGCACTCATGTCCTTAAGAGCTTTGGTTACACCTGAAGTTGCAGTGGGTTTGAGAAGTAGTTGGCACGCACATGGCCAGCTTTGGGGCAGGGCCTCAGATGCCTTTTGGCCAGCTTGTCCAAGTGCTGCCAGCAGATCAGCATTAGAACTTCTACAGATCCCAGTGCCCCAAGACAGCACTTTGTCTTTTCCAGGCTGCTTTAAGGTCCTGTTTAAAAGGAAGGAGAAGGCATATCTGAATAGCAGACTCTGCACTCATCTCTAATTTTATTCCTTACTATTCCCCTGCAATTCTTCCTGCTGGGAAGGTGAAACCATGAGCTGGAAGGAACTGGCTCCTTGGCTTGTCAGCGGCGCCGGCGTGGCCCGTTTGCTCGCCCGGAGGCTGGGAATGCTCATTGCCAGCTCCTGGTCAAAATACATTTGGTTTCTAAATTAAGATGGGGATTCTGCTGAAACACTTGGCATAGGTGAGTTAGAAAAAAAGGTTTTAAGGCTAAGCAAGTTATTTATACTCTGTCTTGCGTGTCTAGCCTGTGTTTGTGCTACTAAGTCGTTTATGTTAATTTCATGGAGAAGGACCTCTACCATAAATACTCGTCTAACCATCAGTCAGCAGCAAGTGCAGGGTGGTCACAGAGCACTGTGTCCAGCTTGGATGGAGGAGTCTGACTCGGAAGAGGGGTCTAAATGGGATACAGCCCATTTCCAAGGACTGTATCCTGTATCCTTCAGCAAGTGCTAGGCCGCAGCAGGGTATGGAGATAAGCAGTCCTGCCCTGCTTTAGAAGTTAGGGCATCCGCATGCACATGTATATGGGTGTCCCCAGCCTCCCTCCTCCATCCCTGGGTAACTTAATTTTGAACACTGAAAAGATTTGAAGGCACCTTGGGCTGAGAACAATCACAGATTCATGCGTATGATCATTGTTTAGCAGGTACTGGTGTGTTTGCATGAGCTCTGCTTCACTATGGCAATGATCGCACACATGAAGTCCCTGGGAAGTACTGTTTAATATACATTTTTCTCCTCTGGACATAGGTATGAACTGGCCATTGGGCACTTAGACTAATAAAAGGGGTTTGAAGGTGCCTCTTGGTTCAGGGGTGGAGAAAAAGGGTTTGATAGGAGCTGAAATCTGTGTGGTATTAAAGAAAAATCCCTGTCTTCCCTTAAATGTCTGCAATGGCATTTATCCTCACATTTGTCTCACAGACTCTTCAGTGGAAAAGACTCAAATGTCTACTCATATCTTCATTGCCACAGCCTTGAGGAGGTTCCTCCTCTTCAAGAAATAAATGCAGCACGTGTTCAGCTAAAAATATTGCAGGAGGAATCCTTCCTTGGCCACAGCCCCAATACAAAGAGCAGCAGTGAGTCATGGGGACTTTGTTTTTAAACTATATCTGTCTTCAAAGTGATGCTGTGGTGGTCATGAGCCATTAGAAGAGCCAAAGTCCCCATTGAGTTTTTGCATCCTAGGGTGGATGCAGACTAGGACTTCTTGGTAGCTCTTTGCAACATGGGTTGGAGGAGGCTGTTGGTTTTGTTTGCAGTTCCCCGCAAAAGCAGTAAAATGGGAGGTTTCTGGGATGAAGTTGAGCTTAGGTGGCTGTGGGATGGGGCATGTTTGAGGTTGCCTGCTGGTGTGATGATCTCTCCTCCTCCACAGAGATGGAGGGTGAGGAGAAGCATTTCAGCTGAACTTTTGGCAGGAGTCAATCTGTGGCACTGAACCTTCCTCGTGGAGCAAGGCTCCCAGATCGCTGTGCTAACGGGTAGAATGGATATTGACCCTGTGAATTGACTGCCTTCTTCTAACCATGTGTGTCTTTCATCAGTTCACTGCTGTTGAAAAGTCAAACTGCTCCTGTGCCTGTCTCAGCGGGGAGGAATTTCTTATGTTGGGCTTAACCTTCTACTTTAGGGCCTTTTACGCCTGCAGGTAATTTCTGCTTCATGTTTCCGTCCTTACACCCATAGGAATGGGTTATTGCTGCCTTGATAGATTAGTGGGGTGGGATAGGACTTTCTTGCCAGCTGTGTTAACCCTGCAGGTGGATGCTGCAGCTCATCATTGTGAAGGTGTTGAGAAGCTGCACTCAAGGACTGGTGTGCCCTGTGCTATCTGCTCCCACTCCCAGACAGATAAAGTTAAATTGTGCCTTACTTTGCATTGTCTTAAGTAGAACTCCTCTCTTCCCCACCTCTTTTTCCCTTTCTTTTTTTGCATTGCTGGCCAGTCATTCACCCACCACCCCAAATCCCAATTGAGACCTGACACTGAGGGGCAGATGAGGCAGCAAATGTATTCAGCCTGATGATTTCCACATGAGCAGGGCTCTGTGCTGGTGAAAGACTTGAACTCATTGCAGAAACCTCCCAAGAACAAAGCTTTGGAGAAAGGATCAACCTTATTAGCACATTTAAGGAGGAAGGGGGTTTGTCACTGTATCAGTTTATGCTTCAGCACATTAGTGTTGTAAATCTCTTTGAGGAAGGATTGATTACAAAACTATATTTATATTCCCTCCTAAAAACCCAGAAAGCAAAAATTAAATCCTCAGCACACTGGTTTGCTGTAAATCTTTTGAACAAAGTTTATGGGATGTGATGGCTTGAAGGCTCCTGCAAATTAAAATGATTTTTTTTTTTTTTTTTTTTAATGTCACTGTATCAGTTTATGCTTCAGCACATTAGTGTTGTAAATCTCTTTGAGGAAGGATTGATTACAAAACTATATTTATATTCCCTCCTAAAAACCCAGAAAGCAAAAATTAAATCCTCAGCACACTGGTTTGCTGTAAATCTTTTGAACAAAGTTTATGGGATGTGATGGCTTGAAGGCTCCTGCAAATTAAAATGATTTTTTTTTTTTTTTTTATTCCCAAGCAATCTTTTGGTTTCCCAAGTATTCTTCTGGCCTTTTCACTTGAAAAGGAAAGGCAAACTTTCATGAATCGAGCAGGGGCACTCTTTGAATGAAGCCAGGGTCAGTGCTTCTCCAGGCTTTTCTTCCCTTTGTTTGTAGAATATACTGAAGATGGTAGGAGCAGATGTGCTGCTTCTATCCAGGCTTATTCTCCTCCTCGTATGGATATAAGCTGCCTTTGCATCAATTCCTCCCATGGTTAATGCAGTTTATTCTACATTACTTAATGTATTGAGGCTGTTGGTAAGCACAGCATGGGGCTCTGTTGGTAAAGAGTTGGTGCTTTACAATTACACCATCCCGTGTGAAAACAAATAACAACAAAAAGATGAAAAATATCAGCAGAAGGAAAAAACAGCAAAAAATATTTTGGTTCTGTGATTTATGTTGTGGGCTGTATACCCTGCACTTGTGGCCCTTTGTAGAGCTGTATCTGCCATATAGTCCTGCCCTAGCAGGACTCCTAGCAATGGAGGGTGAAGTAAGGCAGCAGCCAGCCTTTGGCTGCTGAATGTGAAATGTTTGTCATGTAGCTGCTGCTGGGATTTAATTCCAGGGAAAAAAATAATAAATAAAAAAATGGGAGGAGATGGCATTTAAAATAAGTGTATGTGAATGATTTGTCTGCATTTCATAATACACAGAAAGATGAGCCATGCTAAGCACTGGCACAGGCTGCCCAGAGAGGTTATGGAGTCTCCTTCTCTGGAGACATTCAAGACCTATCTGGACATATTTCTGTGTGATCTGCCCTGGGTGTTCCTGCTGCAGCAAGGGGGTTGGACTTGATCTTCAGAGGTCCCTTCCAACCCCTAAAATTCGATGATTTTATGCTTTGAGCACTAGACTACTAATGACTTTTGTTTGGCCAGTGACTCTCAATTTAACTAGGCCGTAAATGAAATGGAGTATTGGGCTCTCATAGTCATGAATGTTTTAATGTTAACCAAAAAAGTGTTCCTTTATTGTGTCAGGGGTTAAGCAGAGTCTGGCTTTGGAGCAGAGATGCTGCATTTATTTAAGGCAGCCAGAAACCTGGCAGAACTTTTGCTTTTGGGGAGAAATCCTGCGAACAGGGGTTTGTTTCTGACTATTAAAATTTATATGAAAATCTGCCATGTGCTAGTTACAGGAGTGGCATCCTTGATTGGGCTCTGACTCGTCATGAAAATACTGTTCTGACATTGCATGTTACTTGCTAGGGTACTGCTGTTAAGATATCTTTTAAGGTAGATTTTTGTCTCCTGGGCACACATCTTTGCAACTACAGTTTCAAGGACAGTATCTCTTTCACAAGTACCATATCTCTTTCACCTTGTGAATTTCTCATCCTCTCAAAACAGAGGAATTGTTCAGCAGAGAATGTAAAATACATCCTCATCCCTACCCACCACTCATGATGGAGGCAATTTGTTTTGGGGGAAAAAAACCAAAATGCATATAATTACTCAGCTGTTCATCTCCTTTTCTATCCCATTCCCTTATCTTCTTCATATACATGTGTGGGACACTGTTTGCCCAGAGGAGAGAGCAGAGCTGGGCATGGATCTGTGCAACAAGAGAATTCCCACTTGTGTGAGTGATGGCTCTGAAGAACAGGGTCATGGTCTGCTTGTCTCCTTGTTGTGGGAAAGGGGTGATCTTTATACTAAATGCCCACATGGAAATTCTGCAACATGTGTCCCTCTTCCCCAGAGTGGGGGGGACACTTCCCACTGGGAAGCAATCCTGATCTGCTCTGCTGGAGCTGCCACAGCCTCCTCCTAATTCAGCCTTGTCTGAATAAAATTACTGGTTTGCACCTGATTCATTATAAAAAAATACCCACTCATGATGAGGCTGGATTAACCCTGATATTTTACAAAGCCAGCTGGGAAAAATGTTTTATGTGAAGTGAAGCGAGTTTCTACCTGAGCCATGTGCTTTACTCTCCAAAATATCTCATTTTTGGAGGGCAGGATGTCTATTTCTCACGTCTATTCTGACAAGTACACTTTAAAAACGGGGCTAAACTGCAACTGGTCAAAGTTTTTCCATCCTCTGGTCAAACAGTTGGAGAGATGCTATC
>NW_009970714.1:1312754-1325906 GCF_000747805.2 Chaetura pelagica | reverse complement strand
TTCAGCAGGATTTATGATGCATTTGTGTGCTTGGAAGATGCTATGTGATACACAGCCATAGGATTCAGGGAAGTGGTCAAATGACAGAAAGAGTCACTTAGCAGAAGCTTAGTGTGATGGGCTTGAGATTTCGTGGACATTAAGGTTGTTGAAGAGGACTATGATGCACTAACTTAACCTTCTACATAGTACAGACAGTGGAATTTTATCTTCTGATATCCACAACCTGTCTTTTTTCTACTGGGTCCTCTTCAGGCTTAAAATCTGTTCCAAGATAAGAGTCTACTTAAGCCTCCTAGATCGCTTAGCCATCAGTAGAGCTGGAAACAGCATGGTTGGCTGAGGAGCAAAATGATAGTGGGGATATCAGTTCCAAATCCTATAGGGATACCCATGATGTGGCAGAGGCTGCTCCAACTGACAGAAAGCTGTGCTGGAATAATGGGACCAAGAAATCAGACTGTAATGAAACCTAATATCCACACTGGTGTTTGAGGTGAAAACCAGCTGCTTGATCTCTCCTGCTAGTGCAGCATGAGAAGTTGGTGTGCTTCCAGGAGGTACTGTGAAGAAGTTGTGTCCTTGATCTGTAAGTGGAAGATGGAAATAAGAACTGGGAGATAGAAATCTTCCATCCTAGGATAATGAGATGAGAGAATAAAGCACCAGGAAAAAAACAACCAAACAAATAAAACCTGGAAGGCACATCTGTTTGATGCAGGTGACTCCTCTGAAAAAAACGCCAAAATAAATGTCAGTCCTTAGTCTCCTACTGTGGGTGCCCTGAATTTGGGATTCTGGTTTTGCCCCAGAAAACTTCTTGCAGATTCATTGAGCTTCCCTGTGTGTTAAAATGCATAATAAAGAGTCCCTTGCTTCCTAGCCCTGCTGCAGCGTGCGCTGTTCTTGCTGTCCCTTAGGCAAACTGTTTGCGGGGTGGGATTTCCCAAAAGCACTTGGTATTGACTCAGCCATCCTTCCAAAAGCCAAGGGAAATATCTGCTGAGGCACTTGGAAGCCCCTCCTGGAGTTTCTCAGGTCTGTGGGGACTTTCACATGTGCTTTGATCTTGCTGTCTGCTGCTCTTGGAAACAAAGATTTTGTGGAGAGCAGATAGCTGGGATTCCTGAGGACTTTGAACTTGTGCAGCAGCTCCCAGCATGTCTTGTCTTTCCAGTGATGATCCCCCATCCAGTGCTACTTTGGCACTTGGGGTTTTCAGTACAGAGAAGCTCAGGGCAGTAGCCTTCTGGTTTGCAAACTCTCTGCTTGATGATCAAGAGGACAACCTGCAGAAGGGGACAGCACAGAAATTTGGGGGATGTTGGATGCAGCCAGCAAATCTTGGCATAAAAAAATCTGGATACAGTGGAAATGATGTTCTTACCAGAGTGCTATGCTCATTGAGTCCTCCAGTGACTTTGAGTCTCTGTAGGGAAGGATGATTGTTCTGTCCTTCACCAGTGAAATTGCATCCACGTGAGGCTTTTCTCCAGTGGCACAAACCTGTCTGGTGCTCCTGCCAACAGCTCCCTGGATGCTGCCTTGGGAAGAGCTCTTTGGACTGCTGTTGTAATGCTCTCTCTCAACATACCCCATGTTTGCCTACCTGGTTTAAAGTGTTACTAGTTCCTGAATACAGAAACTGTTTGCAGAAACTTATTAGGTTCCCTGTTCTTGAGCACTACAGCTTTTAAGAAGTGGCTGCTAAAGCTGTGGTCAGATATGCTATTGAAATTAAAATGCAGTATGAATTCAGAGTGGAATAACTGCTCCTAAATGGCTGCATGCATGTAGATACTCCTCATCTGGAGGGGAGATAAATTTTTCATCTGGTTTATTTCATTGCAGTATATCCATAAGGCTAAATTGAAACAAAACAATATTCTTTCAGGATAAACATTCTTGCCTGTTAGTATTGGGGAGGAACGGGAGCCTGAAGAGCTCTGCTGGAGCAGCTCGGTGTGTGCACCAGCCACAAAGCGGTTGCAGGCAGCGATTGTCCGCTGTGATTTTAAGAGGGAACCCATGATGTGGAAAATTCTTTGCAGCTGATATGTCAGTCATACCTGAGGATCAGCCAGGAGGGAGGGATAACACCACATTTCCTTCCCAGCTGAGGGTGAGCAGCCTGTAAAAAAGCTCAAGTAAAGCTGGAAATAAGCTGCTGGGACTTAATGGGAAACTGCAGTGCTGTGTATAAGCAGTATAATGTCAGAGAATAGAAAGTAAAAACACTTGAAAAAACAAAACCAGAGATGGTGCTCCTAATCTTGATCAGTGTCTTGAAAGCAGTAAGACTGGTAAAAATTTTCAGCAAACCACCATTTTCTGGAGTGTTTGTGTGAAGTCTGCTCTAAGTTAGCTGGCTCTGTGGGAGCCATTTGCCCCCCGGGGTCATGCGAGGGGATGGGTAATTTTTCAAGCTGCTTCTGAGAACTCATAAAACATATTTTTAAAAAATGTATAAAAATAAATCTGTGGTGGGTATAAGTGACTGCTGTACCTTTATTTTGGCTGAGCAGAGCTCTCCCACCCCTCCATCACCCTCTTGTGTGCTCGTCTGCATGTGCAGCTCCAGACATGCCAAACCAGAAATACTCCATCTGCTAGTGCCTGTCCCTATTTTCGCACAGCCTAGGTCTTTCCTTTAAGGTTGTCCTCACCTGGTTTATTTTGTGATAAAATGAGCCCATCTTCACCCTGGCTTTACCTTCAGGACAGCGAGTTAAGAGCTTACTGTGTTTTTCTCTTAGTCATATGGAGGTGCTCAGAGCCCTGGTGCTAAACAAGCATCAATCCAAGGGTCTTGAGCACCTGTGGGAATTGGGTGAAACTTTTGTTTGATTTTTGGGTTTATGCATAAAGTGGTTTTCCAGATTGGAAGAAGCAGTACAAATTCTTTCCCTCTTTTGCTGCTTAAGACCCCACAAACTCATTCCTTCAGAATCATAGAATCCTTCTGGTTGGAAGAGACATTGAAGGTCAAGTCCAACTGTAACCTAAATCCCCCTACCATAACCTAATTCACCTCTTCAGTGCTTAAATCATCTCGCTAAGCACTGCATCTACATTTGTTTTAAATACTTCCAGGAGTGGTGACTCCACCACCTCCCAAAAGAGTGAAGAGTACAGGTACAGGGCTGCAGGTGAGAATGTGGGTGGTGGCAGCAAAGCAGTGAAATGCTGCGGGATCCTGGGCTGTTGGGAGTCATCACACTCCTGTGGCATCTTCTTCTTGTAGATACACATTTTATTTCATCTTAGCAAAACCTGCCAGGTGGTTTGTGCTGGGATGGTGGTGGTGATACACCAGACATATTCCTTGTGTTTGGTACTGTGCTGTTTCACCTCTGATAGAAATCAGATGCTTTTTATCTAGCCCCAAGATCATCTGTGCAAAAATGGTTGATGATTAATATGATTTTTTCCCCTAAATTCAGAGAAATCTCAGCAGAAGGTTGCAGCAGAGCAGGATGAAGCAGAAAACGCCATCTCACCCTCATGGGGATAGATCCTCCTCCTGCCCTATTTAAAAATTAACAATAATTAAAAGAATTTCTTTATACTCATAGCTGGTCAGAAATAGCTTACATGTCTCAGGAGTCTCCTTATTTGTTGGCTGAAAATCTTTTTTTCAGGATGTAGGGCTTTTTCTTTCAAGTTCAGGAAAATTGCATCCTTGCTGGGAGCGATGCTGTAATTGTGTGTTGATGGGAAAGTGATCTGAGCACTTTGGTTTTCTCTTGTATGAAACCTTACAGCAGGTTTGCCTGCTGGAACTGAGAGGATTTAAAATGAAAGCAAAGACGTTCAAATGAAGATAGAGCAGTGATGATGAGTCTGATGGTGATGGGAAATGGTTGTAAAACATGAGGGATGCCATCCTGAAATCGCAAACAGTCAGAAGGCAAATGAAAAGTGACAATAAAAAAGTTCCTCAGAGGTGTTTGCCCAATAAAATAAAACTTGTGGAAGCAGTTTGGTGGTAATGCACGCACAAAAGAATTGGCAATTGAAAGAAAGAAAATGCTAAAAAAGATATTAAAATTCCAAATTTTTTTTTAAAGGCAAGAAGCTGCTCCCTTAGAAGTGCTCTTGGCACATGTGGTGTGTTCTGAAATAGCTTGGGAGCGAATATTGAACTGGGAGGAGGGGTAGGGAATGGAGGAAGAGTAATTATATATAATCCTAACATGAATTAGGTGATATAAATGTAGTGAAAGCAAATCCTGTTCTTGGAGAGACTTCAGTTTGCATTTTGCTATCCTAGGGCAATGGCATGTTGCTCTCTGACAGACAACCATTTGATTTGGAAATATGTGAATAATTGGGAAGTGGAACCTCTTTGAATTTGTTCCTTTCCCCTCTAGTGTTTGAAGGACTGATGATGGAAAGCTGCAGAGTGCCCTATGCAGACGTGCATGCAGCCAGTTTTATACTGTGCCCGTTGCTTGAGTCACTGCTCTGCCTCCTGTGCTCCAGGAGCTGTGTCCTTGCTTAAAAAGTTAGATATTTATTTTATAGTTGGAGAGATAAGCTGGTTATACTCCTTGATGCCAAGCCCTTGCTGAATATACCTGTGGTAAAGAAATGTGCAGCAGCTCCGTGGTCGAGGCTGGGGATGAGCTGGGACTTGCAGGTCGTTGGGCAGAAATAAACACACACACTGCTGATGGGAAAAGCGAGAGGCTGAAAGCTTGAACATCTTGGCAAGGCATGTGCTGCCTGCTCCGTTGAGAGGCATCGCCCTATTTTAAGATTATTTTGAAATGTGGCTGAGGATCCTCCTGTCTGCAGTTCTCTGCTTACTAAAGCAGCTAGAGGCTGATCCTGCTCCAGGCACCAGGGACCCTCTCCCCCTGCCCAGCGTGACCACTGCCAAATCCTCTGGGTGGCACGAGCAAAATTCATGTGACCAACTCAAGCTTTCCCAAAGGGAGAGGGTTCATCAGCTGCATGGCTGATCCTGGGCACTCTGACTCATTATCATCTCTGTCTGTGCCCAGCCCCTGGATAGTGAAAGGAGGGGATTAGGACTAGCACCAGGGAGGGAGAAACTGAATGTGTGAATAAAAGTACTTCTCAATCTGGAAACAAACAAACAAACAAACAAAAAGCAGTATTTTTCTACTTGGAATAGTTCACAAATCCTAAATAATAATATAGTATAAATGTATGAATGTCTGCAAAATATACAAAGTCCTTCTCTCCAACTGAATTTAACATTAAAAGTGGGAGCAAAACCACTGCTGGGTCAAGCTGTGCAAGAGGTGGAGAGAGGGGCAATACAGCCAAGTGATGGATATAAGACCACAAGCCTGAATGTAAGGTCTGTAGATCCCAAGCCGTGCTCTTCAGACCCATTATAGAGTCTCATATCAAGCTTTTGTTGTTTAGGTAACACAGAAAATCTGGGATCTCCTGACATTGATGAGTCAAATATTCCTAGTGGTTTGCTCCTGACCTGTTGTATAAACTTGGGCTTGGAGCTGTGCCTCCTTCCCTGGCTCTCCCCATCTGTGATAACTGGGATAAAGACATTTGATGTTTATAAAGCAGTGCTAACATGGAGTAAATTGGGATGCTTCACCAGGCTGGGATGCAGGAGCTCCGTTTGTGGTTTTTGTGGTTTCGGCTGAGAGCCGATGCATGAGGTTGCATAAGACCCAATGCATCCTTTGTCTCCCCTTCTTTAGGCAATATCCTCTTTGGAAAGAGACTAGTGCAGTGAGGACCAGATGTATGTTAAGCCCTTAGGGCCATATTGAAATGCAAATGGAAATGAAATAGGGTGTTACTTCCAAGAGCAGTGATGGGGGCGTAAAGAGGAAAAACTGCCGTGTTGGTAGATTGTGTGCATCAACAGGGGAGAGCTGGTTATCTGCCCTGACAATGCTTTGTCCTGTTGGGAAACCTGCATGCAGTGCAATGTTGTATTTGGGGTTTTGAGGTCATTGTTACACAGATTATTTAAGCCTGGATGCATTTTTAGCTGGACTTTGTCTAAAGAATAAACATAGCCAGTGCTGTTTTCCAGTCATCAGCTAAACAGCCCAATCGAGGGCTTGAGTCAGCGATCCTTGCAAAACGCTACTGGCTCTCTTCAAAAAAATTTCCTAACACTTTTTGCTTTTGAAAATGTAATCATGCATAAAGTGATGCTTGTTATTTTTACTTCATAAACTATTCTGATGCCTGGACCTTGTGTGTGTGTGTGTGTGTGTCTTGGCACTGCTTCTCACTTGTGTGTAGGGTGCTCTCCTTCCTACGTGCATCCATGTATGCCTGAGATGACAACATAAGATGGGCCTAGTCCTTTTCAAGGAATAAGGAAGCTTAATTATCTTCTCCTGAAAAACAAGTGGCACAGGGACAGGAGTTATATTTTTGCTATTCCAGGGATGTGTGGCTCATATCAGCATAACTATCATGTAGTCCCATTCCCACTAGAAAAGCTTGTTGTAAACAAGGGACTCCAGCTCTTGCTGCAAGGCTTATAGGGCTGCCCTTGCTTTTGATTCAATCCATAGAATTGCTTTTCAGCAGAAACACTTGTATCATTTGGTTTTGTGGGCTGGTAGCTAATCCCATTATTTAGCCCATGCTAGAAATGTACCTTTTATGGCAAGGAAGACAATGTGTTAATTCCTCTCTATGCTGAAATCAAAAGTGCTTGTGAGATGCCAGCTTGGACTTAGCACTATGGTGACTTCTCATCTCTGTTTAGATTTTCCAAAGCTGTGTAGTGGCTTGTGAATGCTCAAATTGAGATATTTTAAATATTTTTAGTCCCCTCAAGAATCAGCTTAGATGGGCTATGCTGCATGGAAATCTCTACTCCCTTTGAAACTCTTGGCCCACATCTTCTTCCAGAATACAGACATGTCGACTTCCTTTGCTTCAGTGTTGTTAATGAATAATTACTACTGTATGCTTTCCTCCTTAAATGGCAGGGACATTCTTGCTACAGAAGACATTAAAAAGTTGTTAGGATGGAAAATACCAATGAACAGATGACAACCCCATGCAAAATCTCTTCCCATTGGGAAACAGTTCCAAGAGTTGATCCACAGAGGAGCAGGGATGGACTCTGGCAGGGAGGAGCTTGCAGAGGTGTTGTGTCCTTCTTCCAGCAGCTGTTGTGGCTCCAATGGCACTTCCGGGCTCAGGGCAGTTGCTCAAAGGGATTGGGTTCCTTGAATCACAACATTAAAAGAAACACAGGCTGTCTGGATAGGTCAGATGGAAATGGAGAATGAGTTGCAGTCAGTAACATCCTGCGTTTGGTTTACCAGTAGCTGCTTGGGTCTTGCAACATTGGAAGTATTTTTAAATTAGGTTTTGTTGGGTTTTTTTGTTTGAAGACAAAGTATGGGAACTGGACAATGGCCAGACTAGGCCAGAGCAAAAGCCCACCCAGCCTGCACATGGTTCTTAAAACACTATATTCTATCTTCTGAGAAGGTATTCCCCTGTAACTTTTGTTTTGCATGAGGAACCACCTTCTCCAGGTTTGTTTTGAACCTGAAGCCCACCGGCTGTGATTGTTTCACCCTTCATCACTTGTTGTTTATCATTTGTTTCACCCTTCATCATTTGTGCATCAGTTGTTTCACCCTTTTGTCGCTTGTTTAACTCTTCAGTTGTCTCAACATTGCAAAGCTGGGGCCATCTTAGAGATGGAGATCAGTCCAGACCTAATTCAACATTGAGAGAGCATCTCTTATTATTCACCAGGGTCCCAGGATAGCTTGGATTATAGGTTACATTTTGCTGGGGTTATTATATTAAAGAAAGTGAAACCTGTATTAGAGTATTTATAATGAAACACTTGAACTGTGATGTGGTATCCACAGCAGTGGGCTAAAACCCTCCTCTAGTCTTTTATTTGCTCCAACATGAAAGATGGAAAAGGTGGAGAGTTTCCCATCCATGTTGCTGCTTGCCAGGGGCAGGTGCGTTCACCTGCGTGGTGGTGTGGAAGCAGGTGAACTGTCCTGTGCTCTCCAGAAAGTTATCAAAAGCTTTATTTGCTCTTCTCGGACAGCTGCAACACCTTACCAAAGTTCAAAAACCATGTGTTCAAACCTAGTTGGTAGCTTAGTGGGTTTATTGCTCAACTGGATGCTGTCTCAGTGAAACTTCTCATGTTAACTTAGAAATTTCTTTGTTGTTTTATTTAGAGGAACACGGAATTGATTGGTGGTATGTCTTCCATTTCTGTGCCTGCTGATTAACAGGAGTGCACACTAATGTCTCATATGGTATGTTTTTTTATTAGAGAGGTGGGAGTAGTTTGCACACCTGTGTCCCTGGGTGTATCTGAGCAGGGGGAGGTGGTGAGAAGATGTGTTCAGGGTTGCAGTTTGCTCATCTCAGTGTAGCTGCCAGACCTCTGTGTGTATGTTCCTGCAGGCAGCTCTCTCATCCTGCAGCTCATGCACATGGAAGTAAACAAGCGATTATTGCATCTTGCTGATGGAAGAAAGGAAAGGTTTTGACTGTGGCCTAAAATTATTATCTTACAGGTTCTGAGGGGAGTATTTGTATTTGTAAGATTTTATCTTTTTTCTGTGGGATGATTTAAATGAGTGTGAATCGATCCTTTGTTGCCCTCTTACTGAAATCTGGAGGAGAAGGAAGAGAAAGAAGTGTGAAGTATCTTCAAGTTTTGAAATGGCTTGCTCTGTCAAGGTCAAGGTCAGCCCTCTCTGGTATCAGGAAAGGTCTCTCCACTGAGTGTTCAGGTTAGTAGAGGGAGGATTTATATAAAATGATTGCTTAGAAGTTCAGCTAGATGTTACACAGCTTCAGATGTTGTTGGCTGTTGATAGTCCTTTTTATCTACAGGGAGACCAAGGCATGGGAAGTCGGGGTGACTTGGGGCAGTTAGTGGCCTCACAGTGGAATCAGAATGGTGAGTTTGGCAGCAGAGCAGTGCTGTGCACTCTGGGTCACAGCTGGCAGCACTCAACATGATGAGAATCACCAGGGATCAAACGTCCTTTTGTCACCACAACAGTTGTGTAATTGAGGCTGACAACTGTATACTGCTGTTTTTCTTTCAGAGATCCAGCTGTCTCCATTATGGAATCACAGAATGGTTTGGGTTGGAAGGCACCTTTAAAGGACATCTTTCACTAGACCAGGTTCCTCAAAGCCCCATCCAACTTAGCCTTGAACACTTGTAATGATGCAGCATCCTCAGCTTTTCTGGGTGACATACTCCAGAGTGTCACTGCCTTCATCATAAAAGATTTCTTCCCTGTACTCAATCTAAACATACCCTCTTTCAGTTTAAAACCCTTGTTCCTTGTCCTATCACTGTAGGCCTTGGTTAAAAGCCTCTCCATCTTTCCTGTAAGTCTCCTATATACACTGAAAGGCTACAATAAGGTCTCCCCAGAGACCCTGGATCTCTTGGGTTCTCATTGCATTTCCATGATAAATCCTTCTGAACACTTGTAGTGTCCCTTAAAGTGCCCAAACACAGGCATCTTCATCTCCTCATTTGCATGGGAGCAGCATCAGAGACAGGGTTTGTGGAGATTCCCACCTACCCGAGGTTAAGAAATTGTCTAGGACTACAGTTCTGAATCTTGGAATATTACTTTGTCGTTTTACGTAATATTGGAGCCTGGTCACCATGGGAACGGGCATCTAAATAGAGAGTTGAACTGGAAGGGGATGTTCCCAGTTTCTGTGGTAGAGCTGTTGAGCTCATGTCATCCAGAAAGCTCAGACAGGGAAGGAGGGTAAGTGTTTCTCTGTCCATGCCATGTGCACACTGTGGTCCAAAGTGTTTCAGTCTTCCTTATGCCTTGAGAAAACTAAAACACCAGGAAGGAGAACTGTCCAAGACCATGCAATTATTTTATTGCTTTCTGCCTGCATAACAGACAGAGTTTCAACTCTCTGGGACAATCTGCTCAGAAGTATATTTATTTCCAAGTGGAACACGGACGCTGGTGAGTGCATGTAATCAAGATGAAAGCTAATAAGGTGACTTTATTTCCCCATCTCCTTACATAATATCTCTTCAGCATCTCTTTTATAACTTGTCTTTAGAGAATCACTGTGGTTATCCAGCCGTTTCTTCCGTGCCTTTCATTGTTGTAACAGAAACAATCAGTGGAAATTGCATGATGGTATTTGATTGTGCTACATTCCTTCCTCAGGTCATTTGACAGTAGCTTTTTTCAATAGACCCAAAGGAGAAAGGTACATTTCTGTAAACACGAGACAAGTCCTAGATGTGCTGTAGCCACTTGGGAGAAAACTCCATTGTCAAAGAGGCTTTTAAAATTGCTTGTGTGGGATTTGCTATTAAGAACATAAAGATGGGGAGAAATGGACTTCTGATTCAGCTGACAACTTGCTTCTCATCCTCCGAAGAATTTTAGGAATGTCTTTACTTCCTTTTGGAGAGCTTAAGGCTAGTGTGTGATTGCAAGGGCTGGAGAGTTGCTCTTCTTCCTGCCTCCCTTGTCCTTCAGACCAGGCTCAGCTGCCTTCACATGCTGTAACTGAAGCTTGTTAACTCTTGAAATACCAATGTACGCTGGGGAAGAGGCTTTTAAAAGTCAGTGGTTTCTTTTGCAAAACTTGAATTATCTGAAGATCTAGGATGTAATGGAAAAGATGTTACTTGCTTGATGGAGTCATTAAGTATTTTCATACATACTGCTGTAGACTGAACTAGGGAAACTCTTGCTGAGATGTGGTAACATGTGCTTGTCCTTCATCTGTGTAACACTGGCTACAAATTGTGCTAATGCTGGCTTGTGCCAGCACTTTGACTGTATTCTCATTCTTTGAGCTAAAATGCACCAGGATATCAGTGAGTGCTCATGTGCTGGGAAAGATGCAGGTTGGACTGGCACCTAAAACGTATGGTTTATTCTCTTCAACATAGGGAAAGGAATTTTGTCATACTGTATTTTGATGACAATGGTCTTTGCACAAGATGACTTTATTACCCCTCAAAACATTGCGCCCTCAAGCTGTAAGGAGCTTTGCTACCACTCAGGGCTCTTATGTGGAGACCTGGGCAAGCATCCCCCACATGGTCCTGCAGTTTTTCTTCTTGCTGAAGCTCTTGGTTCTTCTAAAGCAGAAGTCTGGTTTTCTCAAGTGCATGAAGTAGAGATCCTACTTAGGATCAGCCAAAAAACATCCATCATCAGACTGGAATGGAGATTTGAATTTACACGTCTGGTAGGATTTTAATTCTGCCACTGCCTTCCCTTCAGCTGGCTGGCAAGGAGAAGCTCAGTGCCTGTAAAGCTACAGAGTAGCAGAAAGGTAATCTTAGAAACCTAATTTCTAAATAGACAGAATCTTCTTCTACTGTCAGAGTTGACAAATTAATTTTTCCCCTGAGTTTCTCACATGCTTGTGTAATCTCCTGCTTGAGTCATCTCTATGGTGTATTTGAATTTTGGTCAATGATGGTGTTGAAAACAGTGGTTTTGAACCCTGTCCCACAGTTTAGAGTGATTGTGCTTTTCAATTTCCTTTCTTCATCCTGAGAAAAGTGGCCAACTCTGAGTTTTGATTATTCATGTGGAAGAGGGAGACAAAAAGACAAACAACCATCATTTAGTTCTTGGGGGCATGCTTTCCTCATGCTTGACCTTTTGGACTTCCAACATCATCTTGTCCATTTACATGCATTACAGTTTTTCCAATTACCAGTGGATTAAATTTGGAATTGTGGTATTTGGAAATGTCAAGCAGAATCAATAGAAAAGCACTTGAGGCCCAATCTTAGTAGACTCAACAGATTTTAAAGCAAATTTGAAATGTCCCTGCTGATAGATCTCAGAGGACCACGCGTAGATTATGAATTGGGGTGCTGCTGTTTGGGTGCAGAAGCTCTTTGTGGCTTGCCAGGTGGGCTGTTTCACCATTATTTTAGTTGCATGGCATTGTTAGACACACATTGATCTCTCCCTGGAGAAGACCCTAGAAATCAGGAGCTCTGAAAATCATTTCTGCTGGTGGCAGTGGCATGGGAGCATGAGGATGGTGGGATAGAGCAGGCACACATGAAAGAGCTGAGAAAGGTATTGCTACGTGGTTATTATTGTTCCTTAAATTTCTGTACTCCATAAGGAGATGCTCCTGTATCCTCATCTCTTTGCCTGGAAGGAAATTTCTTTTGTAGGCTTGCTTTGAAAGCTTTTCAGAACTTCACTCTGTGTGTGGGAAAATATTTACGAGCAGAAGTGATTTCACTTCCTCCTTCCGTGCTCTTTGGGGACCTCATGCTGGTTCTCAAGGAGAACAGGAGAGAACAAATGATGATGTTTTAAATGCCATTTCAGAATTTGCTGCATATTTTACTTAGTGATTTGTGGCATCTGGTCAAAATCTGCCCTCTCTTTGATTTTTAGGAGTGTAATTGGAAATATCTTAATCTTGTAATTAAACTCTAATATTTTCCATCACTGAGGTGACAAAGTTTTGGGGCTGAGACAACCTTCTCAGAAGCTTATTTGCACAGTGCTTAGCCCACAAGTGTCCATTTTTCATGCCAGAGGATAGTTATTGCTATTACAAGCTAAATAAATGGTCTGCTTAATGCTTTTATAAATGCATACCTCAAATGTAAGGAAAGAAATAATAACAATATGCTTATTTGAAAACTTGTGGTCTGGGGGAAAACACAATCTCTCCTCTGTGGAATTCCTGACTGGAGCAAGGTATTTTCTTGGTGTAGTGGTGCAAAGGAAGGCAGGAGTTGTCTCCTAATGAGCCAGGTGGATGGAGAAGCAGTCAGCATTCTCCTGATACACTTGAGGCAGGGGTCCTGCACAAAGTGGCATCCTTGAGAACAGTCACACATGGATAGATGGTGCTTTGAGCAACCTGGTCTGCTGGGAGGTGTCCCTGCCTATAGAATGGCTTGGAACTAGATGGCTCCTTAAGGTCCCTTCCAACACAAAGCATTCTGTGATTTTATGATAGACAGGAGTTCAGCATCTCAGGACGTTTGGATGGACAGGCTACAACTTACACACTTTCTCCTCCACTGCATGCAGGCAGGTGGTTGGTGATGGGACCCTTTTTGGATGCGTGACTTTGTGTTTGTTGAGGCTGACTTGATTTTGTTTTTATTCTCTTGGCAGTAGTGGCTGGGTGTGG
>NW_009970714.1:1311066-1312743 GCF_000747805.2 Chaetura pelagica | reverse complement strand
AAAAAAAAAAAAAAAAAAAAAGAATTTAGTCTTTGTTTGTGTGTTACTACTAATCTGGTTTGAGCTCTGCTGTTCAAATTGCCTCATTTGTGACCCAAAGTGCATTTAAACATGAACTGCAGAAGCGCCACGGCATTAAATGCTTTTGATTGATCTCCCTGATGGTTTTATTAAAGAACTAAAACCTTTTTTTGGGAGACAGATACAGTTAGTGATGAGAAGGGAGAAATCTAATTACATTTTGGCTTTGTCCTTAACTGAAATACTACAAAATAGGATTTTTCTAATGGATAACTGAAATGATCTCTTCTTTAAATAAAATATAGAAATGACCAGCTGAGTTCAAGTAAAAAATGCACTGCTTCCAAAAATTGATTAACTGCTGGCAATTTTCCTGTCCTGCTGCACACCAGTCCAGCCAGTGACCCAGCCAAACCTCCTTGGATCACTCTGCCTGGCCAGAGGAATGATTTACTAAACCTTTTCCTGAGTGATCCTCCCCTTCAGGCCAAGAGATTAATCTCATCAGCTCTGTGTGTGTGTACACTCAGTATTTCACTAAACCGAATAACCCCATCATCTCACTCAGCTTCATCTTCCCTAAACAGGAGTCTGCCTGGTTTTATGGACTAGTAAGGAGCTGGAATGCTGGATGTCCTTCTGCAGATCCTTCTATCCACCCTATTTGACTTAAAAAAAACCCAGGGAAATTATTCAGAAGATTTAAACCTTTACTGCATCCTTTCCCCAAGCTGGTAGTAATGACTCTTAAAACATGCTCCCTATATTTTACAAAACAGGTTTTACTAGCAGTTTGGGGGGAAATCCTAATAAAGGTTTAATTCTTTTCAATAATTTCCTTGTTATCTTTCTTGTTAACTTTAAGCCCAAGTTAAAAAAGAGATGTATAGAAGGGGGGATTGCTACACAGATGTCCGTGGAAGCTGTGAAGTGTGAGTCATGGTGTGAATATAGAAGCCCTGAGTTGTCATCCCTGGTGAGCAGGGAGGATGTATTTCTTAATATTGAAGTTCCTTTTTTAATTTTAAAAGAAAATGACTTAAAGCCTCGTGTCCTTTTGAGACTGGTTGTCAATGGCATCATTGCAGGTTACCATGGCAATATATGCTGAGATAATAGATTAACAGCCATTGATTGACTTGAAAACTTAGAGCTCTTTTATCGTGGGATATGCCAAATGTATTGACAGAAAACAAAATTCAAAGTAATATCCTCCCTTGGTGTTACCCTGCTGCTGTTCTCAGTGCTGCATGGGCCCGTTTGCACCTGATCTGGCTTAAGAACCACAACATTTTGAAATATTTGATGCTTCACCAGGTTCTTCAATAAACCAGGGCACTGCCCATCCCTGCTGGCTGGAAGGGGGTGGGCCCTGAGGATTTGAAGGCTTTTCATGCCTGGGTGCACATTGGCCATGGGGGTCCCTAAAGGGGGGGTGTGAAGTTTTGGCTTGAGAAGGGGGCTCTGCAGCATTGAGGGGGTTGGTATCTCTTACATGAGGCTCTGCTTTCTCAAGGCTTTAGTGAAAGAAAGGGGAATACAGGAAGAAGTCTTTAAATCCTCATGCACAGTTACACACTTAACCACAGATGTCATCACTAGTTTGATCCTTTGCCTAAAAACGTATTTAGACCCTTAGGATTGAACTCCAGCAGG
>NW_009970714.1:1308139-1311048 GCF_000747805.2 Chaetura pelagica | reverse complement strand
AGGAATGAAATCACCCTGTTTGGGGAATAAGCGCTGGAGCAACACTTACTAATTGCAGATTCATTAACAGCTCTGTACAGATGCAACTGGGTGGTCTCTCTACAGCAACATTTTCCAAACTTTCCGAGTTGCAAACCTTCCTCTGGCTTGATTTTGGGACCCGAAATGCTAGGAATAACTATTTGCATGTCTTTATTTTGCAGTCCCATACATAACTTCTGAGCAGGTGTGAGGAAGAGCTGGGGGGCAGCAGCTTTCTTTCACTACCCTCCCCTTCCCACCAGAGCCTCCCAGTGTGCTCTACACATGGTTAAATCATGGTCCCTTCACTGAAGGATGTGCCAAAATGCAGCCCTGGGTTCAGAAGCAGCTGGTTTAGCATCCGCACAGGCACTGAGCCATGGGAAGGACTGGGTGTGAGCTGGCACTGAAGTGGCTTATCCCAGCAGATGCTGGGCTGCAAGGTGAGCACCCAGCAGCCTTTTCTTTCCCAGCTCTGCTCAACCATGCTGTGGTTTGAGGGATAGCTCTTGAAAACAAACCCAAACCTCAAACAAAGGGCCCGACTTTCATAATCACACATGCAAGAATGCATCCACAGTTGCTTAATTGCTACATGCAATTACCCTCCAAATTAGAGGGCAATTACCCCAATTCAGTGTACAGTCTCTGTCATTTTATATTATAAAATTACATGTACAAATAGCTATATAGGGACATAACGAAGTGTTTGCAAATAACTTCAGTTGCATACACAGTTTCATGCAGAAAGCCCGGTGATTTTGACAGTTAGGCAAACAGACTGTCTGGTAAATCACTCAGTGTTTATGCAGACTATTTTGACACATCCCATCTTTTCGTATATACTTTCATTTTAGGTTTTAAAAAGGGGACAAGCAGAGCTAAAGAGCTGAGATTTACAGCAGCCTTCAGCCTTGGGGGAAGATATTCCCTAAGTATCTAATTATGAGTTAGGAGCCCAGCAACTGCTAACACCTAGACCCCGAGTTGCTACACTAGATCTTGGCTATAATTTAGCTGCTGTTGGATAATGACACAGCCTTGGTGATCTGTTGGCAGCTCCAAATTAGGAGAGCAGAGTTTAGTCTCAGATCAGCAGCAAGGTCCCATGCCTCAGCTGGCTGCAGTCCTTTAGTTCAAGAGGACCCTTTTTAATGAGGGCTGTGCCTTGCCACTCCGAAGTTGAGGGGAGAGGTCTTTCCACTTCACATGGTGTTTTGGCTGCTTTTCCCATCTTTACGTGCCTCCAGTAGGTGCTGAGGGTCTTGCTTGGTAAAATCCTAGTGAAGCTCCAGTCATCTGGAGCAGAAAATTGATGCAATGGGATTGGCATAATGATAGATTCTCAGGATGGAGGTCGAAAAGTTGACTTCCACCAAAAAAATGGGTGTTGGTGGGTTGCCTCACTTTGTGTTCATGATGTGCTGGGAGTTGTTCAGGCTTGGTGGTGTTTTGTGTAAAGGTGCTTCTGTGCAGCTGTTGTTTGAAGAAAGTGTTGGAAGCCACTCTGTGTCACCTCTGAAGCACTGGGTGGATGAAGTGGGATGCCAGAAACCCATCTGCTCCTGCCAAGCCTGATTCTTCCTTAGGCTTCAGTTTCAAACAGGACTTCAGATTTTATTCCTTCAGTGACTCTTTGAGTTGTGACATTAAAATGTTTTATCATTTTTGCCTGGCTGCTGACACAGGGTTCTTCTCCATGGAGAGAGCTGAGGCTGATGGCAGGCTGTCCTGCCCAACGTGTGTGCTCCTGGTTTGCTTGCTCAGCATTTTCTGCAAAGTGCTGCCTGTGCAGCGAGGTGGTTCTGCCTGCTGAGGTTTCTGCAGATGTGGTTGAAACATCTCCCCTGCAGAAAACATCCATGTGGCAGGGGCCAGCAGATCCCACCTGCATTTCTAGTTCTTGCCTGTACCTAACGGGAGTCCTTGCTGGGTAGGAGATGGGGTTTTTTTCCAACTTTTGCTTTGTGGCTGGTGGAGTTGGGTTAGGTGGGAGGGGAATGAATTCAACCAAGTTCCAACAGCAATCTTCCAACACTTGCTTAGCAAATGTTTTGTATCTTGTTACACCCAAGCCCTGTTGACTTTCTGCCAAAAGCTAAGCATGAGTGTCCTTACCAGGCAATGCCACCAAATGAAAGGGGTCAGGAGCTTTCCTACTGCATGCCAGTGCTGGCACAAGCAAGGCAGCGAGAGCATTGTGAGGAGGGAAGGACAGGAGCAGGGGGAAAATAGCCCCTTTAGTCCATCTAAGGCTGTGGTTTGTGACTGCACCCAAAGGCTTTTGTTTCAGGAAAGGCTTTTTGTTGCCTAAATTCATCCTGTCACTTCCCTCCGCTGCTCACGTTTGGTTCTACACTTCTCTTGGGCCAGGTCTGCTGCTGTGGATTGAGGGAAGCCCACTCAAGTCCAACCCAACCCTCGTTGCCCCAAAGCACCAGCTGTGTCCTGTAGAAGGAGACAAGCACTTCCTGCACCTGTTCTGGGTCAATACCCTTCAATTTTTCTGGCAACTTGAAATGAGAAGGGGGACGTGGTTGATGCCTGTGTTGCTTTGCAGAAGTGTCCAGCTCTGTGTTTCTTACAGACCTTCAGTGTCCTTGGGGAAATGGGCACTTCTACACTCATTGCCCAAGTGGGAAAGAAGAGGCAGGGAAAAACTATAAGGCTTCTTGGAGATGCAGGAGCAGAACTCAAGTTTTCCTTCTCTCTGTCACCACCACCCCACCATTCTCCCTCAGAGGAACAAAACCCCGTTTCCGTTTCCCCTCCCTTCATTCAGTTGAGGTTTTTAACACAGCAAGTGTGGATGAAGCAGTTTGCTACAAACTTTGGTCTCTGTGTGATCCATTACAGAGCAAGGTGTGAGTGTTTCCTGATGAGCTAAA
>NW_009970714.1:1307480-1308089 GCF_000747805.2 Chaetura pelagica | reverse complement strand
CTGTCTTGGGCACAAACAAAAAGGTTTCTTGCAGTCTTGAGCTCACAGCTGGAGGAGGATCCTCACCAAGTGGCTCTTAAAAAAGACCTGAAAGTAGGTAGCAAACATTCAGGTTTTTAGCATATCTTTAATGCAAGAAGCCTTAGGAGCTCTTTTAAGGGAAAACATTCATATATTCAGTCATCCAACACTTCATATATGCTTTTATTCAACTCATCTAAACTTTGACAGTGGAAAGAAAAGCTGTAGAAGGCCTTTTTCCTGGCACAGTTGCTGTTTGCAGAATTGGGTTTGCGTGTTTGCAAGCAGATCTTGGTCTTCAGCTGAAACTTGTTCCAGGAAAGACAACTGTCTTGGGGGAGGGGAGCCTGGGCTCAGCAGTGGATTCAGCAGCCTTGGTTTGCTGGTCCCGGATCTGATATGGCTCCTTCTTCATATCTGTTTAACATTCCTTTTTCAAAGCACAGTGGAACCATCAAATCTTACTGCAGCTTTGTGCATTGGCCTTCATTTCAGGTGGAGAAAACAGAGGCTATGCAGTATTGTTCAAGATTATGGACAGAGGTGGCTAAGCCAGGATTAGATTTAGGGGCTGCTTCCCAGGCAAAT
>NW_009970714.1:1274751-1306935 GCF_000747805.2 Chaetura pelagica | reverse complement strand
TGCTTTCTGGGACACGGGGTTGGGGAGGGAGAAGAAATTTCCATCTAGAGCAAAAGCAAGATTCAGTTTGGTGTGGTGGAAATGATATTACAAAACATATTTCAAGGATTGGACCAGAAGGTGATAGTGAGGATCAGCTATCAGCTGGAAGCCATGTGAAGTATCACAATGAAGCCAAGATATTTACTAATTCCTTTATAAATAAAAAGATATCGCCCTCCCTCCCCACAAGGCAATGCTGCTTCGCTTTGCTGCTGATTTAACTGGCATTTAGCAGAAATGCTTAATCTGCCCTAACAAAGCATGGTGTATCAAGAGAACAAATATCAAGGCTTTAACAAGGAGTGTCAATATTGACACTGTTCTGTGTTGAGGGATATTGGTAGGTTGTTTTTATTATAGTAAGCAACTTGTCAGAGGAAAACTCAGATGGAGCTTTGCAAGTGCCGATAAAACCTGCAGGTGCTGTTGAAATTGAGCTCTTGTTTGCGTGTGCTTGGAATATAATTTCCAGTTTCAGAAGTAAGCTTTATGACTTTCTCATACTCCTTTCCTTGCAGTCTCTCCCATGATGCAAATTAAATATCCTTCCCAAAAAAGAGTTATTGCAGGATTGAACACCTCTTCAACTTGCAAAGAGATCTTCCTACTCTGATGAATTTGCTCCATAGCGTGAAAATTACCCATGACTGAGTCCAGGTGTCAGCATCAGGAATAGGTTGGACACATCACCCTGAGCTTGTGCAGCAACTGGTTTCTTCTGCAACCTTTTTGCAGTTCCATTTCCACTCTGTGCCACGTCATCTGCACTCCTTGCTTGACACCTGTTGGCAGCAGAAGGTTGATTCCCTACCGATCAGGTTACATTGAAGAGCTTGAATGCAATCTCTAAATTAAGCACGATCTCTAAAAGGCTCTTCATGCACTGCGGAACTGGGGGTGAATCCTGCCCCCAGGTAATGACTTGGAGACTTGGCAACTTGAGAAATTGCAGGGTATGGAAAGGTGGTTCAGGCCTTTCCTGGCATCCTGCTCACTTGGGACAATCTTGGCATGTTGGATCTTCTGTTGGGAGTAGTACTCCCTTCTCTGGCTGTGTGCTGTGAGGGTACATGCATCAGCAGTGGATGGGTCTTGAGGTAAGGAAATGATGAAGCTACAGAAGGTATCTGGGGCTTGGAACGTGTGTTTTCTCTGCCAGCTGTAAGCCACTCGCTGCTCAATGTCTTAGGAAGAATGAAGTGCATCGCCTCGTAGAGACCTTTCAGAAGTGACTGGTTTTCCATTTTGAGTGGGAGTCACTGGCTAGATTGCACTTCAACCATCCAGATGTGGTCCTGCTGCCTTGATCTCAACATTGAAGGTTTCACAGCCTTTGGAGAAAAAGTCATGAAAGCACTGCAAAATTTTACAGCCAGAAACTTAGTTTTGTGCTTTGCAAAGGTCTGGCTATTCTGGGAGCACAGCACTTTCATTTCACCATCCTGTGGGAGCCATTTATGTTTTCTACCCAGTTGTCAACACATTTTATTGGGATACCTACATTTTCCATGATTGCAATCCATCAAAATAATGGCCAGGTCTGACCTTGCCTTAGGTTGGGTAATCCCAAAGAGAGATGGCTGCGGGGCATCTCAGGATTTATGAATTCATGAGCTTCACGGTACCTTTTGTGACTGGCTGCTTACATGTCATGTGCTTGTTTCATTCTTCTTATACTAATCCTCAAAATTCCACAAAGCAGAATATTTCCAAATGAAGAGAGGATTTCTAAGGCTTAGGACAAAACAGGTCACCTGCAGATATCAGTATTCGTTTACTTGACTTTGTTTTTAAGGGGTGTGTCTGTAATAGTGTTTCAGTTCTGTGCCATGGTGGCCATGAAAGAATTGTTTAACTTGGAGTAGTAGGAAATCCTTTTCTTTTGGTACAAGGCTCTAATGGGGGAAAGACCCATAGACTGTGGAGACTCCTTGGTTTGTGGTGACTTGTTTATTTGTTTGTGATGGGTACAGTTGATTAGAGAACAGAGTTGCTTTTTGCTGAAGGTCTTCCTTGGGTGGCGTGAGCTGTTAAGTACAGCTAAAAGCATGGCATTTATTGTATGGAGACATAGCCAAATAAGCATGAGCTGGGATCTAAGTGAGGAATGGGGACTGGTCTGGTCCTCCTCTGCAGCATGAATATTATCTGCTCTTAGTTATATCCTACCGATAAAAGAAATAATATATATTTAGGTGATGTTTCCCAAAATAGTGGTGGAGGGGAGGGTGACTGTTGTGTGACATCCCAGCAAGCGGCAAATGTCACATGGGGACCTCCTTTTTCCTAAACAGGGTTTCTGTGGTTATAAAATACTGGTTATGGGTTGTCTTGTACATCCCCCTGTTTAAGGTTCTATGTTTGAAACACTGGCTGGAGGAGACCTTGGAGGGGGTCTCAGCTGGGCTCCTGGACTTCTCCATGAACTCATATTGTAAGCCTAGGCAAACATGACCTCTCTGTTCTCCACCTCACACCAGCAAAGGAAAATAACCCTCCCTACTATGCTGAACCTCACCTCCATGAGCTGCTTAGCTCTCAGGGAGGCAAGTGTATCCATCACCTAAAGCAAACCCACGTCAGGATGCGTCTCCCGGGATTTGTTTCTGATTTTCTGAACGTACTTGGGGTTTGAATTTTACTTCAGGACCAGGCCATGGGGAGGCTGAGACGAGGGAATGCATTTACTACAACACCAACTGGGAGCTGGAGAAGACCAACCAGAGTGGTGTGGAGCGCTGCGAGGGGGAGAAGGACAAGCGGCTCCACTGCTACGCCTCCTGGAGGAACAACTCAGGCTCCATCGAGCTGGTGAAGAAGGGCTGCTGGTTAGATGACTTCAACTGTTATGACAGGTAATGGCCTAACTGTTTTTTTCTGAATGCAGGTTTAATTGCTCCTCTAAGTGCAAATGCTCGAGATTTTTGCATGGAGGAAAAGAAAGCAAGTCCAAGTCAATTGGCCCGTTCATCCCCTCTAATTACTTCAGTTGCTGATGCAGCTCTCAGAATTGTTACTTATCTGCCTTGACTTTCTAAGTAGAAGCTGCAAAAGACATTTTTAAGGTTTTTTGTTGTGTGGTTTGTTGTTTTGGTTTTTTTTCCTTAGGAAAGCTTTGATAATTCTGGCATGCATTGAAAAACGTGTCCTGTATCATCAAATGAGGAGCAATATGTTCTTCCAAGAGCATTTGGCGATACAAAGGAAAACTTGGAATCATTTGGAGCTCTCTAGAAAAGCACAGATATCTGGGGGTGGTTAGAGGTTGAGATATTCTGGCATTTCGGATGTTGCAAAAAGTTTCAGTGTTCTTCAGTTGAATTAAGAGATGGGCCAGGAGAAAGAGTGGGGCAGCAAAAGCTGCACACGTGTTTGTGTGTCACTGCGTGTAGGAAGCTGAAAGGGAGTGAGGTTTTATAGGCTCCAGCCTCATTAAATAGCTGAGAAAATAAACCAATCTTTTCCCATGTCCCCTGATGCAATTCTACGGAGGGGAAAAGAGTTACAGCTAAAGAAAACAGCCCTCTGAAGTTACACAGTTTAAAAGAACATCGCTTAGTTACTTGGAACCTATTTGGTGTCTCTGCTAAAAAATCCCCAATGACACACGAACCAACCCAAACTCACCCCTTTCAATAAGGATTAATAGAATATATAATGCAAGGATTTCCCTTGGTGTGACACCAGTGTAGGTTCATCTCACCTTTGTGTGATTCCTAGCTACGAATCTTTGTAGCTTCTCATTCCAGAAGTTATAGGACATCAGGTCCTCAGCTGTGGGACTTAAGCTGAGACTAGATTTGTCCCATGGCTGTCCCATTTCTCCCTTTGGCACTGTTCACTGTCCCTGCTTTTGTGCCTGTTGTCTTAGCTTATCCTCACTGTGAGTTGTTCCTCATCTTCCTTCTAATATTAGCACCAGGGTTACTTTCCTACCACGCCTATTCCCTTGCCAGTTGCATAGCCAAGCTCTATATATAGTATAATTTTTATTCTTTCCCAATAAATCAATCCTCTTTGGCCCATTAGTCATCTTAATACCTATCCTTCTGAAAACAGAAGGTCACTCTGGTTTTCTACTTCCAAGCAGAAGTGTTTACTGTAAACAGATTTCTCCTTTCAGTGCCTGCTCTTGTATACAGTGACACTTGTATTGTCACTGAGTATCTCTGTGCAGGGATGTAGTGGTTCTTAAACTTTGTCATCATGCGTTGCTCTGTTACAACAGTAAAAACTTTTCAGGGCTCCTTACAAGCCTTTTTGCAGCCCTGTTGTTGAGCATCCATTATCCTGCAGCCTGATTCTTCAAAGCTGTAGTTCCAGGGCAAAGCTAAAGGATCTTCTGAGAATTAACAAACAGTACAAGTGTTGAAAGCTACATTTGAAATAAAGGTTAGCTCTAACTAAATAAAGGCTGTTTAAATCGAGTCTTTTTTTTTTTTTTTTTTCCCTTGAGTGCCCTCGTCAGTCTTTCATACAGGTAGTGTTGCATCCCAAGATGGCAAAAAGGACTAAAAAGACAATTTTTCGATTGACGGTGTTGTTCTGATGCCCTTTTTGTCTCTGTATTCAGCATCTTTGGATGCTAAGCCCCTGGATGCAGCCTTGGGAGATGTGGGTAACTGTTTTAATTTGGAAGAAGGTGGATTTAGATTAGGTATTAGGAAGAAATTATTTCCTGAGAGGGTGGTGAGACACTGCAATAGGTTGCCCAGAGAAGCTGTGAATGCCCCCTCCCTGGAAGTGCTCAGGGCCAGGTTGGATGGAGCTTAGAGCAACCTGTTCTAGTGGACGGTGTCCCTGCCCATGCAAGGGGTTGGAACTAGATGATCTTTAAGGTCCCTTCCAGCCCAAACCTTCTATGATTCTATCCACCTGTATCTGCAAAAGCATCCCCTGCCTGCAGTGCCTTGTCCTGTTCTGTCAGGCTGCAGCTCCTCTCCTAGCACAGGCAGCATGTGCTGGTCCATACCAAACACTGCCTTGTTGCTGGAAGATCAGAAATCCAGGAGTGCAAGTCTTGGGATGTTGAGGATAATGGCTCCTCACTCTGTTCTTCATCTTAAGGAAACAGGAAGGTGGCATATGTACATTTAAGGCTATAGGAAAAAGGTAGTGTTTAAAATTTGACTTGTGTGCTCTTCGTTTATTTACACAGCCCCACCAGAGAGGTTGTGTTCATGTTCCCTTGAAGAGCACATGAACTGCTATGAAACCTGCCTTTGCTGCCATAGAAAAATGGGGCCTTCTCTCCAACTGTCTCATTTGTAATATTTGCTAAGGATAACCTGTCATATGTACCTGGATGGCTGCCCTGAGCACACACCAACTCAAAGACAGGGATAATGAATTGCAGATGTGGAGCAGGCTGTTTTCACTCATTAGCTTGATTTCTTAACCAACAGATTTAGTAAAGGATGTGTTTTCTATTGAAGGCTCCAATACTGATGCTGTTAAATCCAAACGGCTTGTTATCTGATTTCACAAGAAAGCATCTGGAAACATTGCTTGACTTGTTGAAACATCTTTGTTCATTTGAATAAGTCAAATAGCTGCCTTTTTTCTTTGAAGTTAAAAAAAATAAAAACCTGAAAAAAAACCCAAGTGCTTCTCAGCTGAGACTCTGCAGAAGACATTTCAACTACAGCTACTTCTTTTTTTCCTGAAAAGGAATAAAGCACCGAAGACTACCCTGTGCTGTGATAGAAAAGAGCCCTTTCCATTCTTCTTGTGACAGTATGTCAGTGATACCACAGAAACAGGCTTGGCAGGGGTTCATAAATGAGTAATAATGTCAAACACATATGATTGTTTTGCTACTTCCTCCGAGTGGTTGAAGGAAGGAAGTTATGCATATAATTTAGCTGGGCTTCAGGAAATAGTTTGATACAGTTCTCTGCGGAGAGCAGCTCTGCAACCCTGATAGCTAAAAGCAGAGGGTAGCAAAAGGTGGCAGGGAAGGGAAGCAGGCATTTAAGAAAGAGAAAGAAATGACTGCTAGAGCACTGCAAAAATCCCTGTACGTCTCTTTTGGCATTGATCTGTGGGAAAAGGAGGATGTGTGGAAGTGGAGTTGGTCTGATTAGTAGAAGTCCCCTAATGCCATGCACAGCTTGGAAGGAAACCTCAGTGCTGAGAAGGCTGTAGTGTTACCTGGGTAAGAGACAAATACAGAAAGTGAGAGATGCAACCTGATTTTCTTGAAGGCTTTTGTGCAGGAATAAGATTTTGAAAGAAGGAGACAACACTTGAAAATTAAACTTGAAAAAAAACCCAAACCAACCCACAACCTGCAGCCTCCCGCCTGCAGCAGAACTGCCATTGCTGCTGGTGTCTGGTGCCCTTCTAGTGTGTAAAGTGATGCTCAGGGCTGTGAGAGCAGCCTTAGCTCAGCCCTCGTCATACATGCTTTATGGCACAATCTTTACTTGCGTGATCAAATACTCCTCTCCCCTGACAGCAGGCACATGGGCTACGGGAGGAACACTGCTCAGGGAATGAGCATCTTGCCATCGTTTTTCTGCTCCTCATTCGGCCGCGGCCGTTATTTATGACTTCCCATCTAATGCCTTTGCTACATATGGAAGCATTTGTTTCCTTTACAGTCTTTTCAAGGATCTTTGCTATCCACTGGGGTATTTGAGTGGCAAGTTGTTTTCTGTGAGTGGAGATTGCTGATCTGTACAGTGCTGCAGCAGGAGAAGGTGTGTGGAGAAGACAGTTTGGGGCAGGTTGGTTCCTGAAGACAAGAGACAGGAGTTGACTGATGTTTTTTCTCTTCCTTCCATTGCTGTGTCTGTCCCTCCCTGATGCAGGCAGGAGTGTGTAGCCACAGAAGAAAACCCTCAAGTGTTTTTCTGCTGCTGCGAGGGCAACTATTGCAATGAGAAATTTACGCATTTGCCTGAAGTCACCGGCCCAGAAGGTGAGTGACTGGGTGAATGGGGACTTGGGGTCTCTTTCTCTAGACCCAGTTTGTGATGACTTTGAGTTCATAGAATCACAGAACAGTTTGAGTTGGAAGGGACCTTTAGGATCATCCAGTTCCAACCCCCCTGCACGGGCAGGGACACCTCCCACTAGATGTGGTTGCTCTGAGCCCCATCCAACCTGGCCTTGAGTGCATCCAGGAGTGGGGCTTCTACAGCTTCCCTGGGCAACCTGTTCCAGTGAATGCTGAGAAAAAAAATACATCAAATATGACACAATGTACGATTTTTGTTACAAAGCCCTGAAATCCTTCTGCTGGGATTCTTCAAGAATAGCTTATTAATGTTGTTTCACTTTGTGGGTAAAGTGTGTTGCACCACCACCTCGTATTCCATCAGTAAGGATTAGATTTCCTTTATGGTGGATGTTCACAGCAGGCTCTCACAAAACAAAATCCCACACAAGGGGAAGAGAGTGGTGGGTTTTATAAAATGTGGATCAACTTCAACTCTTAGAAGGTGTATGACACCTTCTTTATTAATTTTCTTAAGTCACAGGTCTCCAGATATCTTGGGCACTGAGGATTTTTTGCTTTTGATTGGTCTTTTTTTGGTCTGGGATTGAAAGGAAATGGGTATGTGTGCCACCTGGCAGAGTGGATATACCTCAAGGAAGAGAAGTAATAGCAGGTCCTTCTTCAGATGCTAATAGAAGGGTGATTATTCTTTTAGCTGTTGTCTGGCTAAAGTATCATTCAATAAAAATTATTAGAGCAGGTGGATCTTTTCCTTAAGATGCTTTTTTTTTTTTGCTATCAACTACCTGTATTTTCTGAGATGTTCCAGTAGACCATTATCAGATTTTCCTGAGCTTTCCTGTTAGGATTTTAATTGTTTACATGGGTTTTATTATCTCCTGTTATTAATGTACCCGTGGCAACCTAGTAGCAAATATTCTTTCTCTCACAATTTTTTGTTTAATTTGGCAAGTCTTGCTATTTTTTCCTTCCCTGTCTCCAACATAGCAACATGGCTCCATTTAGTATTCCCATTGTTTGTGTCTCAACTGCACTGATGTAATTTGGAACAAGAACTACTGTGGGAATAGTGCAGCTGATTGTGGCTTCAGCAGCATTTTACTAAAAACTGACATCTTGTCAATCACTGTGAAAAGCAAAGCAAGGCTGCAAGGGATTTCCTGCTCATTTAATACATTTTCAAGGGTTAAGAAGAGTAAATTTTTGGCTATAACATATCCCAGCAAGAAATGCCCCTCTGAAGTAAAGCTCAGCTTGCAAAGTGTGGTTTGGACCATTGTAACTCCATTAGTAATAGCCATATGGAAACGAGTAAACACGAAGCCTTTTGGATGCCATTGGATGTGGTGGGACGTGTCACTGAGCATTGTCAGCTTTGGAGTAGAAGGCAGGACAGGGTTTGGTTGCATCTGGCCACATAGCTGACAGTGCTGTTCCATGCCTGAAAAGTCCTTTCCATCCTTTATCCTGCTCTTTCCTTCCAGTCATCTACGAGCCGCCGCCACCGACGCCCCCCCTGCTCAACATCCTGGTGTACTCGCTGCTCCCCATCGCTGTCCTCTCCATCGCCATCCTCTTGGCCTTCTGGATGTACCGGCATCGCAAGCCTCCCTACGGGCACGTGGACATAAACGAGGTGAGGGAGAAACTGGGCTTTTCCAAGTCACTCTGCTGTATTTGGACCTTATGAGAGGTCCAAAAACCTCAGGGAGGCTGCTCAGTATATGTTCATATCTACTTCTGCTTGACTCTTTTCAGGTGGCCTAACTATTCCTCTCTGTCTTTTTGAAGCTGGTGATACGGTTGGCCTCTGTGGCAGTGTTAGCATCCCTTGTGAGGCTGATGGGTTTAGATGGGGTTATCACCATGCCCAAGATTCCTAAGGGATAGAGTTACACAGCCCTTCTTGGTGACTGCCCCTCCTCCCTTGCCTGATTTCAGCCAGCTTCACAGAGGAGCAGAGATCAAAGAGTTGATAAAGTTCCCACCTACAGGGTGAGGGGAGATGCTTTCCTTATTGAAGCTCAGTTTTTATGAGCCGTAAGAGAATGCGTGCAGGTCATCCTCATGGCCCAAAACCATCAGGAACTGGTCCTTGCTGGCTCTGCTGTGCCCTGAGCCTTCTGGTCTCTTGTGAAGGGCCAGGCAGCTGCCTCTCCCTCCTCCTCTGCCTGTTACATCCCATTCTGTGACCCTTTCCCATCTGAAAGCAGATGGGATGGACCTCCAACCCCAAGCATCCTGCAGGATTGCGTTGCTCTCCTGGACAAAAGTATAACAGATACCATCTTTATGATGCTGACAGATCTGTTAACTGCCCATTGCTAGGGTTATGTGAAACATGCCTAATGATGTACAAAGCAGCAGGAGGTTTTAGGTGTGGTTGGCTGTTGGGTCACAAAGATCAAAAAGTTCCTACTTTTGGCAGGAGGTAGCATTGAGGTCATTGGTGTTTTACAGCCCAAAATAGCTCTTGCTTTGAAAGCACTGGAGAATTCAGGTTTTGCCAGGGGATGGAAAGAGTAGCTTGACATGCACAGTGATAATTGGAGGTGTGGATTGTTACATATGTTCTATACATATACCCTGCAAAGCAAGATGGGACATTTTGGGCTGCTCATCTAAATAATTTGTATTAAATAAAGTGTCACTTCTTTATGCCTCTTTCTCCCCACACAGTCTTTCCATCCTTCCACTCCCTTTGTTTTGCAGTCCAGCTTCAGCTTGTGACAGTGTTTTTCTCTCATGCAGGACCCTGGCCCACCACCCCCTTCTCCTCTGGTTGGCCTAAAGCCTTTGCAGCTCTTGGAGATCAAAGCAAGGGGACGCTTTGGCTGCGTGTGGAAGGCTCAGCTGATGAATGACTACGTAGCAGTAAAAATCTTTCCTATTCAGGTGAGTAGAGCATTGCATTATGTTCTCACTTGTTGGGCTTCCTCACCGGTGCTGACATGCTCTGAGTGCCTATGGAGGTGTTTTTAAGACCATAACAAAGGTGCATTTGGACTCTTCTGCTGGGGGAAAAAAATTCAAGGACTCTTCCTACACTTTTCTCTGTGTTGTCTCATTACCAAACGTTTCCTGCAGTAGTTGTTGCAAGAAGGGCAAACACAGGCACATTTTGAAATCTACAGGGTATCTTAACTTTGCTGCAAATGTCCATGTTGTTAAAGCCCAGGGAGGCAGCGTGCAGCTGCGATGCCCAAAGCGCACACAAAGGACCAAAGCCTTTGTGTGTCTTGCCTGGGTAGATTGTAAATCCAGACCCAAACCTAGCAAACAGTTTGCAGCTTACAAAGGCACAGCCCTGGAGCTGTGAAAGCTAATTGCACTGCAGCGTTTCTGTCAGCTCACATCTTCTGCTCTAGGAAACCTTTGAACACTCCTGACTCGGCTCTCTAGGAATTGCAGATGTAAAGAGTAAAGCAATCAAAAGTCAAATGAAAGAAGAATGACTGAAACATCTTTGTGCTCCTCTAACTATCTTGTTCCTGGTTAATTTTTTGCCCTGTATCTGTTGTTGCAGTGTTGCTAAAGGAGATTTGTACATCTTCTGTCCAAGCCAGATGTGACCTACTAGTAAATATTCAATAAAGCCTAGATTAGATTTTACAATTGTCATAATTACAGCTGCAGTGCAGATCTGGGTGCTGTATGCCCAGGCTTTATTCTTGCAAGCAGTCTTAGGAAATCTTGACAAATCTTATTTCTCAGTGAGGCTGGGTTTGGATTCCTACGCCCTCTCCACACATGTGTTTAGGAATAGCTAAGGATAATTTTGGAGAAGGGAGACTGAGAGCAGCAAATTCCAGCCTTTCTCCAGCATCTACTCTTTAGTTAAACAGCCTCATTTTGAAGGGATACATCACACCAAACATTGGAGGACAATATTAAGAGGAATGTGAGCAGCTCTGACTGAGCTGAAGGAGCTGTTTACTTTAAAGGGAAACGTGATCTTTGATGGTGCATTTCTCCCTGCTGTAGGATAAGCAATCTTGGCAGAGCGAGAGGGAGATTTTCAATACTCCTGGCATGAAGCATGAAAACCTTTTGCAATTTATCGCAGCAGAGAAAAGAGGGACAAACCTAGAGACAGAGCTCTGGCTGATCACAGCTTTTCACGACAAGGTAATGTATCATTGTAATGTATCATTGCTCATACATTTTGGGAAGACACAGAGGCAACGGTTGTGAAGAAGCAGGATTTGGCCTCTAATATTATTCTCCCAGAAGCTCCCTTGTAATCTGTCCTGGTGAGCCATGGCTCTGTGGTAGTGGAGAACTGCTCTTGCTCTCCTCATCCTAGGGCCCTTCCTTTAGCTTTCAAGGCATTCCTACATAAACATAGGATTAATAAAGGCAGGACATGGGGAGAGAGAGAGGCACAAAAGGCCACAGCCCATGTATGTGGTGGTCACCGTGCACAGATGAGCATGTGGGAGCTGGGAGTCACAGACCATCACAGTCCTAACTTGCCCTTTGCAGATGGGCTTCATGTTTGCTTTTGAAGCTCGGGGTGTATCTCATGTTTCATGGATTGCTTTAGTTATCAGACATAACCAACACTTAAAATAAAACAAACATGCACAAATCTGGTGTTGAGCCAGAAGTGTTATCCCTCTGTTTAATCCAAGGTCTACTGAGTCAATCATTGCCACAACCAGTTCATATGATGCATCATCATTGTGCATGGAAGGCTTTCCCCTTTCTTAGGTTAGATGAATTGCCCTATTTTGAGTTAATTTTGTCCCTTCCCTGGCAGATCAGTAGACTCCTTTCAGAGATCCAGATACTTACTTTCTGTGCTGTCAACAAGAGGGCTTGAGGACTCATGAACGCTTTTGGCTTTTGTTTCTCCTTTTTTACTTTTGCTAGTGATTTTTTCCCCCTGTTAAACCAAGGTTCCAATTTCTCAAGCACTCTTTAAAACCATTTTCTGAATTGATGAGTTGACGCATCTGTCACGAGGCAGGGTCTGCAATTCAGAATGTACGATGTCCCGTTTCGCAGGGCTCTCTGACGGATTATCTGAAGGGCAACATTATCAGCTGGAATGAGCTCTGCCATGTTGCAGAAACAATGGCCCGTGGCTTATCCTACCTACATGAAGATGTCCCTTGGTGCAAAGGTGAAGGACACAAACCTGCTATAGCACACAGGTATGGCCTCTTTTGTTGGCACTGTTCAAGGGCTGTGTTCAAATGTTCACAGCCTCTTCGAAATGATGCTGTTGAATGGAGGACGAGATTGTGTTTGTAGGAAGTAAATGCCTTTTTAACCTAACATGTCCTATCTAAAGACAAGAATTTTTTTCAGCCACATGAAGTGGTGAAGGGCAAGTAACCAGCAGCTTGTCTGTGAAACAGTTGGTATGGTTGGTAGTGGTTTATGGCAAATATCTGAAAGGGTAGGTGCTTCGCTCTTCTATCACTTCCTCCCCTGACGTATAGTGGGAAGGGAAATTTGGTTGCTGCAGAGCTGCTCTTTCAAAGGACTGTGCTTAAATCACATTATAATCCATGTATTTCTGTGGCTGTACCAAGATTCTGATTTTTCTCTAAGTATTTTAGACTGATAACTCCTCTGTCTTCCCACAGAGCTTTTGATCATTAGGTAGGAAAAGGAGAAAGTGTAGAAATGCAGAAAATGGCTGCTGTTTATTTTTCACTGTAGTTTTGTAGTGCCCAAATCGTGCCATGAGGTCCCTCTTAGACCTCTTGGCACACACTTCAACCCACCTGGGTGGCAGCACCACGGGGACAGCAAGAATCCAGAAACCAATAGGTAAAACCATTCTTATTGCAACAATACTTGTTTTAGCCCTTCTCTGCAGTCCCGTGTTGCCTGCCCTGGACTAAAGCATTGCTACCAAGCTGTTTGCTAGTAGCACAGCAGGAAGGCAGAGTTTTCCAGAAGGGATTTCTGTGGGCTACACACTGTACTTCCCTTGCACCCACCACATTTCATCTGGGAGGGACTTAAACCCCAGGCCCAGCTGCAGCAATTTGCACCCAATCTAGCGGGGCTGTCTGTCTTCATGTACGAGAAAGGTATCCCTGTTTGCTCAGGGGTGTCCCTGCCCCCAAAACAGCCCCCTCCCTGAACCTGAAGGCATCTGAGGGCTGTTGAAAGAGCCTGCAGCTGCCTTTGTGCTGCTCCTGGAGCTGACCCCTGTGTCTCTGACATTTGTCCCTGTGGAATAAAAGCAGTGGTTTATACATGAAAATTCCTGAGGGTGGGGGGCAGAGAAAGGCTAGAGAAAGGCTTTAAAGCAACAGATCATGCTCATTAGTGGCCCCAGCCAGTCAGCAAATGATAAAAGATGGAGAATGCACCATTTGTGTGAATTTAGCACATACCTAGGGAAGAGGGATTTCAGGACACAGGGGATTTCCCTTGGATTACCCCACTCCTTTTAGTTCTATTTTTGTTTTAAAGGAAAACACCAAATATATTTTAAGTGAGGGTCGGTGGGTGGGTGTTTATTTGAATGGTTTCACACAATGCGAGCTGGAGTTGCCAGGTGGGACTCCCCGAGTCGCTGCTGGGCAGGGGTTCAGCTAACTCCTTACCAGCCCCCGGCACCACAAGGAGGATTAAGGTGACGGGATTCGCTGCTTGGTGCGAAAGTGCCCCCACGTGGAAGCTGGAAATAAAACCTTCGGTGTCCGAATGGAGTTAACGAACCCATCATTCATGGGCCGCTCGCTCTCTTACTCCCTAGTTTGAAACATCACATGGAAAAGGATATATTCTTCTTTTCAGGTCACTTTGCTTTATCAGTGACCATTTTAGGCTGGTCCAATGCATACGGGGTTAGGGGGAGGTCTACTTGGCATGGGTTGGATCAGGTCTATCTCCCTGTCCTGGGTATGTGACCATTGCAGCTCATACTTGCCAGTTCAGGGTGGTTTGTGGAAGGGAGGAAAGCATGGAAAAATGGGGAAATTTATGGAAATAAGAGGAAAAAAGGAAGCACAAAGGGAAATGCTTGCATTGTGTGTCAAAATGTAGTTGATAACTGTTGCAAAGGGCAGTGTGGGTGAACAACAGCCAACACCCATACAGCACTCCTGGCTTGTATCCTCACTTTGCTTCGGAAATGTATCATTCAGGAAAACTGTCTAATAATTTTGGTGTGGTCTTTGTTGAGCCACTGTTCTGCAAAAATCCCATGCACAATTTGCACTTCCTGGAGGGCGTCATCCCCTAATGCTGATGGAGCAAAGGGGTTTATCTATGTCATTAGATGATGGCTGTTTTCTAAGCCTGTGGGGATACTGCTATAGCATGGAAGCAGTCAGTCTCTAAGATGGCAAGTGTTAGATAAATGGTGTTTTTTGTGGGTAATGGAGGAATACAAATGTTTTGCAGGCTCTGCAGAACTGTGCTGTGTCCCTAGAAACCCTGGAGGTGATGGAGGCTGGTTTCTGCTGGGATTCCCTGGCTATATAATGTCTCCAACTTCACACTCACTTCCCCCATTTTAGTCCTCAAGACAGAAATGCCCATCACTCTGTGTGTAGCTTAGAAAGGAAAAATCCTTTTTTTTTTTTTTTCCTGATTGTTTTTTAAGCTCAGACTCAGGGGCTGGGTGATACAGGATCATTTTTGCTGTGGTGCTTGGAGTTGGTGCTCTGGCATGCAAGGCCACAGCAAGCAGCCCTTCTCTATGGTCTAGCAGTTTCTCTCTTCCCAAAGAATTTTGACAGGTCTCTCCAGTGCAGAACAATTGTATCTGCCCTCATTAATTATTTTGTGCAGGCCTGCAATGTCCTGCAATCAGCAGGGTCACTGAGTGAATTGATGATAGGGAAATTATAATGCTGAGCATACAGGACAATTGCCATCTGCTGTCTAAGGTCTGTAATTTAATTAGATTGCCAAGCATTCCTTTTCAGATGAAAATGTGGGAAGCCCAGGGAACAGAGCTGGACTGGTTAGGCATCTTAGTGTGACCCTCCTCCACCACCCCCTTCCAGCCCCTGCAGATTTACCTGAGCTGCCCTGAAGCACTCCTGCTGCAGCACAGGACTGACACAAATGTGCCCTTAAAGCCACCTTCAAGCACAGAACCACCATCTCTACTGCAAATGCTTATACCTGCCTGTCAGCTGCCCGCTGTGATCCTGACAGCTAGTCTGAGTGTGGGCTCACCCCCTTCCCTGCTTGCTTTCCAACCCTCCAAATTCTTCAGGGAAGACTGATCCAGCAATTAAAACATAAGTGTAATAGATGACTATGGTGAAAGTCTGTTGAAGTGTGTAGTTAGGGTGAAGAGAGTCCCACCAGCATCTGCTAATTTCCAGGAAGATCTAATTTTGTAGAGAGGAGCAAACATGCTTACTAGGATAAAGAGTAATTGCACCCCCCTTAGCCTGTCTTGCATTTGTTGTTGGGAGTGAGAAATAGAAGAAGTGCACAGAGGTGAGTGGTCCACAGCTGGTGCTCAGAGCAAGAAATAGTGCCTTGTGCTGCCTGCTTTAATTAAAATACCCCCTTCGTATCAGTCCTTGCTTTTATTATGAGGTCAATTCAGTGTAGCCCTCAGCTGACTCTGTGCCAGGCAGTACAGGGATGCTCTGTTGTGTTTTGGGGACACGGGCAGCTGAATATGCCAGCACTGGTCCTGCCGGGAAGCTGGGGAAGAAGGGAAGGAGCTGATTTACTGGGGGCTGCTAAGCTTATAGACTTAAAACGTGGTGTGTTGCAATGTGGTTTATACACGTCTCGTAATAAACCTGTCCCAAACTCATTTCTTGGCTTATTCCTAGGGACTTCAAGAGTAAAAATGTCTTGCTGAAGAATGACTTGACAGCAGTGCTGGCCGATTTTGGGCTAGCTGTACGATTTGAGCCTGGAAAACCTCCAGGGGACACTCATGGACAGGTAATCATTATCTTTAACAATAACATTTTAAAAACTTGGGCTTCTCAGGAGTGGGAAGGTAATCTGTATAGATGCATTTAATTCTCTTTGAAATATGTTTTCCCTAAAAGCTTGTGCTCAGACATAAATTCCAGGAGCTGCTTTGATCTAGGTGAGCAGGGAGAGCACTTGGACCCTCCCAACTCCCTTGCAGGTGGAGTCCCTGGCCTCAGGGCAGGCTGCTTCTTCCTTCAAACACAGGACATGCTGACTCTTTGTTGTCTTGGTGTTAAATATTAATACTCCTAAAATTATTCATTTAATTTTAAGAATTCAGCCAGGCTGACTGCTTGGGTGACCTTTAGCAATGGCAGATCTTGTGAGCTGACTGCGCGCTGCAGAAACAATTCCCTACATTTTTATGGGTTCTTAATTTTCTGCCTTTGTGTTGAGGCAAGTGGCCTCTTGTTCTGCACTTGTGCCAGGGCACAGCAAGGCCAGCATCCCCTCCGTGTGCCTCCAGGGTTTTATGATTACCCTGTCTCCAATGCAGTCCCACTTCTTTTTTGCCTGTGTCCCAGGAGTGAACAGTTTTCTGGGTTAGTCATCCCCCAGCTTTCCTCATTTTTTCCCCTCTTCATTTGGGCTTTTCCAGTATTTTCCACACCTTTTCATGTCCTGGCTTCCCTCTGTCCCTGCTGCCTCAGGTAACAGCAAGATGAGAATTTCCTAAAGGAAAATATTAAAAGCATTTCAGTTCTCATGTTAAAAAGGTAGGTTTTGTCCTTGCTCTGCTCTCCACTCTCCTACATTAAGGGCTGTAATTCTGCCATGGATATAACCACGACCACATGAGAAGCTCAGGATGGCTCTGCTTGGACTAAACACAACAAGACAGGCACTATAACAAGGACTGAATCCTCTCCAAGCTTGAGGGGATCTTTAATGGATCACAGAAGGCCAGAGCAGGGTAGACTTCACAGGGTTCAAGCTTTACTTCTCCTGTGGATGCAGAAGACTTGTTTTATCAGGGCTGTCAATCCACCACCTTTTCCTACCATTTCAGGATGCATCAATGTTGCCTTTTTTTTTTTTTTTTTTAATATATATCTTTAATGTTTTTTTAGTGAAAGGGGATTGAACTTCCAATGACTATGATAACCAAGTCGGACTTGACTTCAGGGTATTATATACATGCGTCTCCAAAGACAGCATTTTCTCATGCAGCATGTGCTGCTGGAACAGCAATGGGACGCAGAGGAGGCAGGATTTCATCTGTACTGACCCCACCATTCTGAATTTAAATTAGACCTGTAGCTTATGCTAAATGAGTATCATGCAGATAGCAGTGCACTTTAGCTTTTTCCTTCGTGTAGCTTACCTAGATCTTAATGAGAATCTGTGTCAGAAAAAGCAGCCCCCTTTTGCTTATTTTTCAACTGAAGTGCAACTTTAGCAAAAGTTGCCTTTAGGCTGATGAAACCAGCTGTCATTCATCTCCTACCAGCAGAGGCTGATGGGCACAACTGGACTGTAACTTGAGTTGTTTTTTATCTCCATATAGGTGGGAACAAGAAGGTATATGGCTCCCGAAGTGTTAGAGGGAGCAATCAACTTCCAGCGAGATGCCTTCCTGAGAATAGACATGTATGCAATGGGACTGGTGTTGTGGGAGCTAGTCTCCAGATGTAGAGCAGTTGATGGTAAGAATAAAGCTCGTTTCTTCCCTGGGGAGGGCTCTGTTTCATCATGGTTTAATGGCCCAGAGAATAAGCCTGACTTTGTTTAAAAAAATATAAAATCAATGGCATATTTTTAGTAAGCAGCTAACCTGTTGTTCACTTGCTTGTCTTTTATCCTAAGCTGTGGTTCTCTGTAGATAATAACCTTCATAGTGTTCAGGTCTCCAGATCTTTTAACTACATTGCAAATTGGCTGAGAACTCGGAGGAAAGCGGTGTAGGTGATTCCTCCATCAGTGGTGGGTGTCCTTTAGTCCGGAGCCTGCTCTGTGCTGCTCTCCATGGCACTCTGCATTCTTGTATGTGCCAGGGCAGGCTTTGAGCTCTGTAGGAGCTGTGCTCAGCTTTGGCTTGTCTGTCACACCCCACCTCTGCAGGGCAGTGTGGTAGCCTGAACGGAAAGCCCAGAAGTGAAGCACTTCCATGAAATAGCAAGAACACAGGGCTGGAAGGATCTTCCCGGGCCAGCAAACCCAATTCCCTGCTATCAGAAGTTGTCACATGTTAATCTTTGACTTCTGCTGATCAAGCTCTCTCCCAGCTGTGGGCTATTTCTTGTTCCATCTATGACTTCAGAGGGTCTCACTTTCTGCTGAGTGATCTGAAAGAATGAACTTCTTAGTCATCTCCTTTCTTAGGTTTTATATCCTGAAATGGTGCTGTAAGACAGGGCATCTTTTCTGTCTACATAGCACATCTGCCCATTGGTGACACTCTTGCCTTTTGCAGGGCCTTGACTCTGGTCAGGGAAGCAAGGATTTCATAATAGTAGTTCCAAGGCTGCTTGCTTCAAATTCTCTCTTCTTGTATAGATACGGGTACTCCAGACTGAATATCAAGTTCATAAGTTAATAGTACTTCACCTGACCTTCAGATGTTTTTGTTAGTATTACATTAGGAGCCAAAGAGCTTGATTATTACCAGGATGTCTGCACAGGTGCGTGGTAAGAGAAGGTCTCTTCTGCAAAAAAATAGTATTTCACCAGGTAAAATGCTGGAGGAGCAGGGAGGTAGGACAGAGTGAGGTGATACAGTGGTGCCCAAATCACTCATGTAGGGATAACCCTTCACTATTGAGGCCCTTCAAATATCCACTTGTATTTTTGCTTGTCATGTTCGTGATCTCCTTCCAACTCTTCTCAGGCAGCAGCTGGCCGAGATACTCCAGGTGCCACTCATAGCACAGTTAAATCAGAGGGAAAGATTCTTTTGGGATGATAGGGAATTACACTCAACCTCATCTGCACTTCTAGCTCAGAAGTGATGTTGTGTAAACAGCAGATTTGGCTTGGAGATCTCCTGTGCAGCTCTCAATCACCTTGAATTTCTCTTGAAGGTAGAGGAAAGGAAGGTCGTGAGCGTTACTGTGCCATCCACTGGAATGAGTGTTTCAGTTTTGTTTAGTGCCTGGCATTGTGTCAACAAGAATAATGATAAGCTGGTTTAGTGATTTTGTTTTTTTCAGAGTGCCTAAATGTGATGTTGTTGATGTCACAGCTCTTGACCAGCGGAAGTGGTCAGCTTGTTTATTTTAGTCTGGAAAGGCCCTCTTGAAATATCTCCACTCTTAAAAGGCATCATTCTTGCTACTGAGAAACCATAAGTGATGCTGTAGAGCACCCTGAAAAGCCCATCAGTTAAGCTGGGCTGCTATTTGTGAGGGGGCATCTACTCGTGGCCAAAAGCCAAATGACGTTCAATAAGCAGAAGTTATTGCTGCTGTCCAGCATCTGCACTGATACTCATGACAGTTGTTTCATTCCCATGGCCCAGGGCAGTTCACAGCCATAACTGGTATAACTCAAGCATTCAGGAATCATTTTGCACTTAGGAGTGGGTACGTGGGACAAGTGCCTCTGGCACCAGTGTGTCAGGGCTGACTGAAGTGTCTATGAACAAGCCAGATCACAAAGGAAGAAATTATAAGTATTTCCTATGCTTGACCTCAACAGTGCCTAAAATGAAATTATGCTCATGCTGAAACCTTTCCCTAGGTTATTGTGTGTTGAATTGCTATGCTAAAATGTAAGGAGATGGGCTGGTTCACTCTTTTTATTAAAATAAATCACGGACTACCTGGCAAGCCTCTTCAGGGAGAGTGGTGGCATCAGGGAAGCCCAGCTGAGGGTTCAGATCTGTAACTTGATGAGGTGGAAAATGCTTTGGCCAGACAAGCAGTGGGGACAACAAAGTCTTTTCTACAGGAGGAATGTAAACCGCATTTTTCTGCAATGACATATGAACTTCAGGCTTTGCTGTAGTGGGTTGAGATAGCTCTGGAGCCACAGTTCACTCATGCATGGGGAGGACGTGGCTCAGCAGAGGACATTTCTGTACTAACCTGGTTCTCCATATGCACCTTAGGTCCAGTGGATGAGTACATGCTGCCTTTTGAAGAAGAAATAGGTCAGCACCCATCCCTTGAGGACCTGCAAGAAGTGGTGGTTCACAAGAAGATGCGTCCTGTGTTCAAAGATCACTGGCTGAAACACCCTGTACGTCCCTCCTGGTTAACAGTGGAAAATGTTTTCCTGTGTGATGGGAACAAAGGATGTGGTTATGCATCACTTGTTAGCTCCAGAGGGAAGCTGACCATTCCACCCTGGTGCATGGTCCTGCTCCCTGGTGCCAGAGAGAGTCAGTGCTGGAGAATGAGGGGTTGCTCAACACCTTCATGCTTCCTTTCCATTTGTCCCTTGTATTTAGAGGGTAAACCAGCTGATTTAAGTCAGCAAGTGCTGAATGTGGAGCCTGTGGTGGTTTAGTTGGACTCCTTTAATATGGTGAAAGAATGGGAAATAAAGTCCCTTTCGTTACAAAAAAGAAAACAATCTATATCATCAGAGACATTTTTCTCACAAGCTAGATAGTATGCAAGACTTGGCATCACTTTTTGATGAAAAATTAATTAGACATGAAGGCAAGCAGACAATGAAGCAAAATGCAGTGTGGGTTTCCCAGAGATAATTTCAGTCTTGTGTTTTCAATAGAGGAGGTGATGTTCTTTCAGGCTGGGAAACTGAGCAGATGATGAAATCTCAAAGGGCTTTGGTAAGAAGCTAAATGCCTCTCTATTCTGGCCAAACTGCCATGGTTTTGGTTAGACTCAGGTGTACTATCTCATTGCCTAGAAGTCAAGGACAGTTGTGGGTTGTAGATAAGGATGAGAGTTCTGGTTCAAATGAGGGTTCAAGTAAGAGCTGTGCTCTTCCAGCAGTGTTAAATCCAGCAATTTTGGGACTATCTACAGAAGTGATTACAAACAAAGCAATGGTTTTGTGGTAACTGATAATGGTGCTGCCCGTTCTTATGGTTTTATCATGGGAATATTTGATATCTTGATATCTTCAACTGCTGAATCTCAGGGTGTATTTTGATATTTAAAAAGTACTTTTAGGGCTATGAAAAAAAAAGCTGAATGTGGCCAAGCCCAACATCCATAGAAAGCAGAAGCTTAAAACCTGAAAATACGTTTAGTGTAATTTTTAAAGTTAACCTCATGGGAATTTGGGTACCGTGGAGAAATTATTCGAGAGAAGTGATTCTGTCCCTCTACTCTGCCCTGGTGAGACCTCACCTGGAATACTGTGATCAGCTCTGATGCTCCCAACACAAGAAAGATGTGGACCTGTTGGAACATGTCCAGAGAAGGGCCACAAAAATGATCTGAGGGTTGGAGCACCTCTCTTATGAGGACAGACTGAGGGAGTTGGGGTTGTTCAGTCTGAAGAAGAGAAGGCTCAGGGGGGACCTCATAGTGGCCTTCTGGTACCTGAGAAGGGGCTACAGGAAAGCTGGGAAGGGACTTGTTACAAGAGCTTGTAGTGAGAGGTCAAGGAGTTTATAAACTGATTTTAATGGTTTTAAACTGAAAGAAAAGAGATTAAGGATAGAGATCAGGTGTAAATTATTCACTATGAGGGTGGGGAGACACTAGAACAGGCTGCCCAGAGAAGCTGTGGAGCCCCATCCCTGGAAGCGTTCAAGGCCAAGTTGGATGGGGCTCTGAGCAACCTGATCAAGTGGGAGGTGTCCCTGCCCATGCAGGGGGGTTGGTGATCAAAGCATTCTATGCTTCTGCAGTTCTTAGTTTTAGCTTACAGCACTGAGCTGCGTTGAGTGGGACCTCCCCGTCCGCTGCAAAGACAATCCTTGAAGCAGACTTGGTTGCTGATGGTGCTTTTCTCCTCCTGTGTTGTCCTCAGGGCCTGGCGCAGCTCTGCGTGACCATCGAAGAGTGCTGGGACCACGACGCGGAGGCTCGGCTCTCGGCGGGCTGTGTCGAGGAGCGCATCGCGCAGATCCGCAGATCCGTCAACGGCACTACCTCGGACTGCCTCGTCTCCATCGTCACCTCCGTCACCAACGTGGACTTGCCGCCCAAAGAGTCTAGTATCTAAGTCCCGGTTCACTTTTTTTTTTTTTTTTTTGGTCTTTCCAGACTCAGTGGATTTAAACAGAAAAAAGAAAAGAGAGAAAAAAGAGAAAAAAAAAAGGAAAAAAGTTTAAAAAAACCCGCACCACAAAAAAAAACCCAACAAACCCAAACAAACAAAAAACACAAAAATCCAACAAACACATGAATGCAGCTGCTATTTTATCTTGACTTTTTATTATTATTGTTATTATTATTATTATTATTATTTTGGATTGGATCAATTTTACCAGCACATTGCTCTACTGTATTAAAAAAAAAAAAGAAAAAAAAAAAAAAGGACATTTCAGCAAGCATTCAGGTGCCGACTAATGAATGCAGAAAAGGTGCAGGTACCTCAGAACCTCAACAAACTCACTTCAGTTGTTTTTACTTCATTCAGTTTTCTGGGTTGCTCTTTATCCATCTGTCTTCTGAGTGGAGCATCTGTGACATAAAGGAAAACCACCAACCATCTTAGAAAACGCAATGCTGCAAACTGTGGAGGAAACTTAAGACTGTTATCTAAAGAACACACCTTCCTCAAAAGGATTTTATTATTTTTTTTTTCCCCCGTTTTGTTTTGGTTTTGGGTTCAGTTTCTTTTTTACTTTTTGGAAGTGAGCTTCAAGAAAAACAAACAGCAGATGTGTCTTTTACGGATCTAACGGGTGTCATTGTAACATGGAAAAAAAGTAACTGGGTGGAGAATGTTAATTCTTGATGGTAGAATTGAAGGGGGGAGCGTAGAATAGGGGTGGGGAGAGTGACGTTGGACTTGGCAGCATTTGGGGAAACATCATTTGCTATGGAGCTACTTCTCAGGTAACCATTAGAGGAGGGGAAGGACATTACTGGGCAGAGTATTAATGGCTGCAGCGTATGGAGAAAGCGGAGTCAAAGAGCCAGGGGTTGTAGAGCAGGATGCTTGTTCTTTCTTCCTCCAGTATCCTGGGCTTGGGTGGTAAAGGAACAAACCAGAACTGAAATTACCTTTTATTTTTCGACTGCGGGTGGTAGTGGGCAAGATGCTTTCAAGCAGTGTAATCAGAAGAGATGGGAAAGTCTGTTCTCAGAGGCAATTTTGTTAAATACTAGAAGATGGGAAAATTTTTGCATCTCACTTTTGGTGCGAGTCAGTTCAGTAAGTTTGGCCTTGGGGTTGATTATCTGTCAGCCCAAGCTACCAGTGCAGGTGGTAGTAAGAGGAAAACTGTGAAAACTAGCTCTCTAATTTTATTTTTTCCTTATTCATTTGGAGTTGGGAGGGGGTGGAAGTACCTGAACCAGTGGCAGATGGCTCCTGTAGCATCTGAGAAGCCTGTGAACTGCCCAAGTGCAGGCTGCAGAGTCAATGAGCAGCAGCAGGGAATATCCTAGCATCTCTCCCACAGGTTTCTTTGACACAGCTTTCTCCTTACTCTGTGACAAAACTTTTGTCTTCAAGTGGTGCATATTCTAAAATACCATTACTCTTATGAACGCCATAAACTTGCTCTAGTCAGTGAATGTTCCTAATGCTGCTGATTCAACATTGAAATATTTTTTTAATTTGCAAAACATGCAATGTTTAAAAAAAAAATACAAAAAAACCTAAAAAAAAGAGAAAAGAAATATACCACAAAACACACACACATACAAATGTTACGTGGCTTCCGAGGTTTAAACTGAAAAAAATGAAAAACTTCACGACCACAGACCACCTCAAACCAGAAATACCTCAGAATTTTCTACTTGTATGAGTTTTATTATATATTTTGTTAGTTGTGTTGTCTTGTAGTAAGTATATTTTAATGTAAGTTGGCTTTTATGACAAGGGAGTTTTAAAAAAAGAAAAAAAAGAAAAAAAGTTCCAAAATCTTTTAGGAAGTGCTACCATTTTTTTTTGTTTGTTTTATAAAGCACCATTGTAAATAACTATATACAGTTGTAGAATAACTGCCTATATAAGGTACCTGGGCATTATTCACTCTTATTTGTGAAGGCTGTTTCCATTCTGTGTTTTATTTTTTTGGTCTGTTTTAGTGAAAGGACAGTACATCTTTTTCTTTTTCTTTTTTTTCCTTTTCTTTTTGTTCTGTTTTCTTTTTTTTTTTCCTCACTTTGAATATACCATGAATTCTGTGTCTTGCTAGGCTGACAAAGTTATGTCCATTGGATGGCCAGAACTTCTAAATATTTCTTTGTGTTAAGCCAAAATGCAGTCCTGAACTAATCACCCTTAAATGACAATGTAAAAAGTCTGTATTATAGAAATGAATTGGACTTCTTGCCACTGCCAAATTGTCAGCGTGCACCCTTGCACAGATATAATTTATTAAAAAGACAAAAATCACTAATTGGAAAAAAAAAATATAAAGAAAATTAAAATATATTTCTTGAAAAATATAGCTTTAAAACCTACAGGTCACAAATGAGGACACGGTCCTGTATCTTGAAGAGACATTAAGATTATTGCCTTAATTTGTCTATCTGAATAAAGTCTTAACCTATTCTTTCAAGTTACTGAATGTATAGTGCATATTAGTTTGTACACGTGTAATTGTATTTCCGTGTGTAGGTTTGGAAGTTTCTGAATTTGATGTGCTTCTGTTGAGAACACCTTGACAAAACCAGACAGAATGATACCATTTTGTCCAGCTGATGTCCCCAGTGGTGGTTGGCATCTTTGGGCCTGGTGCTGCAACACACCTATGCTTAGCATTAAGCGTGTAGGTAGCTCTTGTGGTGTCATGACTTAAGGCACCCGCTTAATGTTAAACATAGTCATCAAGGTGTGCAGGATCAGTGTTTGTTCGTGTTTAATACATTTCTGCACTGAGATTTATATAAAAATGTGACTATGTTTTAGAAGTGAAGTGATGTGAGGGTTGGGGTGGAGCGTAGAGCAGTTAAGTTTGAGTGAATACTTGTTTCGAGGTGGGCTTGCTCCCATTTCCCTGGGAATGGGAGCCAGCTCATAGTCTTGCAGAAAGAAAAAAGCTGTACTGTCTTTTACTTGTTAATATCTGTTTGCTGTTCTGGATTTTTTCCTTCAGCATGATGTATTATGGCTAAAACAGGCTTATTACAGCAGTTGCTTTTTTATCCTGATTTCTTTAAGAAGCTTTAAAAGTATTTATTGAAAGTGCCATATGATTTTAATAGCCTATTAGACAGTCTCTGAAATCTTCTCTTTTGAGGAAGCATAAATGGAAATTCTCACATGTAGCTTATCTTCCTGTGGGGAACTGCACGACCAAACAAACCTTGACCAAATGTCAATTGTGAAGTATTACATCTTCCCTGGTGTAATGGTTCCTTATAGATCATCTTGTCAACAGGATTCAGAAACTGATTTTAAAAAGCATTTCCAAAATTGTGTGTGTGCTCAGTTACAAATTTTAAATGTGTGTAGGTATGTGTGTCTTGCTGTCAAAGCAGAGAAGGAAATCCTGAACGTTTGCATATTTACAAGCTTGTGCCAGTTTAGCTAAAGTTGTTCATTTAAACTGGTCTTCATTTATTTTATTAATGAAGACAAGCTCTGATTACCTTATTGGTCTTTCAACGCTAGAGCTGTCAAGCAAATAGTTTCCTCATTGCTAATCTAGCATTTGAACTCTCATTGACAACATGATTTTGGTTCTGCTCAGTACTGCAGAGGCTTTTCCAAGTTGGCAATCAGGCACATCCATAGGTGTAGCTGTAATAAGCAATTGCAGCTCTTTTCTTCTTAACACTCCCTTGAATATGATGGGTACGACACCTCTTAAGCACTAAATTTCACTTCCCATTCAGACTTAGAGGAAGTAGAGCTTCAAAATCTTTGCTGCAGAATTGTCATTCACCTTCCTCTCATGGCGGCTCTTATGTGAATCTTAACCTTGAATATCCTGGTTTAAAAGTCTCCTTGACTTTAGGAGCTGGGATTCCTGTCTCTCCAGTGTAACTCCTTTTATGAATTAATTGCACTGGCTGGGTTGGTTTCCTAGGTGGAGGAAGTCTGAGTTCACATTTTGAAACTGGAAATAACCACAAGAACTAAAATGGCTTTGTTTTTCAGTTGGTTGGTTGGTTTTTTTTTTTGAGATGACAGAGCTGTGACTTGTTAATGAAATTTCAGTAGCACAGCAAGGCTGGAAATGGCATGTGGTTCATGTTGAAATGTGTATGCATGTTATAGATGACTATAAACCAGTCTATCTATTTAATTGCTACATCTAACTACTGGCTAAACTAGTCTAACTACTAAGTAGTACCAGGCTTATCATGGGTAAGGATTTCAGCTAGTCCTGATCATAAAGGTTGTTTGTCTTTTTTTCCATTTAAGACAAAACCACTTTTTATTCTGCCTCATTCTTCAGCTGAAATTCTCTTTCAGAATATGCTGTGCTAGGTAAGGTTACAGGTATGGAAGTGCCAACACACTTGTCTGTTTGTTTCAAAGCGAAGGTCGGTGAGTGTCCCCTAGAAACTCCACTGCATTTTCCTTGGATTCTCCTGACTTGTTGCTTTTTCCACTTGAAGTTGCTGGTTTTGGTAGAAGCAGCAGAAGCCTTGGGTCCAGTCAGTGCAACATTGCTGGGGTGTATTTCCAGGTCACGCTTTGCTATTAGGAATCCTGATCCCCCTTAATACCACAGCACAGAAACCAGAGAAGACACGTTTCATTCCTCTTGTGCTGCTCGCTAGGCAGACTGTCAGAACTTGCCCTGTTTCACAGGGGAAGAGATCTGGTTTCCCTTAGTATGGGAGAAACTCATGTTGCAGAGGAAGGTGCTGGTTGCTTCTGTTGGGATAGTGCTGTTGCTGCAATCCTTTTCAAACCACACTGCAAGAGAAGTTGCTAAGCAGGAAGTGTCCCGCCAACTATTATCACTTTTACATACAGAGTATTGTTTGGTAACATTGTATATAAAATAGTCTATATAATAGAGGAAAATAAGGACATTTTGACTTTTTTACTTTTGGGAAAATAAAAAAATATATATTTTAGTTACATATACAAACAAAAATTCTACATTGTGTGAAAATTCTTTTATACCACAAATTATTTTTGTAATGTCTACTATGTTTCTGCAGGGAAAAGGGAGAAATGTCTGTGTACGCACAGCAAATAAATAAATATATATTAAAAAATATTTAAATTATGTGTGCACTACATCAACGTCTAGAGGATAGAACAAGTTTAGTCTGAAACCAGTTTGAAGAGCAAGTTTGGATGTACTTAGACGTGCTTTGAGGATAGCACCAAGTATAAGGTTAGGTTATCTTGCATGTCACATCCCTTCTGCTACAGATGCTTATTGCTTTTCTGTGACCATCTTCGGTTTAACCAGGAAGAGTTTTTTCATTATTCATGCGAGTATCCATGTGTGAGCAGTGTGTCCTTTGGCATATGCCATGATGCTGCAGTGAGTTGTGAAGTCAGGGTGTTAAGAATTTTCTTCAGACCAAATAGCCAGGCTGATCTCACTCGCTGCCGTATCCGTTTATAGCAGCTGCGTCTGCTGCATTGACAATATGATCTGTAAGGAGCTGTTGCCAGTAGAGTCCTGATAAAACCAATTCCTAGAAGTTCCTTCTCTCTGAAGTGACACAATTAATCAGGCTTCACCAGAACATGCAGATATGTGCTCTGTGTTCCCAAGGTCAGCTTTCACAGTCTTGGTCAAAGGCACTAAGGGGAAGAAGCACTGTCTTGTCCAAAGTCCTACTTTAAAAGAGAGCATTCCAAATGTGTGCAACAAATCCAAGATATTTCCAAAAGTATTAAAGAAGGCAAATTAAAATTATTCTTTTCACTTAAGCTAACTTTTCCCTTTGGACCAAAAATTCACTCTGGTCTTTTTGATTCCCTAAACCTTGACAGCACAGTGTCAGTAGGGTAAGAGTTACTGAAAAAAGCTTTAAACCAAACAGTACATAGTGCTGTCTTGAAGCCAGTTGGACAGTGTGCCTTTTGAAACCAGTGCTTAAATGATTCTGAGGAGGCTCCTGCAGTTGCTGAGTCCCATCTGTGTTCTTGGTGAATTCCTGGCCCCATGGAAGCCACGGGGAGACCCTTCCTGGAGCACATTCTAAACACACCTGGTCCCTTATGTGAGACTTCTTTTTTAAAACTCTATTTTGAGGGTGACGCTCGGTTCCCTGACTGAAGTAATAACCTCTTGAGTAAACAGTAATCCTTTTTGTTGGGACACTTCCACAGAAAGAGATCACACTTGTGTTATGTCTATCCAGCTGTTCTGAAATGTAATGCTATTCTGTTGTGCCTTTATTTTTCCATGTAAAAGCAACTGCTGTAAGTTTTCTTTTATTTTCTTTTTACTAGTTTTTTCTGTCTGAAAAAACACTTTTCATTGTCCAGCTGTTATTTCTGGATGCAGTCTGTGATCCAGGTATTTCAAGAACCAATTACCTCAAACCTCATGTTAAACAGTGTTGCTATCTGGATTCTCCTTGATACTACAATATTAAAACATACACAAACAGGAACCTTGCCATGTATGGGTGTTTATATATATGTATCATATGCCTATATATATATGATACATATATATGTAAATGAAAGTGATCCCCAAGGACTGAAGGAAAAAAACTTTTTGTTTTCCAACGTTGAAACCAAAAGGGCTTCCCAGAAGCTCTCTAATGGCATTGTGCTGGATATAGAGCAAGAAAGTGTTTTCTGAAAAGTGCTTCCTTTGTTAGACTTTTATTTCAGTATTTCAATGGGCAGATGATGTGATCAAAACACTACTTCTGCATTTTTTTTGCCTATTTTGAAGCAGAGGCCTCTTAATCTTTCCAGTTGTTAAAAAATCCCACGCCTCAGTGTGTAACATTTCTGTAAGGCTAGTATTGCAAAATTTTAGCATGTTCTGGGAAAACTCCATAGCTTTTGTTTTTTTTGTGAAAAGAAAGGTATTCTCCACACTATATTCAACTGTTTGATTGATGTGAGGAACTGAAGTTTAACCAGTAACCATCCCAGTCAATTAAAACATTAATTCATTAGTCACTAGGGTCTTTGCATGAGCACCCCTGTAAAAAACAAAACACACACACACACACAAAACAACCCCAAAACAACCCAAACCCAAATCCAACCATGGCAGAGGATGAGGAGGTTGGAGCATTTCCTAGCTCCTAAAGGTGGACTTGGCACCAGAGCAGTGTGTTGGGAAGACCTGGATCCTCTCTGGCCCTTTTTTCAACAGCCAGAATCTTGTAAGAAAAGCAGACCTTTTACTACTGACTTCTTAATGGTACTTTGCTGAAGAGAATTCTGTTCAGGATGTATTTCCTGGGGAGAAAAATAACCCAAAACAACCACCAAAAATTAGACTAGTCTTTTCATTAACATTTTACTGTATGTGTTCCCCTGTCAAATACCTGTTTTTTAAAAATATGTCCAGGTAGCTGATGCAACATTACAGTCTGTATTTTACTTGGACAAAATAGTAGATTTCCAATCCAAACAGTAATGAATTTGCTACTCCTGGTAATTAATGAAATTAATTAATTACTGGTAATTGATTGCTAATAACTTACTAGTAACAGAAGAAAATGGAATGTTTCTCTTTCCCCATTTTATTTCTGGGGCTAATGATGGTTTATGGTTATCTTTGGTAAAACATGTATAAAAGGACTAAAATCTCCCAGAAGGAGGCATTTTGCAATGCTGCTGGCCTTCCAATGGAATAACTGGTGCAAAAGTCCATCTGCTGGAGGATGAGAATTGAAGGAGGTGGTTACTGCAAACTAAGTAACATTCTTGGCTTCAGTTCTATGCCGTAAATCCGCACAATGCCATTGTCAATCTGCTCCAACTATCTTATGAATTCTGCATGATCCTCATGATAGAGTTGAAAGGCTGGTCTTTCACCTGTTAATATTTTCACATTTGTCCTTAAGTTTGACAAATTTTATACTGTAAAGTTGACTTAAGTACAGTTTGATGTCAATTCTTGTGGAAAGAGCTTTCTGCATGTAACCTTGGACACATACAGTTAAACAACACAGCATAGTACAAAACTCACAAGAAAATATTTTGGCACCAGCAGAAAGAAATCTCGCCCTACCCATTTGTCATTTCAAACCATCTTATTGTAAGTTTTACCAGCTACTTCTAAATTTGTGCTTTATTTAAAGAAATAAAATAAAAATCCTAAGACTTGTCTAGCGTAGTGAAATATGTGTATATCAGTTTTAGGATAAATAGCTAAGTCTTATTACGCTGTGTTACTTAACTTGTATATATAGAGTATACATAAGAGTTTGCAGTAACCTGTTTCTCCAGGATTTCCAGTTTGAATGGATTTAAACTCAAACTATGAGATTAAGTAAATGATGTAGAAGATTGCAGAATGAACCAAGTGTAAATTACAGGAAGCTCTATCAGATAGCGAAATAATTTTTAAAGAGTCTTTTGGTCCTTGGCTCAAATTCAATAAGTACTGTTTGTATACCAAGATATGTGAAATGTAAATGTTGTAGGTTATATTTCACTCTTGTAGCTATAAAAAAAATATAGAACAGAGATAGCTTGTACTACTGAGTTAACAAAAGTTATACTAAAGTATCCTGTTAAAGAAAAAAAGTATACAGAGAGTTAAGCTCGTTGCTGTAACCCCTTTTGGATTGAAGTGTGCTGATTTTTTATATATGTATATTATATATATATATTCTGCAGAAGTGTATATATATATAAAATGTATATATAAAATGGCCTAAAGCAGACATCCGTTGTATTGCAGTTATGAAATGAAGACATTTTTGAAAGAACATTGTATCATAGTTCATGAATTTGCAGTGGATCTTTGTTCCTTTTTACTGTGGTATTTTAGAAATGAGTCTCAAGTTTGAAATTAGATCTGCCAAGTTGGAGTTTTGCTGCTTCAGCTTTGCACTGGGTGTCCGAATAAACCAGTATGAATGTAGTATTTGCCCTGTGTGAAGCAGCCACACCCCAACAGATAGGAGGAAAAAACCTAGAAAGAACTATTTCAAGTTTATCTTTTTGTATATGAAAATAAACAGTAAATTACAAGTAATTGCTTCTCTTGTTGGTGCAATGTTAAAAATAATTGTTCTTTTATTGTCTTTGGCATCTAGCTGGAGTATTTAATTTTTTATAGAAGAATGTTTTGGTGTTTTAATGGTATCTCTTCTGTCCAAAATCCCTAACAAGGTCCCTGCAGAGGCATAGCTAAGACCTCTAATTCTACATATCATTTGCTAATTCCTCTAAAGGCAAGAGGGAATAAACTGAAATTGCTGCATCCTTTTAAAGGTGTTGCCTTTTGGAGCACTGTGATAACACTGCTTATTATTCCCAGCAAAGAATTATTCACACAGAGCATGCTGTGCATATTAAATGGTATCAATACAACATCCATCATAGCTGCAACTGCCAGTGATGGGGACATTAAGCTAAATCCTAGGATCTTGCAGTGTCTGCCATTCCTTTCCACCACCTTGAGCAGAGGAGCAAAGCAGACAATGAGGGACAGGGATCATCAGCTAAAGGGTTTCCACGTGATTTACAAAAGCTGGCCTGCTAAAACCTCAACAGTTAGCTGCTGGAAGTGAGGGTTTCACTGCTTAGAGCTGCTTTTAGAGCCAGGAGCCATGTGAAGCAGCACCCCACGAGCAGAGGTTCGTCAGTGACAGCACAACCAGGTCCTTGCCGAAGGTGGCTGGAGGTTTCCTTGGGTAAGGGAGGCTGCTGGCAGACTCACAGCATGCACAGGAGCTGTGGGGTCTGTTCCCAGTCAGAGAAAGAGCTTCGGCTGTCAGGGTGAGCATCGGATGAGGGGCTGAGATGCAGCTTCCATATGTCATGGGGTTTGGGTTGTTTTTTTCTCCCCCCGAGCACCAAACAAGATTCAGCAAGGCAGGGACCCTAGACCTGGAAAAAAAAAGATTTAAAAAAAAACAAACAAGAACAAACAAAAGCCTGTGTTCTCTGTACTTGTAGCAACACAGTGAGAGCTCTGTAGTCCCCACAACACGAGGCAAGAAGATGCTCTCAACCACTAGCTGAAGAAGCACGGCTGGACCCCTCAGGCCTGCGGCGAAGGCCCCTTTTCCCAGTAAAACATGTCTCTCACGTGTTTAACGGAGGCCACTATTGAACATTCACAGGCATCTGTGAGGAAAAATGAA
>NW_009970714.1:1257242-1273955 GCF_000747805.2 Chaetura pelagica | reverse complement strand
GGGGAGGCCGCGGTGCGGGGAGGGGGGAGCGGCGGCGCCTTCAGCGCGGCCACTGGTGCCACAGGCTCCCTTTCCCAGCCCCTACAGGCCCCCCTTCCCAGCCCCTACAGACTCCCTTTCCCAGCCCCTACAGGCCCCCCCTTCCCAGCCCCTACGCCAGCTCCTTTCCTCCCCTCATCAGTTTCTTCCCGCTGCCCCCATCCCGGGGTGCTCAGGGGTGGCAGGGAGGGTGGGTTTGTGCTGTCTGCGTCATATATATACCCAAATCTATATATATATATATGTATGTGTGTGTGTTTACCTTTAACGCAGTCACACAGTTTACTTTTCACACACTTCAGGTCAGGCTGTAACTAAATTTCAGCTGTTGTGAGGCACGGGGAGGGGGCTGCTGAGGGGCACCAGGGTTCGGTGGGAATTGATGGTTTTCCTTGCAGCCTGAAGGTGTTACAAGTATTGAAGCCGTAGGGAAGTAGAGGAGGAGGAGCTCTGAAAACATGAGTTGGTGTCGAACAGGTGTCGGGAGGATGAGGAAGTCAGTAAGATGTGTAAGCATTCTTTCATGAGGCAGAAAAATAAATGGGGGAAAAAAAAACGCACAAAAAAACCCCCATCTCGAAGATCTCATTCATTCAGCAGACTGTAAGCATTCCCAGTGAGGGCAAAAATCACACTTGTGCACCTCTTTGTGAGGAGGAGTGCAATTTCCAGCTCGGAAGGGTGAAATGTGTGATGACTAACTCCTTGTTGCCTGATTTGTACCTGAATATCTGATAGCCCACAGTGACTGCTAGGTAGATGTGTGTAGGCATTAGAGTGGATGAGTTAGTCCTAGAGTTGAGATGCTCATGTGAGGGCACAATGAAAGCACACCATTTTTTGGCAGAAGGGAGTTTCTGGGTAGCTCTCTTAATGTATTTTTAGGTCTAAATTGTGTCAATAATGTCAGGTAGTTCCCTGCACAGTATATTTACATTCACTGAGGTACTTTTCTTACAGTCTTATTTCAGATCACTTTTCATCTTAGGATGGCTTTCTGTCTATTTTTCTGCTTAGAACCAGTAGAAGAATCTCTGCTGGAAAAGTATGGATTCCCTGAAGCTGGAACAGAGACCAGATGTTACACTAATCATGCACTGTCTTACGACCAGGCAAAACGGGTGCCTAGATGGGTGATTGAACATATTTCAAAACAGAAGACACTGGGTATGTTGGTATTTATTCTCTTATGTTTATGGTGGTCATAATGGGCTTTGCAGTTCAAAGAAGGTGGACCCAGGAACAGGCAGGGGGAAAACTCCTGTAGTGCCTCTAGGTATGGATTTTTCCACCCATTCATGATCCCACTGGAGGAACCAGGCCTCTGGGTGGTTGTCAGTTTTGTGACAGTATTAAGGCTGATGTTTCCAGTGACTTAAAAGAGGTCTGGCACTGCAGGTTGGCAGGCCTCTTCAGTGTTCTTTCTTGTTGGCACTAGTCTGATGGATTTATGATGCTTCTGTAAGCACCAGATCTATGTATCTGTGTCAGTATAAACACTCAAGTCAGGTTGCAGGAAGGAAGCTTAGCTTGTCTCTCTCAAACATGAATGGAGAGAAAATGAAAAACTGAAAATCAGCTTTTTCTTACCTGGTTCAGACTGGCAAAGTTCAGTGGTGTTGCTCAAGCATGTAAAAATTCCTCTTGCTTCCTTAGCTGGTGTAGTCAGTTCTGTGGGCCAGTTGAGGTCAGTTTAGGTACTGCCTCATATGGGTGCATGCTTGTGGAGTCAGCACCTTTAGTGGCCAGACTGTTTCATGTACAGATCTTGAAGAGATTTGCTCAGAGTGGGGAGGAAAGATGAATATCCATTTCTGAGATAAAAGTGGAGCAAAGGGTATCAACAGTTCAAAGCTAGAGCGGGCATACATAGACACACAGAATTTTAGGGGTTGGAAGGGACCTCTGGAGATCATCTAGTCCAGCCCCCCCCATACCTACTCACTGCAGCTGACATTTACTTTGATGCAGTTATTTTCTATTGTCTGATGTGCATTATCTAATACTCTCCTGCTCTTTATGCAAGACAGAGGCTCAGTGATTTTTTTGCTGTCAGTTGTGAATACAGTCACTGTAAATTAAGTTTATAGCATTACTTCAGATTTTATAAGACAAATTATTAGGAATGGAGGTAACTGTATAATTGTAAAGTTTCAGGGAATGCAGTAACCCTCTATATTGTCATCACTGTCCTCAAATTACATTTCAAAATTAAAAACATGATCCTGAAAATATTTATAACCAACCCTGAACTAGCATCTTTGATTCCACTTCTTTCTGAGAAGAAGCAGTAATTCCAGGCTTACTTTCAAGTGGGCCTTAACAACTGAGTTGTTAAAATGTTTTCCATGTGGTCAGATAAACTAACCTGCAAGTTGAAATTAAAGCATCTTGAGGCATTCAGCTCTGATTTGTTTCTGATAGCAAGTCTGGTTGAGTTTTGAGACAGAACTGTGTTGTTCAGGGAAGGTCACAAGAATCTTTCATGTACCGCAGTTTTGAAACCATGTGATTTGAAAAAGAAATTATAATTCTAAACATAATAAAATATTTTAGATTTTCTAAATACGAACTTAAATATTTAAAAAAAAAACATGGTGAAAAGAAATTAGCTATACATGTAAATGAAGTGTATATATCTGATTACAAAGGAAATTGACTATTTTTTATCAAAGCAGTGAACAGAGTATAAATGAGGATACATTTTCCATTTTTCAGCTTTAATGGGTAAATACAATTTGTCTTAAGTACTGAGATGAAATACAATTTTTAAAACATAAAAATTCTGTTGTTTTGCACACTGATAAACTTGTCAGTGTTGCTTCCCAAGCATCTATCCTGTGTTAAAACATCACATTACATGCTTTACCAAAAAATAAAAGTGAAGCTTCTTCCTTCTGATGTTCTCACCACTTCTCTGTTTTGATGTCACCTACATGGGCATATACACCGATGGTGAACAAAGAAGAGGGATTTGTTAACAGCTCTGGTTTCTAAGAGATGTGGTATCTATCTATATACATGCACATTTTCCACCCCTTCCCTTCTTCCTTGTGGTTCTGGCATATTCTTGGGTCCTTCAGAGAGCTTCCAAGTGGAGAGTGTTCTATGCTTAGTTCTCAGTACATAGCACAAGGAAGCACAGGGTTCATACGTGTTCACTGGCAATATTGCCATGACAAAAAAGCCAGAGTGTGTGTGGTTTGCATGTGTGTGCACAGTCAGCTATAGAAAAAAAATAATTTACACAGCCAGCAGTGACCACTGCTAACAGTTGCCCCGTCATGGTGTATTGCAATAGAAAGTACTTCATAAAGTGCCAAGTGTGAGGAAAATTCTTTCTAGTGATTCATACTGAAATGAAAAGATACTGTAATAGTCCTGTATATTGCATCTGAAATTATGCTGAAGATGGCACCCTGAAGTTTGTAAAGAAAGAACCAGTATGCTGTAGATACTTTGAATTATATTGATATTTGAGGAAAATAAACAACATTGTGGACAACAATGATGGTGCTCTAAGTCAGTTATTTTCCAGCTGCTTCCTGTGTAGAGCCCTTGCATGGGCAACACCACATCCCTCCGTGGTGTCTCTGGAGCACCTTCTTCACTATGAATGTTCTTGGGTCACGGGCCATTCCCTAAGAAAGATGACGTCTTACTGGAGGTTGACAGTGCCAGAATAATTCATGCAAGTGTCTTCTGGCCACTGCTTTTCCAGGGAAGCAGTCGGTGTTTGGGATGAAGCAGTCTCAGAGTTGTAGCCCACTCAGAGAAGTTTCTTTTCCAAGGAGGTGACTGGGACTTTACACAGTGCAAGGACACAAATTTAAGTGTAAGGCCAGTAAACCTGGGAAGAAGTCACAAGCTCCCTAGCAAAGATGGAAGCTCTGAATGGGCTGATATCTCTGCAACAGTTAAATTAGCTCCTTCCACAACCCTCCCCCTGAAAAGGTTTTTGTCTTCCAGAAGTCCTGGGCCTAGTCATTTTTGAATGCGATTTCCAAGTGTGTGGAAAGGCAGAAGGGGAATCCCTGCAATGAAGAGGAGAGCTCTACACTCTTTTCTGTTCCCATGAAAAACAATGACTTAATTTTTTCTCTTGAATGGGTTTATTATTTTAGGAAGTGTAACTTTATCAAGATACACCCATTCTACTCCCAGGCTAGACTTGGTAAAAGAAATACTTGTACTGGCTCAAACAAAAATGGAATTGCAGCTGGGGAAAGCTGGTATATTTTCATTGTCCTAAGAAGATAACATGTAGTGATTTATATAATTAGTAATCTTACCTTTAATATTAATCTGCATTTATGACAATGTAAAGTGTTTTGTTTCTTCTCTATAAAAAAGTAAGCATGTTAGGATTTCTAGCATATAGTGGGAAGGAATTCAGGCCTGGAGCACAGATATTTAAGCAGAATTATTCTTATTATAGTTGAGCAGAAAAATACATTATTTAGATTAATGTGTTGAATCCTTAAGCGTGGGTCATTTGGCAAGCTGTTACAGAATCAGTTCTTTTTGTCTTCTTGTCATGGTTTTACGATAAACCTAACAATCAGGCATGTTACTCCTCAGGTGATGCAGACCGAAGACACTGTAAATTCCGACCAGATCCTAACATCCCTCTCATGTTTAGTGCGGTCAATGAAGACTACCTTGGGAGCGGGTGGTCACGAGGACACATGGCACCAGCAGGAGATAACAAATTTTCAACAGTAGGATTTTTTTTGTTTCTCTGCAACTCATGTTTTATCAGTTGGAGAGGGTCAGAAGACCCTTAAAAGTAATGTTCAATGTTCCTTTTTGCAGTTTGTTTTGAGATGGAACATGATCTCATTATTGATGCACAGGCCTGGACTCAAGCGTTACAAGGTTTATTCCTGACTGAGCACTGTAGAGACTCTCATCATCTGCTTCAGGCTCTAGATCGGGTGGATCCTCCCTTCATTAAATCACACCTATAATAAGTTGTTAGGCAGAGGTGGTGTGAGTATTTCTGGTACTGTACAGTGTTAAGCAAGTCTTCTCAACCTGTTGTATGTCATGTTGTCTGCCTGTAAAACAAAAATTATAACCTTGAAAGTTTCTTTCAAAGCTCAGTTAAAGGGAGACAGCAAACAATTACTTCATTCTGGCCAACAAGTGCTGGGATGTTTAAGTCTAGATTGGGCAAAGCAAAGATGCTGTTAAGTACTGTTCTGTATTGACAAGGGGATTACCTAGATGATTTAAAAGGCTTTTTCCTTTCTGGCAATGTGTATGAGGTAAATTAGAACCTTCTTTTGCCGTACTTCTTTCAGTCTATAAAATGTCTTCACCTGCCATTTATTTGCACTGTAAGAAAAGCATGTCCTGATGCCTTGGCTAGCTAACAAAGCAGCCTTGGATTTATTGGATCCTCTTGTGAAATGTGCCTAATGTAGTAATTTGTCAATTAAGAAACAGTTGGAATTTGTATTTCTGCCAGGCAGAATAGTAGGCAGTGGGGCAGAGTGACAGCACAGTGGCATGTGGTGGGTAGAAGAACCAGTCGCTTTATTTCTACTGGAAGTGTCTTTTTCGTTGTTTATTTGTGTTTTGTGGGGATTTTTTACTGGTGAGCTATGTGTGCAGAGAGATCCTGGACCTGGCTTGAAATGCAATGAGTTAATACATTCTCTCAAACACAAAACTATAATAACTTAATTTCACAGTTTAATTAGTTCGGGTAGTGTTTCCTCATTATCCTAAGGAGTCCTCTCAGCCCCTTCACTTTGAAGAAGTAGTACGTGAAAAATACTGACAACTACAGGACCTGTGTAGATTCTGGGTTAAGATTTTTTTCTGCTGTATTTCCCCCTGCATATGCATAGTTTCTTAGTGCCAGGTCCTTCATGTCTGGAGATACATGGGCTTCAATTCAGAGGGCTTTATTGACACTTTTTAAAGATAAAGTTAAGCAGATCTGTAGATGTTTGACCATTATGGTCTCATAAATAATTTCATCTCCTGTGTGTTAATCAGTATTTTACAAAGACATATTATTTTTAATAAAACCTTTCTTTGTAAGGAAAAGAGAAAGGTAGCCATTAGGCAGTCAAGTAAATGAAAAGTGTTGGTGAAAGCATCCTTCAATGGGTGGTGAAACACTGGAATAGATTGCCCAAAGCAGTTGTGGCTGCCCCATCCCTGGAAGTGTTCAAGGCCAGGCTGGATGGGGCTCAGAGCAACCTGGTCTAGTGGGAGGTATCCCTGCCCATGTCAGGGGGATTGGAACTAGATGACCATAAGGTCCCTTCCAATACAAACCATTGTGATTCTATGAAGAAGAGGAGTAGCTAGTTGCTTCTAAAGACATTACAAAACTGCCTGGGCCCCACAGTTCAAGAGGGACAAGGAACTGCTTGAAAGAGTCCAGCGCAGAGCCACAGATGATGGAGGTAGTGGAACATCTCCCTTATGAGGAAAGGCTGAGGGAGCTGGGTCTCTTTAGCTTGAAGAGGAGACTAAGGGGTGACCTCATAAATGTTTACAAATACTTTAAGGGTGAGTGTTTGGAGGATGGAGCCAGGCTTTGTGCAGTGATGTCCAGTGATAGGAAAAGGGGCAATGGGTGCAAACTGGAGCATAGGAGGTTCCACGTACACTTCAGAAAAATCTTCTTTACTGTGAGAGTGACAGAGCACTGGAACAGGCTGCCCAGAGAGGTTGTGGAGTCTCCTTCTCTGGAGACATTCCAGACCCACCTGGACACATTCCTGTGTGATGTGCTCTGGGTGATCCTGCCTGGCAGGAGGGTTGGACTAGATGGTCTTTTGAAGTCCCTTCCGACTCCTAAGATTCTATGATTCTGTGACAGTAACAGTAATTCTTGTGCCTTTAGAAGTGGACATTATTATGCTATGTTTCTGTCAACAAACAAGCAAAAAGTTTTGCAAGATTTGCACTCCAGTTATAGCTTTTGTCTGACCTTATATATTAATAATGTTAAGTCTATACTAGAAATGGGTTTTGATCCAAAAACTTCTTGAAATGTGTTTTCAGCTTGTAAAGGTTTCAGTGAAATCATGTTATTTTCTTTCCCAATGCAGAGAGCTATGGCCGAAACATTTTATCTGTCTAACATTGTGCCTCAGAATTATGAAAATAATGCTGGATTTTGGAACAGGTAAGAAATTACTTATAAGTAAACTAAGTGAAAAATACCAGGCGATGGTATAAATCTAATATGCTGTATTTATAAAACTTTGCATTAAAGCATTCTAGAATACTTTACAGACTATTTGAAGAAATCCTAGCAACTTTCTGTGAAGTGAAAAGCACCTCAGTCCTTGCAGTGCAGGAACAGCATAATGACTATTTTATTTCTTTATTCAATCAAACTGCAGAGGACATTTTTTTGTAATAGATCATGTTAGTTCTTCTGGCTGGGTAAAGGTACTAGGTGGAAATCTCTGTTGTTAGAGAAGATTCAGTAGAAGCAGGGAGGGGGTTTAGATCTTGCTTTAACACCTCTTCCTCAAAAAAGCACTTCCCACATGTTAACATCTCTGTGTGTGGACACTGGTTCAGGTTGGACTGGAGAGCTGAGCGTTCCACACTGAGTCATGACTACCTCAGGTCTTCTCTCTTGGAGTTCTGACTTCCACACAGCAGTGAGGCAGGTTCTGTGTCACTTCTGAGGGCTGGCTGGATCAGCTTTGAGGTGAAGTGAGTGGTTGATAAATTTAAGCTTTCACGAAATAGGGGGTTTTTTTCCTTCTTTTCTTTCAGCAGAGAAAAACATTAACAAAAGTAACATTCACCCAGTTTTTCTTGCATAGGATTTACAGAATGTTAAGACTCAGAAACAGGAGGCAAAAAGGATAAATTTCACAAGGTTTGCCTAAGAGAAGATTAGCAAAATTATGTACAGTATTGTACTAAACATCTATCAAGAATGCTTCATCATTTGACTACACACTGCTTTCCAGTTTTACAGTAATACATGAAAATCACATGAAGCATTCAGTAAGGCAATACTGTTTATAGACAAAATATAACAATTTAAGATAATTTTTTTTTAATTGTTTTAATACCTCAAGTTTTTGAGCATAACATTTCCTTATACCGAAGCTAGGTGTTTATACCAATTAAATGTTTGAAACCCTCTTTATTTCCCTTGAGTAGGGTCTCTACCTAATCAGGAAAACATGGGGAATGTTTGAAAATTTCTCCTGGCACTGTCAGCCTTGCAGTTTAAGCAGCTGTTACCACTTTCCCCCAGCCCCAGCACCCTATCTCCACAGTTTAAATACATGAACAAGGTATTTGTGGCACTTGTTTTATCAGTCCCCTGGTTAATAACACGTAGTTTTAAGGATACTGTGTTTCATGTGTGTTGTATTCCTTCTTGGCTTCCCTACTCTCTTCCTTTCTCTTGGTACTTTATTGCTTTCTCTTGTTATTTGCTTGCTTCTTTGTCTTCTGAGTTGCAGGTAGACAGTACAGCTTAGTCTTTTTAACAGTCTGTTGTTTATTAAAGTTGTGTTCACCCTCCAGCCAGGTGTTTTTGCTGCTTTCCGAGTTCCAGCTCGGGGACTAGCCTGACTGCTGTGAGTCAGTTCCATTTGCTTACCCAGTTAAAGTGACTTCACATTTTGTTTTGCTTGGTTATCTTTCTGTCAGATAAGAAAATTGGATCAACAGGTGAGATGAGTGCCAGAGCAAACGTGGAAGGTAGAGTGGGACTGTTTAGCTGGGCAGACAAGAGGAGCAGTAGGAAAGGGGAGAGCAGGACTGCATCTTTCAACAAGCTGTTAGATAGTAAGCTCTTAGATTGGTTCAGTGTTGTGCTCTAACTGCACCATAGTATTTATTCCTCATTTTCTTCCCACCAACATCCATGCTTGCTTGTTGTTGTTGGTTTTTTTCCTGGTGCTTAACTGTTGTTTCCTGTCTTGTTTTGAGGGTGGTTTCATGATTACTGTAATCTGATCTCTGTCCCTGCTGCTACCAGAAGCAGTTATTCCCTTTCTTCTCCTTGTGCCAGGTGGTGTTTGTATGACCATGCCATGAGACAGCCTGAGGAGCTAAGCTGCTTGGAAGCAAAGCTGATGACAGCAGGAAAAAACTAGTGGTCAACGCTTTAGTGTATCACATGGCAGCGCACTGTTACCACAAAGAAAAGGCTCATTCATGCTAATTCTGATTCCTGGGGCTAATTCTTGCTAATTCTGATTTGTGTGAGCTGATTTAACTCTAACCCAGCACAAGAAAAAGGCTGGTTTTGTTCAGGGTTATTGACAGATGAGGAGTGCTAAAGGTGGCCCAAGTTTAAGGAACAGGGATGAGACAGAGTGAGGGATGAAACCTTGCCCTTTCAGAGGCAGCAAGATTAGCTAGGGTCATCTCTCTCCTGTTCTGTTTGTCCATTTGAGTGAAGTGCAACTCTGTCTTCCACGAAGGACCAGTGGGCACTTCCTGCATATGATTTCTGTAAGACTGGATGTGTTAGGTCAAAGATGGGATATAATCTTTTGTTTTATGTAAAATAATCGTGATCCGAAACCTTCTTATTTGGAGACAGATTTTAGTGTTAGTGTGTTTCTAGAGTTACTACTTCATGTTTAAACAGTTTTATATAAGAAAACAGTAAATAGACTTAGTGGAAATGACACATAGAAGCTTTCCTAAGTGCTCTGAATTATGGGAAGATCTGTTTGTTGCGGGACATTGGTTCCTTGGGAGGAAGCATACAAATCCAGTAATACAGTAGAACCTTTTGAAGGAAGACCACCACAGACTTCTGTTTAAACCAAGTATCCTACTAATTCCAAGTGACCATCAGCAGTATATTTCAAGTGTAGAGTATAGGAGTAAGTAGAGAATTCAGATTTTCTGGACTGGTGCTAAGGCTACAGAAACCAATTTCAGATGTGCACAGTAATGTGCCTGTTTATAAAGAAGTGATCTTGGGATAAGTGGGAGGCATGAACTCGGCCTGAGTTTTACCTTCTTTGGCTTGTGGGTCAGTCACGTGAGATTGAAAAAATGCTGTCAAATTGTCAGTAGTTCATTGTGCCCTTCACAGTAGGTTTCAAACATGATTATGTTAGGTTTTCCCTGCTGACTTCACCCTTTCTGTCAAATATGTTCCAGAATGGAAATGTATTGTCGGGAATTGACTGAGAGATTTCAGGATGTTTGGGTAGTTTCGGGACCTTTGACGTTGCCTCAAACAAATGACGATGGAAAGAAGAGTGTTACTTATCAGGTATGTATATATGTTGCTGGATTAGCAGTGCAGTGGCAGCACATTTATTTATTTATCTGTTTTTTTATTTGACATTGCAGCTTGATAAAGCAAATTTCAACATCCTAGCATCCTAGTACATGCAAAATTACGAAATGTGCGATACTAGTTGGGACATGTTCAGGGGAGATGCTGTATCTTGCCTGTGTATCATTTTAAAATAATTTGCTTTTTTTACAAAGAGAGATCTACTAAATATCTGTTCAGAGTCTGCAGTAAAACTGTTTTCTGATTTCCATAATACGTGACAGTATCTAAGCAGAGAGTTCATGGGTTTTGCTGATGTGCATCTAATCAGTCATTTACGGATGTATCTTAGAACCAGTGCAATAGAAAAGTAGCATGGGTTTCTCAAAAATATATAGGATATTGGAATTCCTGTGCTCTCTGAATTTCCAAAGCAGCTGTTTGCTGATATTCTATATGCATCACTTAGATGAGAGCTTGCAACTGAGACTCTGAATATACCAAAACCAACTGGGAGACTTCATTCAAGTTCGGCAGGTTTTAGCTTAATGCAGTGTAATCACTGGTCTGTGGTTTTAGTACCCCCACACCCTTCTTTTGGTCCCCATTTTCATTACCTGCTTAAAATACTCTTAAGATTTAGGATTAATCATGCACAGTCTGTAGAGACTGACACTGAGCGGTAGATGTGGTTTATCTTGATTTCAGTAAAGCATTTGACACCGTCTCCCACAGCATCCTTGTAGATAAGTTGATCAAGTATGGGTTTGGTGATCAGGTAGTGAGGTGGATTAGGAACTGGTTGAAAGGAAGGAGTCAGAGAGTTGTAGTCAATGGGGCAGAATCTGGTTGGAGGTGTGTGACTAGTGGAGTCCCTCAGGGGTCGGTACTGGGACCGGTGTTGTTCAACATCTTCATCAATGACGTCGATGAGGGTATAGAATGTACCCTTAGCAAGTCTGCTGATGACACTAAGCTGGGAGGAGTGGCTGACACACCAGAAGGCTGTGCTGCCATTCAGAGAGACTTAGATAGGCTGGAGAGTTGGGCGGGGAGAAACATGATGAAATTCAACAAGGAGAAGTGTAGAGTTTTGCATTTGGGGAAGAACAACACCATGTTCCAGTACAGGTTGGGGGCTGAACTGCTGGAGAGTAGTGTAGGTGAAAGAGACCTGGGGGTCCTGGTAGACAGGAGGATGACCATGAGCCAGCAATGTGCCCTTGTGGCCAAGAAGGCCAATGGCATCCTGGGATGCGTTAGAAAGGGTGTGGTTAGTCGGTCAAGAGAGGTTCTCCTCCCCCTCTATTCTGCATTGGTGAGGCCGCATCTGGAGTATTGTGTCCAGTTCTGGGCCCCTCAGTTCAAGAAGGACAGGGAACTGCTCGAAAGAGTCCAGCGCAGAGCTACAAAGATGATGAAGGGAGTGGAACATCTCCCTTATGAGGAAAGGCTGAGGGAGCTGGGTCTCTTTAGCTTGGAGAAAAGGAGACTGAGGGGTGACCTCATCAATGTTTACAAATATGTAAGGGGTGAGTGTCAGGGGGACAGAGTTAGGCTTTTCTCAGTGATGACCAGTGATAGGACAAGGGGTAATGGGTGTAAATTGGAGCATAGGAGGTTCAAGGTGAATATCCAAAAAAAATTTTTTACTGTGAGAGTGACAGAGCACTGGAACAGACTGCCCAGGGAGGTTGTGGAGTCTCCTTCACTGGAGACATTCAAAACCCAACTGGATGCGTTCCTGTGTGATGTACTCTAGGTGACCCTGCTCTGGCAGGGGAGTTGGACTAGATGATCTTTCGAGGTCCCTTCCAGCCCCTAAGATTCTATGATTCTATGATTCTGATAGACAGAGAGGAAAGGCTGTCGAGTTGAGAAATGGGTTTATTATTGCTTGTCCTGCCTTACTGTTTGTAAGCACGTGTTTAAGTATTTGTAGGATCTGCGTGTAGTAAGGTATTATTCCAGGGAGGGAATATTACCTTCTGCCCCTACTGTAATGAGATATTATTGCTGTTTTCAGCTGCTAGATGAAAGCTAGCATAATGCAAATAATAAATGTTGTATTTTGCACCTCTTGAAAAACACTTTTCCCTGAGAATAAGTACTCCGATCAGCTGCAGCTTCAGCTCATGAGTGATTCAGCTGTCCAAGTAGTTCTCTGAGGAGCAATGAATGAGCTTGCTGTAAACAAGCCTCTGTTTCAGAGGGATATGAGAGACATAAGAGAGAGATGTTCAGCTTTCAACACTGGCTTGTTTAGTTGTAAGATTTAGGCACTGTTTCTCTATTATAAACAGACAGTTGGTTTCCATTTGATTGGACTTGAAACTTAGTCATGATAGAATGTGATTTTTCCTGTTAGCTTTTACCTTTTTACTTCTTTAAAAACTATGCCCTATTATCTCCACCTGCACATGTCTAAAAGCTTGACTGTGATGAAATCACAGCTTTGGATTTGGATTTCTTGCTATTTTTTTCCAGACAGTCATATGTTACACTTGTGAAAATGCAGTAATGATAATTTATCTTTTTCATGTTCAGTGGCAGTTCCAAACTTCAGCTGTCACCACATCTTTGTGAGGAAGGTGACAACTGTGCTCAATTTCAAGTGGATAACTAAGCCATGGTTAGGGAACATGACCAATGCCCCATGTTAAGTCAGAGGCAAAGCTGAGTTTAGACTGATAGTGGTTCCTTGCCCCCCAGAGGGAGAGTGATGGCCTTCTTATTGCACATTATAATTTCCAGTTCTTTCCCTTGTCTGTCAGCTCCTTTCACAAGATATTTAAGTACCCAATGCAATAAAAAAACATTCATACTGAACTCTTTAATTTGTTTACTGGGCTTGTTTTCTACTGTTGTAGAAAGAGCAGCACACAGAGGAGTCCAGCACTAGCTGGTGACAGCAAGAGATCTGTCCAAAAGCACACAGAGCTGGGAGCAGGAGGGAGATGTTCCCTTTCAACAGTCTCCAGCTGAACATCTGGCTTGCTGTCATGCAGAATGGTATTGTAAGAGATTTCCAGGCTTGCAAATAGCTTGTTGGAATTTGCCTCCTTGTAGCTGTCAGGATATTACATTTCTCTTTTATTCCTAAAAATATGTATTTGTCCTACATAGAAAAGAATTAAAAATCTTGAGCTGACTTGAACATTTTGTATCTGGAAATTATTTTCCAGGAAGCAGTTGAGTCGTTTATCGACTGCATCTATCAACAGCTTCACTCCACTCTTGGTCATTTTCTTCTAGTTTTTCTCTAGAGGAAGTGTTTACTTAAAAAGATTTCATCTTCTGAAAAATGATTGTGGCTCTCCTTTTTGGTATTGAAATGTAAATGTTAGTATTCCAAAGGTAAAAGAGCAGGCACTGCATCTTGCTACTTTTATTGAAAATAACTTGGTACCAGGATATGGTGATGGAATAATAGTGACACAAAATGTCCACACTCCTTTGATTATCGTATCGTTCTGTTCTATTCTGTTGCCAAGATGTCTTCATCATCATTGGATTTGATGACAACTCTAGTCTTTTATGAATGTTTTATCAGTTTTGGTCTTAATATAAACTATGAAGTGAAGTTCAGTGTGAGATAAAACAGAGTGGAATGATGGTATTATTTTCATTTCACCATTTGGCCATATTCATAAATCCTTTACGCAGCTTCCTAGAGTGAGATTCATTATGTAAATTGCTTTGTATTTAAGTACAGAAAATGGTGTCAACAGGTGGGGAAAGTAAAATGTTGATTTTGGGAGGCAGGGTTGTTTTTTTTAAATACTAAATTATTTAGTTTGGGTTCTCTTTGGCTAAACTCCTATGTGTAAGTAAGTACAGGCTGAGATTTTTTTTGAAATCTGAATGGCATAAGTTCTTGTGCTTGCCATTGAAGTTGCATTTGAGGAGAGAGAGACATCAGAGTGGAGTTGTGTGTTCTTTTTTTTTTCCATCATACATCAGTGCATACACATAGAAGAGAGAACACAACCTGTCAAAGCACTGAAGGGAAGTTATTTTCAAACCGATACCTTGGATTTTATTGTAGTTACTGCTGTTGATTTTGGCAGTCTGGAATTCTGCCCCTAAACCAAGAACACAAAGAGTTGGCAGCTGAAGGAGAAGGGAAGGTACCTCTGAGATGTCTTTCTGAGTGAGCTCTGCTAGGTTCAGACGAGTGACATAGAAATGAAAGGCTTTTAGTCCTCATTGTTTGGGCATACGAAGCTGGTGTGAGAAGGTGTCCTTCTTCTTTGTATGTGCTTTGTAAGGAGAGGTGCTGTAGCATACACAATAATGCTGACATTCACAACCTATCATCTGGCAACATGATTGTTAAGGCTGAGCTCCTCTCTAATGTTTTTCTTCTCCTCTGAGACTAGAACTGTGGAAAAAAGGAAAACACAGAAGTACAACAGGGAATGTGTCAGCATTGATTTGTTTCAGATCCTCTCTTCAATCTTAGTTTCCTTGTTTTTGGCTAAAGGAGTGGTGGAATATGTATCCGTGGCTTTACAGGCTGGTGTTTTTCTCTTCAGACATACAAAAAGGTTATTTTTAGATCACTATAGAGGAAAAACAGAGCATCAGTCATGGCATTGTTCCCAGTTCCTGCTTGGACTGTGGTACCATTTGCTGTTTAATTCCAGAAAGGGAATTAACCTTGAACTTCTTAGATGCCAGCGTTGTTCTATCTATTGGCTGAACTCACTGTATCCTCAGATATGTTCTGTCATTTCATTTGTCTCCAGCAGAGGCTTTTATTGCAAAGAGTAGATTGATGACTGTGCTTGGTATCTGAAAAAACATACTTTCAGAATGTATGTAAAATAGACTGCCAACAGGAAAAATCTGTTCTGTGTCATTGGAGAGGCAGTTGCAGGTTTTTTATCTTTGTCCAGATCTAATCAAAATGACATCGTCTTGTTTTATACATTGCTGTTCTCCAGTGACTGTCACTTCGGTGATTTTCTACTGTCAGCAGATTTGGAGTTTGAAATACAAATTTTGCAATAATTCTTCTATGTCATGCTCAGTGCTCCACCCTTGTTATTCCCAATGCCATTGTAGTAAATATTCATTTAAGAAGAATTTACTATGGTTGGTGAACAAAAAATGGTTTAGATAAAATTTTCTTTGTCTTTTGAAGAAGACATTTTTCTGTACTTCTTAGTAATAGATTTGATTTATACTGGAATCAAGTCTGCTATATAATTTTAAAAATTGAATTACTAGGGTGGGCCAGAGGTGCACAATAACTGTACCAGAAGGTGTACTTACCTGTCCTCTAGTTCTGTGGCAAGTAAGTCCCTGGGAAACAAATTGCACCTGTAAAATATAAGATGGTGCTTTATGGTTCTTCCCAGTCAGCTATCAGAAGTAGTAGAGATGTTCTCCTGGCAGAGATACTTATAGAGGAAGGAATCCTTGTTAAAGAAGGAAATAAATGTGGGAACAACTGCTGGTTTCTGGCTGCTCCAAATGAGCTCGGTGCTACACAGACAACTAATAGATCTACATTCATTATACATGTCCCATAAAAGTTATGTTCAAAGCATCTTAGATCAGCTTGTTAAACAACTAGAGAGCTCAGTCAGCCCTGAATTTAGACATGGTGTACAAATGAAAATAATAGACACTGGGTTAAGATTGGAGGAGAAGAGATGTGGGATAGATTTCTGGGATTGCTTTTCTTTTGCACTGTACCCATCCTGAATGTTCTTTTATTCTAGGAAGAATGATGGCAGGGACTCTAGTGGATTGAGTGTTAAATAACCTACATGGATTCTGTTGAAGTAGTAGCCTGTCATGTGAATACAGTATCAGAATGTATATAAACACCCTCTTTTATTATAAAGAAAAAGAGGGTTTTGCTGTCTGTCTTTTAATGCCATAACCATGTATTTAGGCACACCTTTTTTTTTTTTTTTTACCATCTCTTCTTTTTTCTTTTTGTTGTGTTTTTGTTGTGTTTTTTTTCCTTTCTTTTATAGGGTTTCCAAATGATTTGGCAGTAGCTATCAGACCAGCCATAACAAATGACATTTTCCTGAATTACACACATTTACATTTTCTAGTGTTTGGCTGTGCTGTATTGTTGCAGATTGTTACTATGATTTTGATCTTAGTATTTTCTGTTTTCAGGATTGCTAGGTCTGCCTTCACACCCCTCAGTTCTCCTCAGTGGCATCTGACAGAGTTCTCTCAAATATTGGGGAAAAAACACTGTCAACAGAATTAGTGCTGCCTAACACAAATCTGGAAGGAACTGAAGTGAAAGCAGTTAATGCTGTCACAATGATGAAGTAAATAAAGTTACACAGATAGCAAAGGGAATTCTTTATACTGACAGAAAGTCTGTTTCTATGCAGAATTTACTATCAAATTATAATAAAGCTCTGGATTGCAAAACCTGAGCTTATATCAGC
>NW_009970714.1:1245287-1257157 GCF_000747805.2 Chaetura pelagica | reverse complement strand
AGGAATGATATTATCTCCAGTAAAACATCTGATGGGCCTGGTCACTCTCATGCCTCAAGTTCCAGATAAAACAAAGTGAATGCCTCTTCAGAGAAAGCTACAGTCTTAATTTGGGTGACAGGAATGATGTCCATGATTTCTGTCCATCAAGAAATGGGACAGAAATCTTAATCTTGTTGTTGGCAGATGTAGGTGGAAGTACCATTACAGAGAGAACTGTGTGCGTGCTTGTTTTCACTCAGCTCTAGCTTGCAGCATGGCTTAGATCTGAACTCTCATTATTAGAGTGAAGAAACTTAGTGGAGTGTAGAGGGCATTTCTGGAGCTATCATTTTAATGCATTTGGTGATGGTACCTTTGATGCAAGGACTCTTCAGTGGAGGCTGGCAGTTAAGGCATGATTGAATGTGATTTCTGTTTACTAGGTTCTAAGAGAATCTCAGATAATTGCCAGTTGAGAGCTGTCTCTGACTGATGAAGGGCCAGTCCCTTCTGCTAATTCTCTTTGTAGTTGATTTTCATTTTCTAGTCACTAGGTGGCAAAAGACTACCTTTAGATTCGTGTGTCCTTTCGTTTAAAAGTTGTTACTGCCTGTTCAGAAGACGAAAAATTTCTTACCACTCTGGGAAGCTGTCACAAGTCTGGTATAAAATGAAAATATGGTATGTTTTAAATTTCTAGCAAGTGTAGCACTTGTGTTTTCTTCTAATACAATCTCAAGTGTTCTGAGGTTCATTACACCTTATGTGTTCTTTTTCTTCTGTTTCAAGATGGAGTTTTCTTTCTTATAAACTCCAAACTGTCATTTTTAGGGACTGCTTTGCATTGTATTTATCTGACTACCACCATGATGATGACATTAGTTAATGCCATATGCTCAGACTTACACTAGATACCATTAGCAAGTGTCTTCATTATTTATTGTGATACTTAAGCACTCCAAAAATACTTACCAAATTTGTCCTTCCCCCAGTTTTAAAAAGTATGGCCAAAACCAGTTTGATGATTTTGCCAGAACCATGAGGACGGCCAAGCTGAAGACAAATCCCCATCCAATGACTTAGCTATGAGGTGGAATTTATCAAAGCTCAGAGTTCTCTCTGTTTTAAGAAGTCATGTTGCTTCTGCCCTTATCGTTATCTGTCCCTCTGAGCTCTTTAAGTTTGTATAACTGCTTACCAACACATTTGTTGTTTTAGCAATATGTAAACATCTCTAAATGTCAGGAATTGCACACATTTTAATGACCCATCCTTGTGACAGCTGTCAGTGTTTAATTGGGCATGGAGGAGTATAACAAATGTATACACACTTGTGGAATTTCAATAATAATGTCGATAATAATAAAAAACAATAAACACTGTGTTGAAAATGGTATTATCATCATGTTGCACTATTAGACGACACCATTTTAGTCACGGGGCTTCAGCCTGTACCAAGTCACCAAAGAAAACAAGGGCAAAATAAAGTTAAAGCAATAAGCAGATGAACAAAGTTAAGATGATGAACATTTTTGTGTTAAACTGATACAGGTAGTAAAGAGAAACAGTATCTGAAATTTCCCATTGGTTTCCTGAATGTTGATGGGAAAGGAGTATATTTAATGCTATAAAAGAAGGCTTTTAGCTTCAGTGTTCTGTGGGGGTTTTTTATTCTCCCGTTTTGAGGCTGTTGAAAATTTGAAAGACTAAGCAAAATTTTCTAAGAATAACAAAATGGAAATGTTCAAAGATTTCTACAAAAGTTTACCTTGTGGCCTGTTATCAACATGGTGTGAAAGCTTGTGGGACAGCAACGATTTTCAACAGGCTGTTGCTGTGTTTCCTTGCTCATATTAGCATGAGATTTTTTCTCCAATCAGATATTATTAAAAACTGTTGCTCTTTTCCAGCTAGGACAGATAGGTGTTTCAGGCAGTGATTGCTGAAAGACCACCTGCTGCCTATAGATAGAAGAGCACAAATCAAAGTCAACATCTGTCCATGGATAATCTTAACCTATTTTCTATTCTGTTACAATAGGAGCATATGCTCTCTGCCTCTGTTAGGCACACATCGAGGTAAATGGGATGAGGCAGATCAGAGTACTACTTCTGACTGCTGTAGTTAGGTAGGAAAATCCTCTAGGTGGCAATAGGAAATGAATTGCTGAGTTTGTTTTTCCTACTTATTGCTTATATTGCATACTTTAAGTCTGCAGAATCACAGTTTACTTCATTCCCTGCTGTTGAGCTATGTATGTGTGGGGCATCTCTGCAGAAATATTCATCTGCAGTTTCTGTATCTACTCCCATAAAGAAGAAAATTGTAACATACTGTGGAGCATAATTATAGAAATATTATGATGTGCTCCAGAATTGCATTTCCTTTTTTAGCAGAAGCCATTGGGTCATACTGGCTGCATAAATTACTAGTGATGCATCCTGTGCATGGTTCAGCATTAAACTGCAGAAAAAACATACAGATTTTTTCTCCTTCCTCTTTACTCTGTCAGAGAGATCAGGCACCCTCCTTTGATGATGTTCTCCACCAGCAAAACAAGCTGAGGATAGAACTTTTATGCCACATTTTGTGTAAGGAAAGGACGCTTGTGGATTTCGGCTGTTTGTCAGGCTGAAGTTGGTTTTAATCACTTTAACACTATTAGAACGCAGTGAAGTAATTACAGAAGTAGTTTACTGCTATTCAGAGGACTAGTATAAAGCCTGAGCACTACTGAAATTGTATTTAGATTCTCAAAAAGAGAGCTTACGTGAAACTGAAGAGGAATATAAATTACATGTATGGCCATTGCCTGTATGGAGTTGAGTTGTATTGAGTACTACATCATTCAAAAGGCCAACCCTTCCTTAATTTTGAACTAGTTCTCTTTTTCCTTCCCTCCTTCATAAGGGTATATAGTATGCATAAATGTGCATTGTTTTGCATAGAATATACATATTTGCATAATATTACATAAGCACAGTGTCTGTTTTCCTTCACACCCACTTCAGGCATTCGGCGTTTCCATTTCATACCTAAGGATTCTATGTGAAGCTCTATTCACTCCCCATCTTTTCTATCTACCCACTCAATCCCCTCTTCCCTCTGCTAGCTCACTCCACACACATTCACCTGTTTGTTTTACATATGCCATATATCCCCTAATTGGAGATACTTGTGGCAACTCCATCTGCATGTTCACCCTTCCTCTAATCTTTTCTCCAACGGAGGATGCTGGTACATGTATCTGTGTGGGAGGTGTTGAAAAGGAGAGGGAGCTGAGCTAAGGAGGACTTACTACTTGTACATGTGTAAAAAAGCGTGTGAAGAGACCTGGAAAAGGCATTGCAGACTAATGCACAGGAATGTTGCAGGTCAAGAGATTGTTGGCCCAGAGAGAATCTAGGCAACTGGATTTAGTCTCCCTACTGCCTTCTCTCAGGAGGCTACAGCAGCTTCAAGGTGCAGTGCAGCTGTGCACAGCCTCTTTCTTCTCTTCCACCCTGCCCTAGGAGTGTGCAGCAGGTGGACTTGCAGTGCAGGCTCTGCAAGTTATCTGCTTCAGAGGGAGAAAAGGAATTCCAGTCTTCTGTCTTCAACAGTCTCAGTCACTTCCCGCGCTTGGGTGAATATGGAGATACAAACACCCTCCTCTACCCCCCAGGGCTTCTCATGCTTCTTGGTTCCCTCCCTCTCACCCCCAATATGTTGCATGTACTCCCCAGTTTGAGTGCCACCTATCTCAGAGAGGTTAAACTCTCAACACCATTCATTTTGTAGTTCTGTTTTAACCCACCAGATATGACAGTCTGTTGATGCCTAGTTTTTAGTATATTTAAAAATTACCCGTGCATCTCAGTTCTGATTATTTATGCAGTTGATCCTGGGGAGCTGTAACTCTGGTTTCACCCACACTGAATGCTAAATGCAAAAGTGCTTTGACACTCTGGAGTTCTCATTTCCCTATCAAGAGATCTGTCATCATTGAAAGTAGATTTGGCATAATGCATTTATTGCTTACCAGTTTCAATGACTGTTAGATATCTAGGCAGAGCTTGATTTAAGAGGAGATTGGTGACGCAGGCAAGGACGTTTTTGTGAAAAGCAGAAACACAACCAAAAAAGTTTGAACTACAGCAAAGCTACTAAGCAGCCAAGCTTAGGGTCAGGGAGGAAAATATTCTTTAAGAGTGAAGAAATCTAAGAGCACATGTTTGCCAGACACAGTAGTAATGTTACTACTACTTTGCAAACACTTCCTTTATCACAGATTTCCCTTTAGGAGAAAAGTACATTCTCTGGCTTTGGTAAGACTTAAAGACTAGTTACCTCAAAAACTGGCATGGTAAGACTTAAAGACTAGTTACCTCAAAAAACTGGCAGTAGAGGTAGAAGACACACTTCAAGTACTGAGAGAATTCATAACTGAAATTAAACTCTTGACTGGACTGATGTGAACCTTGGTTCAGTAGCCACAGGCAAAGTTTAGTTTTAAAAATGTGTTTTCTATCGCAGAGGTGCTGAATATCCTCAGAATAGATCATATATAGGAGGTGTTCCTTTTGTAATGGAGTTATACTGAATATATGAATGGACAGAGCATGTCTGAGCTGATACACTGCATTAGTTTGTAAAATACTTTCAATTGATGTGATTGCAGGTATTGCAAATACTAGCAATAGTACCAAATTACTGGATTTTATGTATAAAACAACAAGCTTTTTTGTTTTTGTAGGGCGTCTACATCGTTTTAATCTGTTGCCATTAGACTAAAAGCATATGTTTTAGAAGGGCAGTTATACAGAAGGGCTTTGCAAAACTGAAATTTTCCATGTTTCAGCCTGTTACACTTTTTGACGTGGCAGGTTCAGTTCAGCAGTAGTGAAGAAGAAAAAGCCTAATATAATGCATGCAGGAGCATCACTGTCTGAATACTGGAAAGATTACATGAATCATCACTAGGTGTATTCCCTTGGACTTACTCCTGACACAGGGTGGGGTTTCTGTTCTATACATATGTATGAGAGCCTTTACAGATTTCAGTTGAATTCAGTGTCCTGATCCTCCCCTCCTGGGGTTTCATAGAAATTCCTGGATCCTTGTCCGAGTGACACAGCAGGAAACCTAACATGTACAAGCTCTTAAGTTGAATCATGCTGAATTTATGGAAGAAATAGGTGCATTTCCTTTAGATAAAATCCTCTTCCAAGATACTGAATCACTCAGTGTACTTCTTTGTATTCAGGTCCCCTCAAAAAGATGGTTACTTAGGTAACGTAGCTTTTAAATACAGACTGTGTATGGGTAGTAGAGACAGGAAAAAAAAAAAAAAAGCTGACAAAGGTAAGTTAGAGTTGATTTGAAATGTATATTAAAGCCATATGATTTGGAATTGTCAGGTCAGGAATTTAGTATAGAACTGCTGTTACTGAACACGGCTTTCCAAGCATTAGCAACGTGGTGCGATATGAGAAAGGAGCTCTGCCATCCCTTCAGGGGAGCTGCACTTACAGATCTGCACCAGGATTAGTGAGTAGGGGTCTTGGCACACTCCCTGGATCCAAATGTGTTTTTCAGATCTGGTTCCACTTCAGTTTCAGTCATAACTGAAGTTGCATCTGCTTGGGAGATCTGAGTTCATTCCTGTGCCAGAGCTTCTTCTCAAAGTTCTTTACAAATATTTAGGCAACTACTGGCAGATCTTTTGACCTTTTGTCTGCATCAGTGTTCTTAACAGAAGAATATAAAGTCAGTGGTGTTATAGGAGAAAGCCAGAGAATCTTCTAGGGAAGACTCCTACCAACAGTGGCCAAATAACCCTGCAGTGAAGTGTTCTTTGCCCTGCTTCTGTTTGAGGGAGAGATGCAAACATCAAATAACTAACTCATTCCTGACCAGCTGTATAAGGAGCTGCAGTGAAATGGTGCTTTCCACTTCAGCTTCTGGTTTGATAACATTGCACATGGTTTTCATAGAATCATAGGGTTTGGAAGGGACCTCTGAAGATCAAGACCACCCCCCCTGCTGCAGCAGGAACACCCAGGGCAGATCTCACAGGAATGCATGCAGACAGGTCTTGAATGTCTCCAGAGAATGAGACTCCACAGCCTCTCTGGGCAGCCTGTTCAGTGTTCCATCACCCTCACAGTAAAGAAGTTTTTCCTCATGTTGAGGTCAAACTTCTGTGTTGTAACTTGGTGCCATTTCCCCTCATCCTCGCAGGGCACCACTGACAAATTTTAGTGTGTATTTACATGTTCTGACTCCTTTTTAGAGGTAGCAGCATTAGTCTCACATCGTTCCCCCCGACTCCCTTTCAACTGATGGGATCCATATCTGTAACATAACTTTCTTTTTGACAGGTAATTGGAAAGGACGACGTAGCTGTGCCAACCCACCTGTACAAAGTGATCCTTGCCAGACGGAACAGAACGTCTACAGAGCCCTTGGTACTGGGGGCTTTTGTGGTGCCAAACAACCCCATAGGCTTCAGTCACCAGCTGGCCGAGTTCCAGGTCAATATTGAAGACCTGGAAAAAATGTCAGGTTTAGTTTTTTTCCCCCAGGTGGACAAAAGGCACGACGTTAAGAATATCTGTGAGGTGGATACCTGTAAACTGATGGGCTTCAAGGAATTTACATTGTACATCACTACCCGAAAAGTGCAGAGTGCCCGTACATTGCACCAGCTGGAGAAAGCCATGTCAGCGTTAAGGGAGGAAGGAATTGAGCCAGATGAATATCTTCTAAAGCTTTACAGGAAGAAGGAACAAGAACTACTGCAGGAAAAACAAGGAGCAGCTAGAGAGGGGAAAGCTGGCTGAATACTTGTTCAGGAAGATGTTTGTACTTTGAAAGGAGAGCTGACAGTGGCTCTGTGAATTGTCCTTTTTTGGATTTTGAGAACAATAAAGAAATATTTGGAAGCTGATGAGCTTGGGATAACGTTCATTCTCATGAAACATGATGCACACACATGGTTTGCTGCAGTATTTAGATTTGGGAAAGGAAAATGAGCCCTTTCTGGCATGAATAGATTCCAGGACCTCTAGAAAAGGCTTTGTGCTATTTTCCAAACGAGACGTCAGACTTAGGGTTTGTATGGAATCCCTTCTAGGAATATAATATAAATAGACAGTGGACACCTTGGGAGTATAACTAGAACATGTTTAAATGTAATTCTACCTGCAGATGCCTTTCAGTATGGTGCTGTAGAAGCAATGGTACTTTCTGGGATTTTTTCAAATTAAATTAAATTAGACATATTTCATTTAAGACCCTTTTATTAGAGACGTCTAGAATATAATCTGAATCTCTTGTAGCCTTTACCTGCTTAAATTAATCAAACCATATTGTCTCTTACCTCTCCTGACCTTGTGTGCTCCTGATCCTTCAGCATGTCAGTAGCTGTCAACAGTCATATTTTGCAGTGGGCTTCTTCCATTCATGTATAATTCTGCAATGTTTGTTTGGGTTTTTTTAATAGAAGCAGAGTTTGCAAGTTGCTACCAGCATAGATTTGGTCTTCATAAATGAATGTGAACTTAATATTTCACTTTCACCACAAAGTTTGGATAAACAGATTTTTGTTTAGAGGTGAGCACTGTTTTCTTTTTTTTTTTGTGGTACTCAATCACTGGCATTTTTCCCAGCAGCAGTCTTTGGTCTGTAAACTTCACAACAAGACTTCTACACAAAAGCAGAAGATTGACTAAAAATGTATTTCTAGTTCTGTTTCACCAACAACTGAAGTTGCTCAAATTTACATCCGCTTGGGAGATTTAATGCAATTTACTTTTTTTTCATTAGTTTTGGACTTTATTTGTGTATACATCTGGGATATTTCAGACATATTTGTGTATACATCTTGAATTTCAGTCATAATTTAGTGTGACTTGTGTCCTCGAGACTTTTTCATCTGGTAAGAAAGAGTAAAAACTGGAAATACTTAGATTAATTTTTTTTGTTAGTTGTATGGATCTATATAGGTTTGGAGTTGTGCCATAAAAACACCTTCAGTAATTTTAATGTGAGAGTTGATAGTTTCTAAGAGGGATCTTGTAGTGCCAGGCTGAACTGGCCTCTTTTCATAAAGGGTGAAACAGCAGTTTTATTTGGATGTTATGAATCATTGATGGGATGTTCTATAAACTGTAGTTTCCTTCATCTCAGTTCAGTTGCAGTATCCAAAAGTAAATCAATTCATAAAGCAGTTATGGTTCCTCTGACACTTTTGTGTTTGCCAAAAACACATTTAAACAATCCAAACATTTAAAACCAGAGAGAAACAACTAGCTAAGGACCTCGTAAAACCTTAGTGCTCACATAAATTTGAAAGAAATTGGGTGAAATCCTGACAAAACGCTTGCTCTTTTCAGTTTTAGCCCAGAAATTTGGTTGTTAATGCTCTCAAATGTAACAAGAACAGGAAATTGAAAAAGAAGAAGCCCCCTCTCCCTTTGCAGAGTGTGAGAAGTGGCAGTGTGTGTTGCCTGGAATAACAAAGTGCCAGGTCACACGTGCCCCACTGGAATTCAAGCAGCCTTTTGGCACTGCAGTGGTATCACCCTTCTGAAGAGGTACCTGGTCATTGCTCTTGGCATTGTCTTTCTCATTTCCACATTATTTAATGACTTATGTTTTTTAATTCAGCCTTCCAACTTCATTTTCTTGATCCTTTCAGCTGAGAGGTTACAGATCTCTCCTGCAGTGCTCACAGGCACCTTCCAGGGGTACCTGAAACAGGTCTCAGCACTACAGATAATGTATCCATCTAGCAGAAACATTGTGTTGGGACAGCACCAGCTGTATATGAGGAACTCCAGGTATCTTCCCTTTCTGCTGACAGCTTGCCTTTACAACAACATCTAAAGTGCTGAGTGTGACTTTTCTGTGGAGGCCTGCTGTGGAGACCAGCTGCTCCTCAGTACTTCCTCAGGCCTTATGTGCCCCCTTGAATTCCTGCAAGCCTCAATTACCATAATTTTCATGCCTTGTGGCTTATCACATAGACTTGACTCCCTATATAATTTTCAGCTCCGTTTGAGCATGGTCAGTGTTCCTCAGCTCCCCTTGGAGGGTGACAGCAGGTGGTGAATGGTGAAGCCTCTTCCACTGCTGGTCCGTGCCAAAGAGTACATTCACCTGCTTATCATCTGCTGGTTTCCTTATCTGAAGTAAATGTGGAATCAAGCATATAGCAAAAAAATGTGTTTTCTTTTCAATGGAAAGTATAAGACAAGTAATAGCAAGAGGGGGAGGCTTTTCACACTTGTTTGAGCCATCTCTTTTAAGTAGTTGCTTCAAGATTCTTCATGTCCATCTGTCATTCATGTTGCACACTTAAATCACTTCCCTGTGTGCATCTGTGGTGACAATACACATCTCTGATGCAAATAAGAACAGGAGTCCTGAAAACTCTGGCCTTTGCTCCTCCACAGTTTCAATATGTTTGTGGTTAAATCTATGTAGCTGAATTGCAGGAGAAGTTGAAAACTCTGCTCTCTGCAGCCTGATACAGTGGTTTTCTGATATTCCCTTGATTGGTACTAGTCTGGGATCAGGGTGGAATGGTGGTAAATAGGAGTCAGACAGGAGTAAAGGGGGTCAAGGGCTTGAGGCTGCAGTCCACGGGCTCCACTGTGTGCAGTTGTGGTGTTTGGCCTTTTGAGGGCAGACGGTTTCCACAGCGTCAGCATCCCTGGCCAAAAATGATGCTAGATATGAATCAAGTGTCTGGTACATAATAACTATCTTTCTGCTTATGATACTAAAATACCCGTTTAAAATTAACTGTTGTTTTGAGTGTTATGTTGTCAGCAGTGCAGTATGAAGCTAATGATTTTTACTAGATAAGGGTTTTGACAATAATGTTTGCAAGTACCTTTAGATTGACCACCCAAGTTGTGTATCTGCTCCAAAGGCAATTTCGACTCCAGCTCTTTTATGAATCTCCTTCGAGGTAAGGATTTAACCCTGCACTGATGTCCTGCAATGCTATTGTTTTGCACCTGTAAATACAAATTCCAGGGCAGAGGGGGGGAATTAAAAATTCTGCTATTTATTTTTGTGTGCTTGGTGCACATTGTAGCACCATTTTGCAATTTTCGGTTTGTCCTGTAATAGTAAAGATGGGATTCATTAGGTAGCTTTTGTTAAGGTCTGCACTAACCTGTGGAGAAATGGTCCCTGTCCTGAAAAACTAAAACATATAAGATACATCAGGGAACAACCGGAAGGCAGGAAGTTACACACCCAGGATGAAACTTGAGGATTTCTTTCATCAAAGGACTTCAGAGGTGATGCAAACACCCAACTTTGAATGTCCTTTCCTCCATTGGAATCATCTCCCTGACAGAGACACTCAGGTGTCCTGTAAAATTAATGGTGGTAAGAAGGTAAAAAAAAACAGAAGCTGACTAAGTTGGCCATCAGTGATTGCTGGGGGAGATGAGCACTGGGTTTCCCTGGGGATTTTCACTTTTTCATTAGCCTTTTTTTTTTTTTTTTTTTTAATTGGCTGGACAAGCTAAACCTCTGTCATGGAAAACCAGTAAACAGAGATCCTTCTACCAGTGTACCACCACTGGTTTAGTGAGATGTCTGTGCAGACATGATTTTATTCATGGACTTAAAGCCACTGATCTTTCTAATGGAAACTTCCAGTTTCCACAAACCCTACCAAACTGGCCAGCTAGGGCCTTGCTGTCCCCAGCACAGCTCACCAGAGAAGCAGCTGTGTCATCACTGGAGGTCTGGAAGGTCTCCTGCCTGCCAGGTACCAGTGGGTGGAATGGGCGGTTGAAACACAGCAGCATTGCTTCAGCTGGTTTTGGTGGGAGGTCTCCACAAGGAAGGACCTCCAATGGTGCACCCCAGGTAGATTCAGACAGGTGAGTGAACCAGAGCTGCTTAAAGATGGGATGGCAAAGGAACATGCAAATTTTTTTTGGTGGTAGCTTGCAGAGAAGTGGGGACCTCTGGTACTGCAATGCTTGGGTCTCTTTATGTGTTTAGTCTGTATCAGCCTATGTGAAGAAAACCCCAAAGTCTCCTGTGCCCATCCTGGTCCTGTGTGTGTGTTGTCCAGAAGTGAAGTTGTGGAGGAATTACATAGAAGCCCAGAGTGCTCTTGCGAGTAACAGCTCAGTGGGGAAGTGAGGGAGCAATTTTGCTGTTTTTTTTATTTGCCTTCTCCTGCAGTCACACAGGAAAAGCTTTTCTCACCATGCTGCAGAGGAAATGTAGGAAATGTTCCTTTTTCTTCTTTTTTTTTTTTTTTCTTTTTTTTTTTTCTTCAGGTCGGTGAAATCAGCTCCACCTACACAGTGATGGTATAGCCAGTTCTCACACTCTTCTTAATAGCCATCTGCCTGTGCAATTAATGGCTTGTCTGCTTTTGCCATAGCTTGGAGGAAAAGACCAAGCAAGAGCTTTGAGTACTTGCTTAAAATACCTGAAGTGTCTGTGTGGATGCTCCAGGATGGATCCTCAGCACTGGGTACAAACAACCCCTTCTAACCTCATGTCTTGTAAAATATTAGAGAGCAACTGGCCTTTCCCATCGTGCCCTTCAAACAGAGCAGGTTTCCCACATGCTGGGTAAAAAATTAACAGCTGTGGCAATATAATATTCCCAAAATACTCACTTCCAAGAGCTGAACACAAGGCTTTTGATGTTGGTTTGAGAGATACAATGACTGGCATCCTGGCTTCCCCTCCAGTGCATTTGGCAGGTGGTGAGAGAAGCAGAAAACACCTCTGGAATGAAGTACTTCCAACTTTGCTTAAGAAAACAGCGTGGAGGTATTTAGCAGATCACAGAAGTAAATTTGGTTTGTGTCAAGAATAAATATTTCCCAAGACAACAAATAAAGACTCGTACAAGC
>NW_009970714.1:1232420-1245196 GCF_000747805.2 Chaetura pelagica | reverse complement strand
TTTCCCTACCAGTTTTCCTCAGCTGATGGAGCAGGGCTCAGCATCAAGTAGGATGGAGTGAGGGAGGGAATGGGAGCACCTGCTGAGCTGCTGATGCTCAACAGCCTTAAGTCCAATCCCCTCCTTGTGTGGATGCATCCATCTGGAGGAAGACCAGCCCTTCTCCCTGCCAGGCTCCTTTTACTCCCAGGCATTATGAAAAATATGTGTTCCCCCCATGGCTCTTTTGTGACCCAGCTGATGCTCTTTGATGCTGCAGTGCCCCTAGAAGTGGGGTGGCTGTGCCTGAGCACCTGGGGAGCCACAGCAGGACACAAAACATTGTGAAATTAAATCCAGGCTGGATTAGACAGCCTGGCTGTAAAAGTGGGCTTCAGCTTGGAATTAAGTACCAGAGTGTTGCAAGATGCAAGGTAAGGTAAACCTAAAGGCTGTGAAAGCAAGGTGAGAAAGCTTACCTAGTCTGTGGCAGTGGGGAGGATGCCAAATCCTGTTCCTCTGCCATCAGTAAGTCCCTCATGAGCTACTTCAGTGGCAGCTGAAGGACCTTCTGCAGAACATCAGCACTGTGATGCGATCTGTGAGGTGGATGGGTAGGGTTATCACTCTGTTCCTGGGCATATCTATGCATGTACTGCAAAGAGGAGCCAGGCAAGAAATGTAAGGGCTGCTGCACTCACAGTCCATTTGAGTCACATGTGACTTCATTTTTCAGTCTCCTCCAGCTCTGGCTACTCATGCTTTAGCCATCACCTGTCTTAATCTTTGCCTCTGCCTCCACAGGCTGAGTTTCATCATCTGCAAGGAGACACCACTCCTCTCCCATTCCTGTTTACTCCACTATCCTGCTCCTTTTTTTAGGACATAACATTGCACCTAAGCTCATTCAAGCTGTGAAGTACTGCAGCTGGAGCTCCAAAAAAAAGGTTCTGGGTTTCACCTAAGGATTTACCTTGAAGATACCTGTATTGCTATTCCTATAGCTATAGTATTGCTGATGCCCTGTCAGGGTGAAAAAGCAAACAGAGGGACTGCTCAGCATGTTTTAGCCTGGGTGACCATGCCTTCACCTTACCTTTTCATCTTTGTCACAGGCAATGTCAACAAGTGTAACAGGAAAGCTGCGCCGGGAGAAGCTGTGCAGGAGCAATAAGAGGTTGCAGCGAAGCTTCCCCATCCTCCCATGTCCCAGCTCAGGTGTTTTAATGTGTGGGGAGATTCCCATGGGTGGGAATGCAAAATGTATGTTCATGTTGAGTTTGGATCAGCATGTGGCTGTGTGGGAGAGGAGTTTTAGCTCCAGGGTTATGTTTTCATTACATGAGATTTGTGCTGTAGTGAGTTAAGAGATTTCAGGAAAGAAATCGAAGTTCCTGCCATCAGGGTAAGTCCCATCAACAGCAGAGTAGCTCCCTCCCCATCCCTGGCCTTGCTTGTCCAGAGCACTTGCCAAGAGTTAGGTGTCCAAGGGAGGCCTTGTCCTTCTTGCAAAAGCCATGTATATGAGAAGCAGAGACACATATTGGAGATGCTGGAGGCCAATATTCAAACAACCCTGCACCTTATTTGCACCAGGGATTTGAAATCCAGGCTCCCACTTCCAGGAGAAAAACACTCCCATTCGGATGTAAGAAGTGGGACATGAACTCTCCTGCTAAAGCATTTCTACTGTCCCTAAATTGCTCAGAAGCTTTGTCTGTCTTTGGGCCAGCAAGAGAGGATGCAGTCCTCACTGCAGAGCTTATTGGTGGTGTGAGGTGTGAGTCTGTGCCCCTGGAGGCTGGAAGTGCTCTGAAGTGTGTGAGACTGTGCAGGAGTGTAGCTGGGGGCTCGCACAGAGCATCCCTAGGACTACAAGCACGACCAGGAGCAGCAGGGAGCTCTAGGATTTCCCATGGCATTAGGAGTCCTGAATTAAAACCAGAGACACTCCCATTATGTGTGTTACGACTTCAAGGGACTCAAAGATTAAGCCAGGTGATTTTATTTTATTTTTATATGCAAGGTGTGCTGAGCATGTACAATCCAGCAGTTTCCACACACTTTGGCGTGCCAAACTCTCCCCTGAGCATGACCTTCCTCATCCCCACGGTCCTTCTCACCACCCCCCAGCCCTCTTGATCCCCACCTACTCTTTCAAATCAGCAACTTTGCTTTGTTCTCCCCCCTTTGTACTCCTCCTCATCGGAAGCTGCCATCACCAAAGCGAGTGCATTGCTCTTACTAATAGCAAAGTAATCAATTTGAGTTACTCTATACATTAGTAATGGCCGTGTAATTCTAGTGCAAATTAGGTTTGGGCAGGCTGTGAAGCCTGAGACATCTTGTCTTCCTGAGCAGAGCTTGGATTTACTGTCCTCTGGGGAAGGCCACAGTGAAAACCCCCTCTCCCCCCCTCACAAATCCTCTCTTGATTGGATACAGTATGGTCGTCTGATTAAAATTGTGCACTCGTTCAGAAAATGATTTTCAGCCAGTGCTTCACAGTAAATTATTCCCCCCCCCAAGACAACAAATTCTTACAAGTACAGCTGGAGACAGAAGAAGCTTAAGGAAAGCATGAAGTTGTCTTTCAACAAGTGGTATGGCCTTGCTTCTAGGTGGTTAGACACCAAGTGGAAGGGCTGAATTTACCATCATTTTGTTGTTGTTTCCCTGGAGGGACTGTGGCAGCCTGTGGAGTGAATAACAACAGGCAGCTTTAGGCACGCTGTATTAAAGATGAAAAATGTAATGTTTATATACAACTAAATGTAAATCTGATTTCCTCCCTTCTGAGAAAAAAAAAACAACCCTAAAAGCAATGAAGTCTATCGGTGGCAATGAACCATCTGACTCTTTAACAGTCGTGGAAGGAGAAGGAATTTGGCACATGGTGCAAAATAGCAGAGACTGTGTCACACCTGGTCCCAGCTTCCCACCTGTGCTGCAGCACAGGCTCTCTGCACTTCAGATTTGCTCCATGAGAGGTGGGTAGTGTGGGGGAGGGAAGGGCTGTTTATTAAAATCAAGAAAAGATGTTTCTCGGCATATTGGCACTGAGCTGGGAAAGAGCAGCTGGGTTGCCCACTCCCTCTCCCGGGCCCCGCAGGGTCGTTCCTCACGGGGGTTGCTCAGTGCCTTTGTCCAGCCAGTCTGAAATGTCACATTTCCTGCTGCAATTAGCAGGAGCTTTTATCCGCGGGATGTGTGTGTCTGTGTGTCTGAGGGGGTGGTGTTTTCATTCCCTCCAGGTGAATGTTTTAGTAAGCACCAGCCAATACATAATGCAAATACTTGAAAAGAAACATTTTACTTTTACTGAAGGCTGTTATTGCAGCTTTGGTGACCTTTCTGAGGTCCCTGGGAACTTGAAAGGAGGAGTGGGCATGTAAAAGGAAGCGTGATCTTGTTGGGAAACAGGAGAGAGGTGGTTTCAGCGAACTCAGTTCCCAAAGGAGCTGCTCTCACCTTTGTAGGGCTTGTCAGTGCCACCAGGCTGCTGGGACCCAGCAGCAGCCCCTCCTGAGGCCACCTCCGGGCAGCTGGCAACAAAGGGCCACCATTTTTTGGTGGAGATGGGGCGAGAGATGCTCAAGGGCACATGCTGCAGGTACAGTACTCCCTGGTAACACACCAGCCCTGTGCCCAGCTCTGAGGGTGCTGGGTATCCCTTTGCTGGAGGGAATTGAGTCCAGGCAGTGGGGCTGGCTGAGCAGGGCAGGGGGCCGGGTGGAGAACCTGCTTCAGGGGACTCCAAGGCAGCAAAAGCATGCTAGGAAAATGCACAGTACAAGTTTAGGGCTTGGGTATGGGACTGGCTGCACCAGGGCAGTGCAACATTTGGAATAGTTTCTACCACAGACTTCAGAGCACAGGAAGGAAGCTCAAAGCTCGAAAGAAAGGACCTTGTGTACCAATTAGCACCTTTTCTAAATCACTGTTACTCCATGTTGTCTGACATGTGTCCATGTATCCTGCTACATATGTTCTGTGTGTCCTGCTACATGTTTTCTCACACCGTGGGGATGTTGCTGTTTCACTTTTGGGGTGACTTTGCACAAGGCCCAGGATACTTTTGGTTTCCAGCTAATCCCCCTCCCACTTTTCCCTCTACCTTATCATTTTTCATAGAAATCATAGAATCACAGAATGTTTGGGTTGGAAGGAACCTTGAGGAGCATCTAGTTCCAACCCACCTGCATGGGCAGGGACATGTCCCAATAGACCAGGTTGCTCCAAGCCCCATCCAACCTGGCCTTCAGTAAGAGGCCTTTTCAAGTACTTTTTCCTCTTTTGGTCTTACTTTTCTTGTTCTTCCCTCATTATTCAGTGTTCTGGCCCTGCCTTTGCTGCACAGCTCACAAGGTCTTGTCCAGTTCAGACTGGGCTGATCTGCAGGGAAAAATGGCTAGATTTTGAATATACAAAAGCAAAAGCATGAAACCAAACATGTTAGTAAGGGGCAGGCTTTAATTACCTAGTTATTATTGGATTATTCCAGAGTAGAGGAAATATGAGTAATGCTATGTCTGTGCTTCTGGCATACGACTGCTGTCAAATTCAATAAGGACTTATTAAACATCACAGAGGTGTGACTAAAGGAAATGATGAGCAGAATGTGGAAAATAGCAATCATGGTCCTATTGTGTGTGCTTTGAATTTCTGATTTGAGGGAGTGGGGAATGTCTGTGAGGGAAGAACAGGAAGAAATTGCCATATTTTGTCATCAAAGAAAATCACAGTTAAGCTTAAGGGAAAACATGAAATAATGGGTGTTCCTCTGGCCCAGGTGACCCAGGGTGCTGCTGAGTCTTCTGTCATAGCTTTCCTGAGTGTTGATGCCTGCTGGAGTCATGACTTATTCCCTTTACAGGAGACAATTGTTGACTGAACCGTTCAGAACTGATCCTGAAAGGAGAGACCAGAGTGCAGGTCTGTCCTCTGTGCAGTCAGCACTACAGGGTCATGGTCTCCAACTCTCTTGCCTAGGTGTGGTGCATCTTGGGCATCTCAGCTCCAATTCCAGGGCTTGGCATACTCTCAGCCTGTAGGAGGGCTGGAATGGAGTTGCTGCTGGTTGGATCTTTTTCTTGCTCTTTAGAAACTCAATTTTCCCATCTGTCAACCCCACAGTGTACCCAGTACCAAGATATACCTGTTCTGCACAGGCTGCATTGTGGCTTACTGGTGATGTTTTGGAAAGCAGCAGCTCTACTTCAGTGACACAAAAGGATGCACCACATCTGAAGATATCCAATGTGAGATCCAATCTCTGGGAGAGGTAGGAATTTGGGTTCCTATCTCTGCTTCATGCCTTCTAACCAGCTCATGAACCCTGCCTCTTGCCCCGCCCCCAGCTTTCTGGCTTCATCCTTCAGAGGTACATCTCCTCCTGTAGAAGGCACAGGGAGATCTCAGGTTTAGGCAGTCTGGATCATCCTAGCATAGCAAGGATGATAAAATAGTGCCTCATATTTTTACTGTCACTGTGCACATGTTAATCACCTAAGCAACTCACCCAAATTGTGCCTGCATCCTCTTGAATCACTCTTCCGAGATGCGCATTTATTTAGGAGTCAGCACAGGAGGCTGCTCTGGAGAGTCAGGGCCTGCTATGAAACATGCAATTATCTCCTCTGAAGATGTTTAATTGTAGAGCCAGATTTGCTGCTTATATAAAAACTGCCAAAACACTGTAACCCCACTGGGCCCCTGCCAGCCCATGCCAGTGGCCATTGGCTCTGTCCTCCCCATGTCTCCCCTTGTATTACTGCCTCTGTCTTTAAAACAAAGACATAATTGAGAAACATTTGCCTGTTTTCATGCATTAAACAATGAGAACAGCAAACACAGAGGATTTACATCACTTCTCTCAATACTGAACATAAGTGTCTTCCTCTGGAATGAGTTTTGTAACAGCTGTGATGTTTGGAGATGTGGCACAGCACCATTAACAGCTCTCCAGAACAACTCTGTTACTTTTAAGTAGAGCATTACAGGGCTGAGTACCATTTCTTTCAGGGATGCAATTAGGTGGGTGATGGAGTGTGATGCATGGTCAGGTGATTGATCAAACTGATCAGCTACTGTCCCATAGTAATAGAACAATCAATGACCATGATAAATATTTAGTAAAAGAAATGGAAATTAAGGAGCAGGGAGGTCTGAACCAGGTGCTTGTGGGGTTTAACAGGCACAGCAGCTGTGTGCTAATCAACCACTGAGAGAGAGAAAAATAAAAGCTTGACCTTAGCTCTCTGGTTACCTGCTTAGCCACCTGTGCTGCAGAGCTGCCTCCCCTGAGCCTGCAGGGACAATATGGGAGAGAGAGAGGTTGCATATCATAGTGTGAGGATGTCCTGGTGGGCTATGTAGCCTGGATCCTCTGTAAGCTCTTTCAGAGAGAGAAGAAACCCTGACCTCTGCTGAATGAACCACACTGAACTCACTTTATAATCAGTCATAGAATCACAGAATGGTTTGGGTTGGAAGGGACTTTGAAGATCATCTAGTTCCAACCCTCTGCATGGACAGGGACACCTCCCACTCAACCAGGTTGCTCCCAAGGAGGGGGCATTCACAACTACTCTGGGCAGCCTGTTCCAGCATATCATCATCCCCACACTAAAGAATTTCTTCTTAATATCTAATGTCAATCTACCCTCCTCAAGTCCCCCTTGTCCTGTCACTCCATGCCCTTGTAAAAAGTTCTTCCCCAGCTTTGCTGTGGGAACCCTTCAGATACTGGGAGACTGCTCTGACAGAGAAAACCTTCTCTTCTCAACAACTCAACTCTCTCAGCCTGTGCAGAGGTGCTCCAGCTTTCTGATCATCTTTGTGGTGCTCCTCTGGTCTCACTGTAACATCTCCGTGTCCTTCTGTGTTGGGAACTCCAGAACTGGACACAGCACTGCAGTGGGGTCTCATGAGAGCAGAGTAGAGGGGGAGAATCACCTCCCTTGACTTGCTGGCCACGTTTCTTTTGAGACAGCACAAGACACAGATGGTTTTGTGGGCTGCAAACACATCACTGGCTCATTTTGAGCTTCTCATCAACCAGCACCCTCAAGTCCTTTTCCTCAGGGCTCTTCTTAATTCATTCTCCACCCAACCTTAAATTGTGCATGGAATTGTCCTTATCCATATGCAGGACCTTGTTGAATTGAATGGTGGAATGTGTGTGCATCTAGTCCTTTACACACACATTTTAGGATAGGATAAGTAGCTTTTTATGCTCTGTTGTCTCTGGTGACAAGATTTCCCTGTAAGCAGTGCTAGAGCACATCACTATTTGAGATGTGCAGGGAGGTGCTGTTCATTAGATGCTCTTTTTTGACTTCCTAGGCAGGGCTGCAGGTTTGCAGCACTCCTATAATGAAGTTTCTAATTTTGAAGGCAAAATAGACACACTGTCTCAAGGTCAAACATGGAGTCAGTGAAACCCAGAAGTCCTGGCTCCATTGAGCAAGGCTTAGCCATTTGATTAAATTATTGCACTGATTTTTTATCTCTTTTTTCCTGTTGTAATGCTATTATATTCTGCTTAATAAACTGCACATATTAACGGTCCATCAACATATTCTAGAGAAATAAAATGAATTGGGAATTTCAATCTGTTCTGGTTTGGTGGGTTTTTTGGTAGCAGGGGAAGGGCCACGGGAGTGGCTCTGGTAAGAAGCTGAGAAGCTGCCCCTGCCCCAAAACCCAGCCAAGGAGCCATTAGAGAAACAATAAATGCACCTCAGTGATTAACATACAAAAGAGCAGCAACAACACCTGAGCAGAGAAGCACTTGGGGGAGAAGAGCTGTGCTGGAGGAGAGCGGTGCTGGGGAAGCAGAACAGGGCTGGTGGTTGGTGAGGAAGAAAGGGATGAAGGTGCCCAAGCAGAAGTTTCCCTGCAACCCATGGCGAGATGGCAGCTGTGCCCCTGCACTCGTGGAGGAACGTGGTGGAACATTCCCTGAAGGTGCCAGGAGGGGTGAGCTTGGCCAGAGGATTTGCTGCCTGTGGACTCTGGTTGTGCAGCTTTGGAAGACCCCAGGGTCGGGGGAGTTGGGTGTTCCTGAAGCATCTGTGGCTCTGTGGGAAGCCCAGGCTGGAGCAGCTCTGGACCTGGTGGGAAGGACTCATGGAGGAGAGGTTCGTGGAGGACTCTCTGACATGGGAGGGACCCCATGGGGAAGCAGGGCAGGACTGTAAGGAATCCTTCTTCCTGAGGAGGAAGGAGCAGCAGGAACCACCAGCCTGTGAACTGACTCTAAACCCCATCCCCCTGTGCTGCTGGGGGGGAGGAGGGAGAGAAACCGGGAACAAAGGGATTTGGGTCTGAGAAGGGGTGGGGTAGCATATGCAAGCCCTGCTCTGTGTGTGTCTGTGTCCTGTGGGTGTTTGATTAGTGTGAAATTAAATTAGTATTTTTACCCAAGTTGAGTCTGTTTTGCCCAGGACCTCAATCGGTGAAGATCCCTCCTTGTCCTTTGTCTTGACCCTGGAGCTTTGTCCTCCTCATCCCAGAGTGTGTGTGTATGGGGGGTGTTGAGTGAGCAGCCATGGGGCTCTTCCTTTGTTGTCGTGTTGGGGCCAAAACCATGACACAATCTCTTGAAACTTTAACCAAAAACCTGAAAGCAAAACCTTAAAAGACTCTAATTGCAACATAACAAAAACTCTCAAAACCATAACTCAGCTGCCATCTAATCCTTAGGTACTCCAAGGGTCTACGTTTCTTTTGGGCTACATTTATCTCCTCTTTTTGAGTTTATATTGAACAGGATACATTAGTCTAGCATATTAAAAAGATCTACATAGTAAAATGTTGTATCTTAGATGGTTTCACACACAGCAAGGGATTGTCCTCATGACCATATGGATGATTGAGATAGGAAGAAGCCCATCAAGTCCCTCTTTTGCTCTATTATCAGTGCTGATCAAGTCAGTTCACATAAAAAGAGCCTGGTGGTGGGCTGCAAAGATGTTGTAAAAGATCCAAGAATCAGAAAAACCCCCCCAAATGTCTTTCAACTAAACCCAGTTAATGCATTACACTCTGCTGTAAGGCTTAAGTGCATTGGCTGGATCATTAACATCACAGTGTCCACAGTGAGGCTCTTATTTTAGCTGTTATACTTCTCCAGCATCCATACATTGTAAGTAAATCAGAGGAAGGACAAGCAAGAACACCAACCTCAGCTCTGAAAAGTCTTTTTATCGTATTGTGTGTCTGTGATACTGCATGTATTTAGCCAAATTTTGCAAGTGGGAAAGAAATGAGGGAGCTACACTAAACCGTAGCTGGAATTTGTGGCTGAGTCATGGAAACAGTTTCTATATCAGCAAGACAAATTTCAGAGACGTGAGAGACATTAATCCTAATACTCTGCTTCCCTCTAAAAGCATCTTGCTTGAAACCATCATAAACTGAGTTATTTATGATCAGGAGAAATGGGAGGACATCTTTCCATCCTATTTATTTTGCAGAGTGTGTGAGAAATTTGAGCCTAAGTCTTGCTTGCAGTTATCCTGAAATTGTGGTGGGGAACCCACATGACTTTATACCTCTTGTCTAGGCCTGAATTTCATTATGACCAATTAATAGATTTTTAACATTTGATGGAGTATTTAGAAGAGATACAAGCAAAATGAGGAAGTCACTCATATGGTGTCTGCTTAAGAGAACTTAAGGTTCCAGGATCTGATGTGCTCAGGCAATCAGCAGAATAGTTTCAACATTCATATTATAAACCAGGAGCTGTAGATGGGTATGTTAGGAGGCTCACACTTTAGCAAAGATTCACAAAACCTGCCCTAGTGACTTAAAACATTTAAGGCTCCAGCCTTAGACACTTCACTGCTGTTCTCTCCAGGGGAACAGTTGGGATGGAGAGGTTTCCTCCAGCTCCATAAGAATCTTGCATGGTCCTGGTTCAAATCACAGCAGATATCCCTGATTTTGGTGCAGACGGCATATCTGGAGGTGAAAGGGAACATCTTTATCTGCTGTTATCCATGGCTTTGGCCATGGTCTCTAGAAAATTCTGGCAACATGTTTGGAGCAACATACCCACAACCAAGAGAAGCACAAAGATTTGCTGAGCTTTTCCAGCTCAGCTCTGCATGTGCTGCTGGTGGCTGGCTCAGAGCTCTGGCAATGGAAGCAGCCTGGTACTTTTTTCTTTATTCTTCTTTTCCTATCTGTTTCCCTGAATTTTTCATGCTTATTTATATACTTCGGAATACAATTCTGTCATTGCACAAGCAAGAGGACTCTTGTGGATTGCTATGAGGATTTTACCAATTGGGGCTTTTCCTGGCAGCCCTCTTCATGATGCTCTGGAAAATTAACAGTTCAAACCCCTCACAATGAAATGTGAGATGAAAGGGTCAGTGGCTTGTATCTTTCCATCTTATAAATACCCCCCAGCTTCCAGCTTTGTGGAGAGAGGCAAAACAAGCTGCTTGCTGGGATGACACCTCCCCTCACACCTCCCATCAGACATCAGTTGACAGTCTTTCTCCTGACTTGAGGAGTAGCCTGAGAAGGGAAGAGAGATTTCTGAAGTGAAAAGTGCCCTGTGATGAGATACGGGAGCCAGAGACACAAGCTGCTCTTGGACTCAGCATGTGGATAAGAAACTAACTGACACTTATGAGTGAGTGGGGGAAAAATGCCTCAAACCCATGTGACACTTACATAACTTCAGGCCCAGGATGTTTTTTCTTTCAAAGGAAGGATGAATATTGCCATGGGCAGCTTTCATGATAAGGGCAAGCCAATTACCTCTGAAAATAGAGAATCATAGGATGCCGGGTTGGAAAGGATATCAAGGATCATCTGCTCCAACCTTTGTAGGCAGAAACACAGTTTAGATGAGAGGCCCCAGCACCTTGTCAAACTGAGCCTTAAAGTGTCCATTGTTGGGGAATCCACTACATCCTTGAGAAGATTGTTCCAATGTCCAGCTATTCTCCTAGTGAACAATTTTTTTCTCATGTCCCATCAGGATCTCCCCAGGAATAGGTTGCACCCATTGCCACTTATCTTTTTGATGTGAATCCTTGTAAAAAGGGAATCTCCATCTTCTTGGTAGCCACCCTTTAAGTACTGGAGCAGGGCAATAAGTTCTCCTTATCTTTTCTCCAGGCTGAACAGGCTTCCCTGTCCTTTGATCATCTTTGTGGCCTTTGTCTACAACTACCGGAAAGGAGGTTGGAGCAAGGGTGGCTTGGTCTATTTTCCCAAATCCCAAGTGATAGAGCAAGAGGAAATGGACTCAAGTTGTGTCAGGGGAGGTTTAGATTGGACATTAGGAAGAATTTTTTTATTGAAAGGGTTGCCAGGAACTGGAACAGGCTTCCCAGGACAGTGATGGCATCACCATCCCTGGAAGTATTTAAAAGCCATGTAGATGTGGTGCCAAGTGACATAGTTTAGTGGTGGACTTGGCAGTGCTGGGTTTATGGTTCAACTCAATGATCTTAAAGGTCTTTTCCAACAAAAAAGATTCTATGATTCTGTGTTTCTATGACTTGAGGAAGTCTCATACATCTCATAAACCTTACCTCAAAGATACTTTTCAATCTCAGCCTTAGGGTCCCATGTACACACTTTTTGCTGCCTTGCAGTTGCTTTCCTGCCCCATCTCTACACATGCCATCCTTTTAATAAACTGACAAGGTGACAGGGAAGCAGGTATCATGAACGCCTCTTGTGCAGTTGCAGCTCTCCTCTTGTGTGAGCTACATCCTGAAAAGCCAAAGCTGCCTGACCCTGGCATCTGCATTTGAATCATTCTCCTGTTCCTCCTCTAAATCTCCACCTGAGGTCAAGCTTTGAAAGAAAGGTCAGTTCTATTTGAAGGCTGTTCAGAGGGAGACTGAATCACTTAATGATGAGTCATGTGAAAATTAAATTGATGCAAATGTTAATTTGACAACCTGAAAGTCTGGAGAGAGTTCCAGCCAGACCACAGGCTTTGTGCTAATGCAGCTGTGCTTCCTCTGGCCCGGAGGAGGAGAGTTTGCAGCAGGTAAACATGGGCTGGGAGAGACGTCGCGATGCCAAAATTATCTTTTCTTCCCAGAGTCTGACTCATGGCAGGTATCTGGCAGATGGGGAATCTCTGCAAAGAGCCTGTGCCATCAGTGTCACCATCTGGCAGCACTCCTGATTAGTGGCCCTGATTCTGGGCTGTTATATTCTTTGTTTTCAGAATCAAATGTGCTGGACACAGCACTGCTGGCTGGCTTGCAGAGTAGCTGAACAGTTCCAGCTCTCCTAATAAATCATTAACTACTCCAGAACAATCACTGAAGTGTACAAGGAAATAAGCAATTACCTCCTGCCCTGAAGGAGCAGATCCTGTCAAAAACAAGAAAGTGTCTGGGGATGACAATGTAACTACAATAATTAAATGCTCTTTTATGTTTGGTAAATTCGGGATTATATTCATAATTTTACCACTCTCCCCCCCAAAGAAAGGGGTAATTAAATCTGAGGCATCATTACTGGCATTGACTGACCTTTGTACCATTTGCATGAGCAAAGCCATATTTGGCACCTGCTTTGTATGGACTTGAATGGCTAGAGCAAGGATGACCATGAGCCAGCAATGTGCCCTTGTGGCCAAGAAGGCCAATGGCATCCTGGGATGCGTTAGAAAGGGTGTGGTTAGTAGGTCAAGAGAGGTTCTCCTCCCCCTCTATTCTGCATTGGTGAGGCCACATCTGGAGTATTGTGTCCAGTTCTGGGCCCCTCAGTTCAAAAAGGACAGGGAACTGCTCAAAAGAGTCCAG
>NW_009970714.1:1226772-1230032 GCF_000747805.2 Chaetura pelagica | reverse complement strand
GATGAGTTCCTGTGTGATGTACTCTAGGTGACCCTGCTCTGGCAGGGGGGTTGGACTAGATGATCTTTCGAGGTCCCTTCCAGCCCCTAAGATTCTATGATTCTATGATTCTATGAAGAAAAGGAGATCTATATTTCCCACATACAAGCAAAGATCTAAAGATTACGCAAGTGTGGAAATGCCAGAATTTAGGGTTGTCTCAGTGGTGCTTGCAGCAGAACATCAAATGGATGTCTTGTACAAACTTGTAAGAGAAATCTAGCCAAATATAGGTTTCTTACCAAAATACAGCCATGTCAGACCCCTACAGCAAGTGACATTTGAAATGCTCTTTATTTTCAGATGATGATTTCATGCAGAAATAGGACAACATGCTTTGTCAAAAGTAAACTCCACTTGTAAAGCCTGAATTCTGTCTGTCTTTACAAGTGACTGCTAAACATTGGGAGCTTTGTTTGCCCTTTGTCAAAAGGAATGTTCTGACCTACTATATTTTGGGTGGATTATTCATTCTTTTATTTTATGTTTGTTTGTGGGTTGCTTTTTTTTTTTTTTTTAAATTGTCTCACAGCTCTGGAATCAACCAGAAAACACTTTCAAATAAGATTTATTATATTACTTGTATGCCTAATTAGGCAATTGGTACACATTTCTTAATCATTATTTATTTATTTCAACACTGGTTCACTTTGGATATTATTTCTGGGCATCATGATTGGTCTCCAATTTGTAAACAAGAGTTGACAAGAACTTTAACAGGTAACATTTGCAATTAAATATTAAGGGAAGCACAACCTTCCTTAAAGATGATAGAATCATATCTTCTTTATATATGTAAAGTTTGTCTGTATACATATAAATAACAATAGAGGGCTTAATCAAAGATCTATGGATTTCTTAACTCCTCATTTTGTCTCTTTTTGGACTCATCTGGACTATATCTAACAGTTTTATTCTTTCACTTGAGAACAAATAAACTGGTGCAAGTTAAATCTAAGCAATTCTAAACTTTGGCCCAGGAGGTGAACAATATTCCTTGAGTCTCTCCTGCCTGTTTTCCTTGTGCAAGATGGATTTATTTGCTCCAGAGCAGACTGCACTTGCAGTATTTTCTGGCTGGAGTAGGAGTCTTGGGATTCCCATGGGAGAAACTGGACTCAACAAACTTTCAAGCCAAAGAATGTTAAAGACAAATAATTTGGACAAAGCTGGAAGGAAGTATTAATACAGAACTGAAATATTTGATAATCAGCCAAGGGTAGGGGAAGTGTAAAATAAAGAAGGATGAGTTTTGCCCTTTTATTCAGCTTCATCTCTCTGCAAATTGCAGCAGTAACATTCCTGCAGGGCAGGCATGCTGGAGATGACAACAATTTAAAATGTTTAATTTGCTTAAGCAGGAAAACAGGAAGGAACAAAGTTTCTCAGCATAAAAAGATATCAGTCTGTCAGGCTGATTTTGTCCCAGAGAAAAAAAAACAAACCTAATCAGACAAAGAGAACCTATGGGGTAAAATATCAAAAACAAAGAAGTAAACTTTTCCAAGCTGAAGCAGCTATAGATTTCATTTCAACAACATGTAGCTGACCTGCCACATGTCCAGCTACTATGGATTTACTGTACCTTGCAAAATTACTTGATGTTTGACTTGGTGCTCCCAGTACAATGACAAGCTAGAGCAGAGTTTGGCTTTCATTACAAGGTCTCGCCCTGGGTAAAGCCCAAATACTGTGGCTGAGTTGAAAATATGAGGAAATGCAGCTCTCCTGAAACCTAAAATCTCATTAACTGGGGAACAAAGAACTGAAAATGAATTAAAAAGAGAAAAAAAAAAAAAAGTAATGTGTGTAGTCTCAGCAAAGAGTTCTTGGTCCTCCCCACTGAGGTTTGAAGGGCTGGGATGGGGAGTCTGGTGGTGGTGGTGGGACTGGGAGCATCATCCCTGGGAGGAGCACCTAGGGAATGCAGGAGTGTTAGGTGCAGGATGTGTCATCCCAAATTTATCCTGCAGCAGGTGAACCTTCCCCCTGGGACTCCTGTGGATTCATACAGGCAAAGGCTCAGCTGGCTTGCACAGGCTGAAGATGAGGATGAGGAAAAGGTCAAAGGCAGTGGCCAGCACCCCTGTCCTTGCAAATCCCAGGTGGCCAATGAGTGGGAGGCCCTGCCAGCAGCTCCTCAGGGATGTGGCACAGCCTGAGTCAGTCAGCACAGGGCAGCAAATGCAAAGCACCCGGCATCCAGTGCTGCAGCCACTTACTCGTTACGTTTGATGCTGCTTTCTTCTTTTTAACTGAAGGGGTTTTTAAATTTTATTTTATTTTATTGGGTCTCACTGAGCCTTTGTAAGAGAAGGGAAATACGTGTAGGAGGAGTGAGTGGGAGGTTATGGCACGGCTGTTGTTAGAGACAGGGCTAATGGCCCAGAGATTTGATAAATAATTCTGTTTAATTTAAGCCTCTGGAGCTTCTAATCGAATTGCATCACCTGTGGTTCTGCTGCTTTCTTCCAGGCCAGAGAGAGGGAAGAAAAAAGCCCGACAGAAAACCCCGACCTTTGCTACAACGAGCTGTGAATAGAGACTTTCCAAGCCTGAGCCAGCCAGGTGAGCTTGAAGGGAAACGTGTTCTCTCTAATGGCCCTTTCCCCTGGAGAGCCAAGGAGATGGAGGCAGCAGCCAAGGTGCTCTTTTGAAGAAGCCCAGGCAGCTGGCAATGTTATCCTGGGTAGCCAGTCAGGCAAGTGCACCAGAGGGATGCAGAGCTGCAGCTTTGCCTTGTGCAGGGGCAAAGCACCTAGCACAGCCTCCCCCAGAAAGCTCACCCCAAAGTCAAACACCAGCTTTTACACTTCCTTCCATCAGCTCATGAGCAAAATAAGCCCTGGGGGTGAAAGGGAGAGAGTATGCCTGGGTGCTGCTGCCAGAGATGACTTGTAACATGGATAGGGACAAATAGCCCATGGGAGAGCAGTGAGGGCTACAGAGGATCTGTTTTTAAATAGTTGCTGCTCTCTGAAAAGCAGAAGCAAGAGTTTTCAGTCCTAACACAGACTTTTAAAAAGTTTTCTTCTTTACATAGTTTAAAACTGGGATCTGTGTCCCAGAAATGGCATCTGCCTTTTGAAACTACTTGGGGCCTCAGGCTTGGAAAGCAAAGCTTGGAGAGGTCTTTTAATGACCTAGAAGGTGACTGATATTTATCCTCACTGAATTGGCAGTAAATCTGAAAGGGGTAACTGCTTCTTGATTACTGTCCA
>NW_009970714.1:1219818-1226758 GCF_000747805.2 Chaetura pelagica | reverse complement strand
GCTTTGCTCTCAGTCATCCAAGCACAGCTCTGTTCAGGTGAGAAGGAACAAGAGAGACACAGAGTGGTCCCAGAAGCAGATGCTGCTGCACAACAGCAGCCTTTGTCTCTTCTGCTCCTGCCACTCAGCATCCTTCTCTCTCTGTTATCACTGAGAAGTGGCTCAGATGTAGCCAGGAGCAAACCAGGCTGCAAGCAGTATAAACTAAACCAGAAAATGGCATTTCATTTTGGGTTAAAAAAATTTTAAAAACCCATATATTCTGCAGAGGGACTTAACTGCAGAGGGATCACACAGCTAAAAAATGTCCCTGTTTCAGCCAGATCTTCAAAATCTGGTAAAACTGGACATAGTGAAGGGAATCATGTGGGAAATGCAGAGGGGACGTGTAGGAAAGGGGACAGATTTGCAGAGACAGGACTGCATAGTGGAGGGACAAGGAACCCAGAGAAGGGCTGAGAGCATGTGGGGCAAAGCAGATTCAGTGTGGCTGGGGAAACAACACATGATATTTTCTTTTTTTGGGTCACAGGAGGGAATTACAGCACGCAGCATGTTTTCCTGAGCTCAGCTTTTGGTGAGCAGCAGTGGCTCAGGATGAGCCCCGTAGCCCAAGGCACCACATGGGAAATTGCAGAGGAGGGATGGGTGCAAGGACATGGGCATGAGAAGGGGCAGGAAAATGCACCAACAGAGACCTGTGGTCAGAAATTACTGATGTGAAGCACCTGCAGAAGCTGAATTGGAAATAACTGTCCCATCCATGGAGGTAAGATGGAGCAGAAATAGTTCTGATGGGTCACCTCAGTTGCCCAGGGAGCACATCAGCATGAAACTACTCTTCAGGTCACCATAACTTAATCCTGTCCCATTAAGGGAGGGCTGTCACTTGCAGAGAAAGGGTGCCTGAAGCCAAGACACCGTTGTGTATGTGCATGGGTGAAGCTGGCACTGAAGCAGCCAAGGGCTTACAAGGAGTCCCATCCCCTCAGAAGCATTTTGAGGGATGTTTTTTTCTCTGTTTAGACCAAAGACCAGGCCAGCCCTTACAAACAACCCCATCCCATGCAGCTCCACAGACAGCTGTCTTCTGCAATCAGATCAGGACAGAAAAAGCCTACATCCAAACTGCAATGCATGGGATTTTTAAGATGCCATGTGAGAACAGGCACTTGCCTTCAGGAAACAAGCACATTTCTTTTAGCAAGGACAGGGATGAGAGGAGACCATTCTGATCATCTGATTTGCCTTTCTGCACAGTGAAGGAAAGTCATGAGGGTGTGCCCAGCAATTCCTGCAGCCATCCCAGGCTTTTGGAATGAGGTGATGAGCACCAGCAACAACATTATAATTCTGTGCCCCCTTCCTAAGCATGTCTACTCATAGCCCAAGGAAACAAGAGCTGAGAGCACATTTCAGAAGAATGATAGTGTAATTACAATTACCACACTAGAGCTGTATTGCCTGTGTGGATGTGCTTGGGGTGTGTGTGTCATCATCTGGAGGGATGAGCACATGCTCCTGCAATATTGATCCTGTCATTTTCCTACCATTGATTTTTTAAAGGAAACATTCAATTAAAATTCCATTTAGTCTGGCCAAGGATGAGCCTTTATTATTCAACTGATAAAGGGAAGAGAAGGCTTCAGAAACTTTGCATGTGTTGCAGAACTGCTGAAGTTTGTGCTAGGACATAAATCCTCCTAGAAATCTGGGTTATTTGGATTAAACACTGCAATATTCAGCCTGACTCTTTATTTCCCTGACATCTCATGGACTCCATAGCCTTGAGCTGGTGCTGCACATAGAAACTGGAGTGGTTGGAACCCAGAAAGATGATGGGCAGAGAGGTCCTCAGGCTGACTCAGAGGGGGTGGGGAAAAAAGCACCGTGTCTTCAGTTCTGCCCTTTGCCAAGAATGACGGGTCTTCCAGCGAGTGTTCCTGGGCACTTGGGCTTTGTAAACTATAATTAAGGAACTGCTGAACAGCAATTTTAAATAACCACATTTTCAATGTAGCTCTCTCCAGCTGGAATTAGCTGAAGTTGCCCAAGAAGATTCTGCTTATAAATATTCCCTGAAGTCAAATATGCCAACCACACGTAGCTGTCAATGTGAAGCTAAATTTACTTTCTTTTCTTGTATGTCAGAATATTTGAATTACTGAAACAATGATGGAGCCAGATGATTAGTGCAGCACATATGCCCATATTGTAGTTGCAGTTAAGCTAGTTTTATAAAGCAAAGTCCCTAGTTTATTTAATGAAACCAAACACTTTATTTCCCCCAAAAAAATGAGAATGTGCAAATATGATCATTATAATCCAATTCCAGAAGGACTAAGACAAAGATCAATCCAGGAATTTGCTAAATGCCTTATATGCCAAGATGACCTTTAAGGTTTGCTAGTAATCTACAATTTCAAATTTTTAGGCCTTTTTTTTTTACAGATTCTTAGAGTGAACAAAGAAGCACTGGTGATACTTGTTGCTTAGAAAATGGGGAATTTTCTGGCCATTTTATGTCTACATATTTTATTGTGCATGAAGTTAATAGTTCCGGGCTGCAGGTTACAAGAGAAATAAGGTGCACTGAAAATTCAAATATTGTGAGTTCTCCTTCTTCCACAAAGGACTAAGAGTTATCTCAAACAAAGTATCAGGGATTGCATCTGTCATCCAAACCCTTCAAAAAAACACATACCACATCTTCTCCTCTTTCTACCCATAGGGAGAGAATTTTTTTTTTGCACAGGGATGCCACCCACCAGGAGAGAGAAAATCACTGTGCTTCTGCCTGCTCAGTCTGGGTAAAAGCTCTGAAATATGCTGATATTAGTGATCAAAATGCTGGCTTAAGGCATGATAGCTCCTGTGATGTGGGAGATCCCATCCAAAGTGGGAGCTGCTGCTGGATCTCATGCCTGCTGGGGACAGTGGAAGTCCAGTTCTTCAAAGCAGATCAAATCTACACCATAGCAGGTCACAGCCCTGCATTTTTGGGGGTAAGACAGTTGGATTTTGCCCACAGAGCTGAGAAGTCATGAATCAGTGCATTAAGCAAGACCCAGTGCTCCTGGGGTCCTTGAAAATCGTCTCAGCTCATGATTCCCACATGCCTCCCTTGGCCAGTGCTTGGCCACCAGATAAGGCCAGACAATTACTATTTGCTATTGGTGATGGGAAATGGGAGGGGGTGGGTGGTTTTGCCCACAATTACACAGGAAGGCTGGGCCAGAGCTGGAAACCAGTCCAATCTATCCCTCTTATCCACCCCTGTTGTAGTTTTCTTGTGACTGACACTTTTGCTGTCAGAGGGAAGGGTCTGATTGACAGCACCAAGGGATGAGAGGTGCCTTGCCCTACAAAACAGGTACATCCCTCTTATGAAAGGACCATCTGCTAAGCCCTCAGCCTCTCTGCTATGGCTATTAATAATCACTTCCTGTGATTTTCATAGCTTTCTGATGTGGACACTTGACCTCTTGTAATTGTGTTCAGATTCCCCACTCAGGTTACACAGGATATCCAGCAGCCCTGGTGCTGGGCACGGGTAGAACCTCCTCTCCTCACCACTCAGCCCAGAGCCCCTGTGCTTGGATCCCCACTTTCATCTCACCAGCACCTGACAGGGCAGGTTTCTCACCGCTGTGCTGGCAGGTTTCCATAATCCCTATTCAAATTTAAACACCAGGTTGCACCTGCTGGTTTAGCTGTTGATTGGGAGGAACTGGAGTTAAAAGTGACCCCATGTGTCTGGCTCAGCAATCCCTCTCTGCTAATGGAAATGAGCTGGCTGCACTAAGGCCTCTAGCATGGTCCTCCAGGCTGTTTGTATCACCCTTGTTTCTGCCTTATTGACTGCCTCCTTGGAAAAGAATTTGGTTGCTTAATTGATTGTAACATTTCTTTCTTCTTCTTTTATTATTTTTCCCCCCCTTTCCTCTGCTCATCCATCAGCCTCGGGACTTTCTTTCTCATTATTATTTGGTTGTGGTTGTCCAGCTGGAGCTGATTTTAGGATGGGAGGCAGCACACACGTGTTCTTCCAGACCATGCATTAGAGTTTGATACTATCCCAGCACTATGTCATTCTTCAATGAAAAACAAGTGAGTTTTATGCAGCTCTGGCTTTCCAGGCCACCTCCATTCACCTCTGTCCTTTGCTTTGAGCAAAGACTTGCATCTTACACAGTTTTTTCCTGTTTGCTTGGTTTTCTGTGTCTAAGGGTTGGACACAGAAACAGGGACTTAAAATTGAAAGGATATGAAACAAATGTTGGGCTAGGGACCTTCACTCAAGCAGCACAAACCACAAGAGTCCCTCAAAAACACAAAATCATAGAATGGTTTGGGTTGGAAGGGATCTTAAAGATCTAGTTCCAAGCCCCCTGCCATCAGCAATGCCTTATCAACACAGCAAGCTGGGTCCCCCCTCCTGGCCCTTATGGCAGCCCAGGACACACTTGGGTGAAAGTAGAGACCACACATTAACTTCTAGCTAGTCTAGGACTAGCTAGTCCTTGGATCACCCTGTTGCAGCCCATATCTGGATACCTCACAACAGGCCGTAAGGAGCTTTCAGAGGTCCCTCAAGCCAGCCTCTCCCTATCTCCCATCAGCCAGCACCTTCTTAGGGTAGCTCAGCTGAGATAAGAGATGTTCTTATTTTCTTTGGGTTAGGAGTGTGACATATGTGTTGCTCTCAGTCCTGCTGAGGAGGCATGATATCATGTGTATTAGGCAACAAGGACAGTGGAGAGGGAGGGTAAAACAGCTTGACAGCTGCTTCTCAAGTAGACCATTGATGACTATCTGCTAGTAAATTTAACATAAAGCAGGGAAGAGTTCTCATTTACAGCTTTCCCTGATTTTTCCACTGGCTAGCAGGCAGGTTTTTACATCCAACAAAATAACAAGCATTTCCATGAGCTATTTATCACAGGGCATTGGAGGAAGGTAAGTGATTATGTCTTGGGGGTGTTAATGGGGTTGTTTCATGCTGTGGTTTTTGGTAGACTGATAGAATGGATTATGTGCCTATAATTATATTTTTTTGTTGCTGAGTGGTCACCATTTCCCATTATAAATCTGCTTGTCAGGGCAACAAGGCATTTTTCCCTGGGTGTTTCTTATTGTTATTTAAAGATAAGGAAATAATTTCAAAAGCACAAATTAAGCTTGGTTGTCAACATGAAAGAGGTAGAGTTGACTTGAAGAAAAACAAAGAAAAAAAGGCCACTAGGAATCTGACAGTCCTTCCCACATGCAGCCACACTCATGGGGGTGTGGGGGCTGCCACTGGTCCCCACATTTGGCTCTGAAGTGGAGAGCTGGGAATCAATCACTTTGATGTCTTGTCTTATCCCTGAAGATAGATAGGAGTGGCTTGTTTGGTGACTGCTCTAGTGCTACTTTAACAGACCCTTTTGAAGTACTAGAGCAGACACTTCAATGGCTGTTGTGAGAGCGGAAAAGCTGACACCAAGGCTGCTTTGGGAAGTGGCCACCAGGGACGCGGGGCGGGTGGTGGGTTGGTGCTGAATGGCATCTTTCCTTGTCACCCATGGGTGTCACAGCTGTGACTGTCAGTGGGTGGCTTTGTGCACACATTTCCCATCCACATACACCTCTGCCCTGGGCACGTTTATGTCTCTGACAGACTTTGTTCTAGCAGAGAGATGTGCTTGCTGAGAGTGAAGGTGGCAGCAAAAGGCAGGGAGGTGTTCAGACACATTCCTTTGTTTTCTGGGGCTCAGATATCTCACTGGAGTTTTTATGTCCAAGCTGAGCTGCTGACTCCATCCCTGGCAAGTCTCTGTAGACAACATGAACTGGGTTCCTACCAGTGCCCTTAAGGACCCTCATCTTCCGCCCCTCCAACCTCTCCTCACATTAGTTATTTCTTGTTCTTTCTGATTTGTTATTCCCACCATCCAGGAGATACAATCTTTCCTGTTCTCCCAGAGAGCTAAAAGCCAAAATTTGCTCCAAGCTTATGTTACACAAATTTACACCAATGTTTTCCCTAGCCATGGCAAGCACAGTCCTTCTGGGCACGTACCTGCTCACAGCATTTTCCCATCCCTCTGCTTTGGCTGGCACTCCTAAAATCACAGAGTGGTTGGTGTTGGAGGGAACCTTAAAGATCATCTGTATCAAACCGCTCTGCTAGGGCAGAAACACTTCCCACAAGACCAGGTTGCTCCAAGCCCCATCCAACCTGGCCTTGAACACTTCCAGGGAGAGGGCACCCACAATCTCTCTGCTTTTATCCTTCCTCTGGTTTGCCTTGACTTTTCCATCAGGCATAGCAATTTGATTGGATTGTCAAAACCTCTGTTGCTTGTTTCTTGCTGCTTCTAATTCTCAGCTCTAACCTGCCCCACTCCAGCCTCTGCTTCTCACTCATTTGATTTTTGAACAAGCACCTTTGTGTTTTCCTGGGGACATCTAGAAACTATTGGCAAATGCCCTCATTGTCCTCCCCTGAACTTGCCTTTGCTGCAAGAGAGCCCTGGGTAGTAATTAAGTTGCTGATGGATGAGTATCACAGCCCCCATGCTGACAGACACCACTTCATCATTTTCCAGTAATCTATTGCACCTGTTGCTAAACGTTCTGTTTCTTGAGGCTGGAAACCCTTCAGAGGGATTTTATTTGGCATTTTTACAGTCCACAAAACAAAGATACCCTGGACACTCCTGTGTGCTGTAGGAGCTCAGGTGATGAATAAAAGAACAGTAATTTAGAGCTGACCACTTCTGTCTAGTTCAGTGCTGAGGATAAAAATCAACGGAGTTGCTTAAAAAAATTTCTGGTTCATGCATCAGTGAAAGGAAATCTGAAGGCTCAGTTCCTCAGTTTTCATTTACAGTGCACTGTGAAATGTCTTTATCATTATTATTATTTTTTATTATTTTTTTTTTTCTTTGCCTTT
>NW_009970714.1:1217562-1219685 GCF_000747805.2 Chaetura pelagica | reverse complement strand
TGAAGCTTTGAGTTTTTAACCAAAAAATGTTTCCCTGCCCACACCCCTAAACACCTCCATGGTGCATCATGCTTTCCCCTCCTTATGGTACCATGCAGAATAAAACAGAACCTGGAACCAGCACGTTGGGACATGGCCAAGCCCAATTCACAAGGCATCAACTCCTGCTGTTGGCCACCAGAAACCTTCTAAATAACACTTTTTTCCTTGCTTTAAGTGATCAGTCCAAATGGAAAGGACATAGAAATGGAAAGTAGATACTCTTTGGTTTAAAACAAGAAATTAGTGTTTGGTCAAAATCCCAACACTCAGTTCCTGAATGGATTTCACAGAAGGGACCTGATCAGCCAGAATCCTAGGCAATATTCCAGCTGCTCTTTGCTGAGCTGATGATGATTCCTTTTACTGATACAAACCCTTTGCACCTGAAGGAGCTCTTCTCAGGTGTCTGACCCATTACAAAGTTCTTCCTCACACCAGATTTTTTTGGTTTTCCTTCCATGTCATCCCCTGTGCTCTCCTTCCAGTGTCTCCTTTGGCTGCCATCAATTTCAGAAGAAAGACCCACAAGCTACAGCAGTTCTTGCAGACCTTGATGCATCACTACACATGTTTATCCAGCCCAGGCCTCCTTTGAAGCATCATCTCTAATGACCACTAGTAACAACTGTACAAATGGCATGATGTGTTGAAGGTCTGCCTCCAGCACCCCTGCTTGAAGTATAAAGTCTTAATTATAAATACAAAAGCAATATCTAGGTACTACAGCCACAAAACTTTCAGAGTTGGGCCAGCTACACTAGATGGTTTTCTTCATCAATTCAGGTAATTTTGAAGTGTCACATTTTCCTGACCTTACAATGAGCTCATTATGATTTAGTCCTTATTTTCTTCTTTTTATCCTGTGGATTCAGAAGTGAAATTTTTTAATATGAATGAGTCCAGTTCTGCTTCAATTGATATGGCCAAAAATTAAAATAGAATGCTGTGGAACAAAGTCAGCCAGATTCCAGTTTTTCTCTGGCAGCAGTATTTGCTAGCAAATCATTGCTGAAGATGGTTGTTCTCAGTTATTTTACATTGTGGAGAAAAAGTGACTTTGTGGCAGGATCCCTTTGGGTGCCTGGACAAAACTAATTGGTTTTTGTTTGCTTTTGTTTTGGTAAATTACTGTCTAGAAATCCAAAGGTGTTCCCTGCTATTTGCTGGCATGTGAAAATACACAGTAAATGGCACATGGGTGTTAATTTTCATGACCTTGACTCTGCCTCTCAACAAGATAGATTACATTTTCAATTCTATTCCTTGGTGTATAAGAGAGAATCATTTTGTAGAAAATGAGAATTGATCCAAATCTTCACCCTAAAGTCAAACTGCAGCTTTATTGACTAGAAAGGGAAAGAAAAAAAAATAAATTAAAAAGAGGATACATTTCTTTAGAATACTGCAAAGCCCATGATATCCCACGTGCTAAACCAGCATGAAGCAGGAGCAGGGCTGCCACCTGAACAGGGAAACCAAAGTCTGGAGAAGCACAGGGCATGCCTAGGAGACCCTGCTTGCTCCTACAGGCTCGTTTGCAGCTGGAGTGCAAACTTCACACCTTTTCTTCCCTTCCCATGATTTGGGTGGCTGCCTCCCTGCCCTTTGTGCCTCTTTGAGCCTGACTCTGCAGCCATCGGGGACCATATATGGCCTGGTGCATCTAAAAGGCCAAGGGGATTTTCCAAGAGCTCAGCACCTCCTTCCTGTTGAAAGTCCCTGGAAGCCTGTGCTGCCCTTTGTGGAAGTGATGGAGAAAAGGGAAGTGCTGGTGTTTTGGTGATGGACATGCCACAGGACAGTTGTCCAAGGGCATGGCCAACTGGGCACAACTCAAATGTACCCTTCTGGGCTGCTCTGGGCAGACCTCACCTACAAGGCAAACGGGCTTTGGGACTTTGCCCTGCTGTCCTGGCCAGGCACAGGCACATATGTCACTTCTGGACATGCCCCTAGCTGGCTGTTACTTTGGCAAAGGGCATTTCATTGCTCTGGCCCTGTGTCTCTTCTCTCAGTTTTGGCTTTGCTTGAGTATTGGCACTACCAGACCTCCAGGGACAGACTGGGAACCAGCCCTGCTG